>NC_092412.1:30966960-31330401 GCF_040894005.1 Engystomops pustulosus
CATCTCTCCTGTGCACCATGACACTTCCATCCCATCTCTCCTGTGCACCATGACACTTCCATCCCATCTCTCCTGTACACCATGACACTTCCATCTCATCTCTCCTGTGCACCATGACACTTCCATCCCATCTCTCCTGTGCACCATGACACTTCCCTCTCATCTCTCCTGTACACCATGACACTTCCATCTCATCTCTCCTGTGCACCATGACACTTACATCTTATCTCTCCTGTACACCATGACACTTCCATCTTATCTCTCCTGTACACCATGACATTTCCATCCCATCTCTCCTCTACACCATGACACTTCCATCTTATCTCTCCTGTACACCATGACATTTCCATCCCATCTCTCCTGTACTCCATGACACTTCCATCTCATCTCTCCTGTACACCATGACACTTCCATCCCATCTCTCCTGTGCACCATGAAACTTCCCTCTCATCTCTCCTGTACACCATGACACTTCCATCTCATCTCTCCTGTACACCATGACACTTACATCTTATCTCTCCTGTGCACCATGACACTTCCATCTTATCTCTCCTGTACTCCATGACACTTCCATCTCATCTCTCCTGTGCGCCATGGCACTTCCGTCTCATCTCTCCTGTACAACATGACACTTACATCCCATCTCTCCTGTGCACCATGACACTTCCATCTCATCTCTCCTGTACTCCATGGCACTTCCATCTCATCTCTCCTGTGCACCATGACACTTATATCTCATCTCTCCTGTGCACCACGACACTTCCATCTCATCTCTCCTGTGCACCATGACACTTATATCTCATCTCTCCTGTACACCATGACACTTGCATCCCATCTCTCCTGTACACCATGACACTTCCATCTCATCTCTCCTGTATACCATGACACTTCCATCCCATCTCTCCTGTGCACCATGACACTTCCATCCCATATCTCCTGTACACCATGACACTTCCATCTCATCTCTGCTGTGCACCATGACACTTCCATCCCATCTCTCCTGTGCACCATGAAACTTCCCTCTCATCTCTCCTGTACACCATGACACTTCCATCTCATCTCTCCTGTACACCATGACACTTACATCTTATCTCTCCTGTGCACCATGACACTTCCATCTTATCTCTCCTGTACTCCATGACACTTCCATCTCATCTCTCCTGTGCGCTATGGCACTTCCGTCTCATCTCTCCTGTACAACATGACACTTACATCCCATCTCTCCTGTGCACCATGACACTTCCATCTCATCTCTCCTGTACTCCATGGCACTTCCATCTCATCTCTCCTGTGCACCATGACACTTATATCTCATCTCTCCTGTGCACCACAACACTTCCATCTCATCTCTCCTGTGCACCATGACACTTATATCTCATCTCTCCTGTGCACCATGACACTTCCATCCCATCTTTCCTGTGCACCATGACACTTCCATCTCATCTCTCATGTGCACCATGACACTTCCATCCCATCTCTCCTCTGCACCATGACACTTCCATCTCATCTCTCCTGTACTCCATGACACTTCCAACTCATCTCTCCTGTACACCATGACACTTCCTTCCCATCTCTCCTGCACACCATGACACTCCCATCCCATCTCTCCTGTACACCATGACACTTCCTTCTCATCTCTCCTGTGCACCATGACACTTCCATCTAATCTCTGCTGTACACCAGGACACTTCCATCCCATCTCTCCTGTACACCATGACACTTCCATCTCATCTCTCTTGTACACCATGACACTTCCATCTCATCTCTCCTATGCAGCACGTCACTTCCATCTCATCTCTCCTGTGCACCATGACACTTCCATCTAATCTCTCCTGTACACCATGACACTTCCATCGCATCTCTCCTGTACACCATGACACTTCCATCTCATCTCTCTTGGACACCATGACACTTCCATCTCATCTCTTCTGTACACCATGTCACTTCCATCTCATCTCTCCTATGCACCATGTCACTTCCATCTCATCTCTCCTGTACACCATGACACTTCCATCCCATCTCTCCTCTACACCATGACACTTCCATCTTATCTCTCCTGTACACCATGACATTTCCATCCCATCTCTCCTGTACTCCATGACACTTCCATCTCATCTCTCCTGTACACCATGACACTTCCATCCCATCTCTCCTGTGCACCATGACACTTACATCCCTTCTCTCCTGTGCACCATGACACTTCCATCTTATCTCTCCTGTGCACCATGACACTTCCTTCTCATCTCTCCTGTGCACCATGACACTTCCGTCTCATCTCTCCTGTACAACATGACACTTCCATCCCATCTCTCCTGTGCACCATGTCACTTCCATCTCATCTCTCCTGTGCACCATGACACTTCCATCTCATCTCTCCTGTACACCATGTCACTTCCATCTCATCTCTCCTATGCAGCATGTCACTTCCATCTCATCTCTCCTGTACACCATGACACTTCCATCTCATCTCTCCTGTGCACCATGACACTTCCATCTCATCTCTCCTGTGCACCATGACACTTCCATCCCATCTCTCCTGTACACCATGTCACTTCCATCTCATCTCTCCTGTGCACCATGACACTTAAATCTCATCTCTCCTGTACACCATGACACTTGCTTCCTATTTCTCCTGTACACCATGACACTTCCATCTCATCTCTCCTGTACACCATGACACTTCCATCCCATCTCTCCTGTACACCATAACACTTCCATCTCATCTCTCCTGTACACCATGACACTTCCATCTCATCTCTCCTGTGCACCATGACAATTCCATCTCATCTCTCCTGTGCACCATGATACTTCCATCTCATCGCTCCTGTACACCATGTCATTTCCATCTCATCTCTCCTGTACACCATGTCATTTCCATCTCATCTCTCCTGTACACCATGACACTTATATCTCATCTCTCCTATGCACCATGACACTTCCATCTCATCTCTCCTGTACACCATGACACTTCCATCCCATCTCTCCTCTACACCATGACACTTCCATCTCATCTCTCCTGTGCACCATGACACGTCCATCTCATCTCTCCTGTACACCATGACACTTATATCTCATCTCTCCTATGCACCATGACACTTCCATCTCATCTCTCCTGTGCACCATGACACGTCCATCTCATCTCTCCTGCACCATGACATCTCGCTCTCATCATATGTGCCTCGGACACTTCTTGAACACATGTGCAAGCAGTTTGCACATGAAAGAGGGTGCAAAGTCTGATAAATGTGGCCTGTGATGTTTTTACTTCTTCTGAGATGATGTGGGTGGCGGTGGGTTCCCTTTAAGGCAACTCTTCAGCTCAAATAATATAAAATACATTCCGTTTGGATGATGGTGGGGAGAACTGTCATTGAGCAATTCACGTCTCTGTCATAGTGTGTGTTCAGCTCAACGAGTATCTTCTGATTTAGAACATTCACTTTCGACAAAGTATTATTTTCCTTAAACATCAGAGTAAAAATTTCCATCCTTGTCATGTCTGCAGCCAGCGATAAGCAAATCTTTGAACATTTGTCTTGTCGCCATTATCACAGGGGGCAAGGCTTCTACCACGAGATGTTCTCGCCACACAGAAGGCTGGAATTTTGAAAGATAGATTAAAATTTCTGCTTCCGTGATCTTGTATTAAACAAATATCACCTTTTAATATAAACTCAGCCATTGGCAAAACCATGAGACAGGATTTCTTCATCTCTATTGATAACATGTAAAACCGATATGTAGAAAATCGCTTGGGGGCTGCGCAAAGTTACAAATGAAAACTTCTTTCCTTTCTCTGGCCATTTCTGCCTCAGAAGCTCACGGTGCTTGTTTACACCTAAGATTTGATCCCGTTCCCATAGTATGACCTCCCATGTCGCAGTTTACACTTCCAGGCACATGTGTCAGATGTCTAGAGTCTGTAAGGCTGTGGTCATACATTTCACTAGTGTTGCATTCAGAACACAAAGCGAGCGCACAGGTGGCGGGCCCCGGGCCGATTGCATAAGCGTTTCTAGGGTGTCTTATATTGTTTAAATGCAATACACCCGGGCCAAGTTATCGATCAGATGCGATTGCACCGAGACCCGCCCCCTGTGCACTAGAGTCACGCAATGCTAGAGTTACGCATGACCGTGGCCTTACCGTTACATAAGCAGATATGCTAACATAACTGTTGTCCCTTTGATTTCTCACATGATAACCCAAAGGCCGCAGACTGCCCAATTCAGTCAGGTGACCACAGACATTTATAACAGAAGGTGAGGCCATACTGTGAGAACTTGGATTTGGAAGGAGGTAAGTACATTTCATTTGTTACAATCCCAGCCCTGTTTCCCAGGGTTTTTTCAGGGCAATGCGATTACTCATTTCAAGAGAACTTTTCAGCACCTCCACCAAATGGAATCCCTTTCCATACTAATTCATGTCCTTTTACCACTCAGAGAACAAAAAGTTTCAAAAACCTACTTTTCAAAATCCTATTTTCAGGTGTCCAGTAACACTTCCTGCATACGTATGACAAAGAAGTACAAAAAACAGGGATTGTATAAATCCTTTGTATACCTTGTGGGAATGTTTCATTTAGAAAACTCGTAATTTTTTTGGCGTGTGACAACTGACTCCACTAATGCAAATCCAGATGTTAGAAACTGATTTACGTAATATGGCTTTTTATATAGTCGCAAATTCTGATACAAATCCATTCCAAAGCACAAACAAAAACATGAAAGAACATTCTCTGTCCGTAAAGTACAGCATAGGATGCACAGTGGAGTATGATTTTGTACTTAGCTTACATTCTGTCTTGCACTAGTCTGAGCGCTGCCCTATTTCACTCCTTGCTGTCTTAATTGAATACCACCACACCCGTCTGGCACCTGCTGATTTTGTTCTGGGCTGAAGGCGGTTAAGCTTGTTGTGATGGACAGATGACTTCTCCATATTCATTCCTTCTCTTTTGCTGCTCTGTTTTCTGTTTGGATTAGATGTTAGGCAGAAAAAACAAAGGGTGAGAGCCAGGGGGCTCAATGTGCGGATTATCTCCAGGTGATAATGTCCAGGGCTCCTCTCCTAGGGCTCCACTCATAGGGAGAACCATGTTATAGGGGGTAGAAGCAGGAGCACTAGGAGGGATTCGCAGTGAAGGAAACACACCCTCGTGGCGTGTTTCACCCGTGGCTTCGTCAGGAGGAGTGAGGATAGAAGATGAAGAACCTTGTGGACCAATAAATCGAAAGATCCCCACCGCAGACCACTCTATCTCATGAGTCCAGACACACCCATTTGGAACTTACCGCGCCGTTTTTTTTAATGTATCCACGGGAGAGTTGAACAGGTTTACAGAAACCGCATCCTCCTTGATTAGATGTTAGGGCATTGGTCTACCATAATCACACCTGAAACATGACTGATATTCCAGAAGAAGTTCACTTGCCCTCTTCCTAATGCTTGCTATAAGTCTTCTCTGGAGCTTGCTAGTGGATTGCCTATTCCTATTACTTGCTTACTTCCTTATCTACTGTTTAATGCTTTACCTTTTACGATTAGCCCTCTTTTTTCATCCATGTTGATATCATCTTTTTTTTTTTATTTTGTTCTGTTTTGTCTCTGTTTCATTGGGTTACAGGAAGGTGACGTCGCCCAGTTGTCACTAATGTCTATTGTAGAATCGGAAAGTAGGTGGGAACATCTGGGTAGATATACCTTTTAGGGCTCACTTTCTGTGTCTTCCTTCACTTCTTCCATTGGTCGTAAGTCCCCTATTACCAGCAATACAACAGAAATTAAATTTGGTAGTAAGTGGGCAAGAAATAGAAGAAAAATAAGTTTTCACTCCAGAAACCTAGCAAGAAAGCATACTGCCTCCTGATGGCATGGATAGGCACATGGCATGCCTGCATCTTGTCATAAATTTGGTGCATGCTACTCCAACACAGTTGTGTGGGGGGTTCTAGGCCAACCTACATACCATACCATATTCATGGAGGTATGAATAAGGACCCATTTTGTTAGGTACGAAACTATTTTTTTTTTCTGTGTGATCTTCCATTTTAATCTTTTTCCAATAAACTTTTCTCATTTTTTAACTGTTTCTTGCCTGATGCCGATAGTTTCTCCATTTTTTTTCATACATACCACATAGTTTCTCTTGTTTTCTCTAGTTTCTATTGACTTTCCCAGATCACATGGAAATCCCACCGATTTTTCATGGTTATTGTGTAATGCTTAATTTGGCCTTTGGAGGTGCTGCAGGTAAATTCAACACTTTCCGACCAATAAAATAACAGCTGATGATTGGACACTTTATGATCCGTTTATTTTCAGGTTAGTACCAAGCAGTGGATTCTCCAAAGTTAAAAACCCTATTAACAGCATAAAAAGTTATGACCATTTTACCGGTACAAAAACGAACTAAAATGCGAGTAATTAACTCCAAAAAATATGACGGTATTAAAGTATTCCAAACATTTTATAATGCGCAGTAGAAAATATTTGTTGTTCGCCCCCTTCATTGTTCTTTATGTTAAATTAGGCTGCTCCAATTTTCTGCTTTATAAAGACTTACGAGGAGGACTCACGGCGACCGGTGAGACCCCCCTCCCCCCAGGACATATGTTTGCTGTGTACGGCCTCATAGTTCAGATGAGCAGAATAATGCAAGGTGAAATTGAGGGGAAAGCAAATGGAAGTGAATACATAAGCAGTTTATACCCTGAAATTACACAGTAAAACAACGCCAATTGGAAAGAAATATTCCGTAATATTCTTGGCCTCGTTTATAGACGGTGCTTAGGAGGAAGCTGAATTGCTAATTTTTTTGTATGTGAAATTACATGAAGTTCTTAATCCCCAACGCTGAGCTGCCATTTATGCTTTATTTGTCTGATTAAATGTTTGTATTTGCATATTGTTGCTTGTCTTATTCTGCATCTTATCTAATGTGCGCTTTGATCTAGTCGTATAGATGGCGTTTGATGTTTTCTCTCCTACTATCGCTGATGTTTAGTTGTATTTTAGTTTTGTAAACTCGGCAAACGAGTGTTTATACAGATATGGGCCTGAATATTTAAAAAATGTTTTGCAATTTATGCACATTTTGAATAATGGGGCTCATTTACTAAGGCCCCTTTCACACTTGCGTTGCAGATCACGTCAGAGTCTGTTCAGGGTGCGATCAGGGTTTGGTCAGTGAAAAATCAGTTCAATCAGTTTGTTCAGTGTCTGAGTTTTTCACGCGTGTTTTCAATGCAATTTCAATGTGTTTTTCATGCGCAGATAACCCGCGTGAAAAGGACTCAGGACTGAGCTCTATCTTTTCTATGGCAATTGACGCGTGAAAAATCAACAGGCTTTTTCAGACTTGAATTTTTTTTTCACGCACACACATGCGTTTTTTTAAATGCGCATTTAAATCTCGACATGCTCGTGAAAAACACGCGTGAAAAACGCACCATACGAGTCTATGGATTACATGGTAGGAGGAGGAACGAGGCTACTGGGGCGTGGAATAGCCGCGACTAGTAGCCTCATGTCCGGCTACTCCACGCCCCAGTAGCCGCTTAACAAAATTTGCATATACCAGCATTAAAGTTTACTAAAGCCCAAAAAGGGCTATTCTCACGTCCCATTCATCCACCTACCACCCGATCTACCTTTATAGGTAGAATCGTGGTGGTAGGTGCCCTTTAAGGTGGTCTCTTCATTATCTGATGTTCTTCTATCGTTCCTCCTTATATAAGCAGAAGACACAATTAAATAGGAGAGAACAAGATGTTGTGACCAACTCGTCACTTACTTGTCACTTCTCTTTTTTTTTTAATATTATGTGAATATTGAAAGAACCAAATAGAAGTCACGCTCTGTTTTCAACAAATCCTTCAAAAATGAGCACTACAGGTATTCCGGGATTGTCATGGTTATTAGGCTTGACCAGGCCAGGGGTTTAACAAGCAGAGCTCTTGAAAGACGATGTCTATTTTGAAGAGCTCAATTTACTTTTTTCAGATTTAGCCGTATAACTTTTCAAAGGAAGTAGAGGTTACGGTTGGGGTCAGGAGGGTTGTATGTAATGAGAACACGTAACGCAGGTTTTTTAGATGTTGAAATATTTTCCTACACTCCTGGCATTAATTTATTTGAACTGATTTTCACGAATGACTGAAAGATAGGCAAGTTACTCATGGAAGCGCCACTTAAAGGGGTTTGTCCATAAAAGAAAATTTATCAAATTTTTAAATCCCCTAGTGATGTTTACACAATAAAGATCATTTTTAACCCTTTTCTTTACAATTTTATGCTGTTTTATTGCTGTTTTAGCTCCTATCACTCAGTGATGTTCAGTATAAAATCCCAGGGTGTGGGAGGGGACTCTCTAAGCAGACACATTGAGGCACATTTACTAAGGACCCGAATTGCCTTTTTTCCGCCAGGTTTTCCTGAATTTTACCGTTTTGCGACTAATTGCCCCGGGTGGATTGTGTCGCATCGGCAACAGCTTGCATGCGATGAAAAACGGGTATGTGGCCGTCGGAAAAAACCAGACGGATTCGGAAAAATCACGCTATTTTTTTTAAAAAAAGGGTTGCTTGACACGCACTTACATGCACCAGGAAGAGGATGGTGAACTCCGGCGGACCTCGGCGCACTACCTTAGTGAATCCCGGCAAGCTCCGAATCCTCGTCGGAGAACGCGCCAGTGGATTGCGACAGGACCGGGTAAGTAAATGTGCCCCAGTATGATCCATCTACTTCTGTGTTGTTAGATTATCAGGGTACAGGATTTATATACACTGTCATTTACGTTCTGAACAGTCTACTAGTATCTGACACATAGAAAGAGAGATGAGACAGGTTAGAGAGGTTGCGATCCATGAGATGGATATAACACACAATGACACAGCTCTCCTACTTCTATGCTTTTTCACAACACACTGCTAGATCTGCTGTGCCTTCCACTCTCTCCCCAGATAAAGAATTTATCTGTCTGTAGCTTTACACTCCTCTGGCTGCTGCCGGCAGGAAGTCAGTGTCTGTGTATCAGTGTGTGAGCTCCGCCCTGAAATGCAGGGAGAGGGGTTAGAGGCTGAGAGCAGAGAGAAACAGAAATTTTAGCTCCACGGCTGTCAGACAGAAAACCAAGACGGCTGCTGACGCTAAAGTCAGAAGATACAGGGTCGGGAACCAGGGGCAACTGAAGTTGTGTACAGTAGGACTGATAGAGAGAGGTTGGACTTATATCTGTGAAATGCTGCATTTTTGTTAATAACAATGAATTTCAGAATGTGTTATTTTGTTTTCCTGAGTACATTTAATAAACTTGTCTTTATGGGAATACCCTTTAAATGGTCCAACTGGTAGTTATTATGGTTGGAACAATCATGATCCTTTGTGAAATATTCTATTTTGAAATATTTGTCAAACTTCCATTAACTGCTTAAAGGGAACTAGTTAGAGGGATTAGGGACATTACAGAGGACCTGTCACCCTTAAAAATGGCACTAGGAGCTGCTTATTAAAATAAGCAGCTCCTAGTGCTACAACAGTCCCAGATGAGTTACACTGCTAGCGTTATCGGAAACCTCCAATAACACTAGCAGACACTGCTGCTCTCAAAGCTCTCTGAGTCGCTACTTCTTCCCCGGACCGCCCTGCCCACTCCATAGGCTGGCAGCGTCATGCGGCTGTCACCGCCCCTAATCACGCCCCCTCATGAATATGCCGTTTCTAGTGTAAATCGCCATAGTGTCTGCTAGCGTTTTCGGAGGTTTCCGATAATGTTAGCATTGTAACACTGCTGGGACCGTTGTAGCACTAGGAGCTGCTTATTCAGTAAGCAGCTCCTAGTGCCGTTTTTAAGGGTGACAGGTCCTCTTTAAACCAGCCATAGGTCCATATGGACCATTAGTTTAGTATGCCAAATTCCCCATCTCTGCGCCATCTCTGGTGTGTTTTAATGAAGTCAAGGAAGAACACTTCTGCTTTAGTGTGCATGTACTGGACCTAGGGCTCATGCGCAGTGATTAAAGCCCTGTGCAGGCATCAGGAGCACAGATAAGTTTAACTCCCTGACAGGTTCCCCTTAAAGAGAGCCTTTCACAAACCTTAAAAAAATACTTTTTGCACTAAAAACAATGGCATAGCAGGGAGCCGTTGATTCCTTTCTCCAGCATTGCTCCTATCCAGCTTCCCATTAGGAGATGGGGATAGAGGCAGGTTCAGTTCTAGGAAAGTTTTGGGCCTTACGCCTCCTATTGGTCTTTGGAAAAAATGTATTGCATGCAGCCAGTCCCTGGTTCAAGAAATGTTGGTTTGCTTTAGCCAGCACTAGTGACGAGCAAACTTTTTCAGCCAAACCCAAATTTTAAAAAGCTGTTAGGAAAACTGCCAGTGACTATAGCTGAAATCTCCAATAGGTTAGACCAGAGCTAAACAGGCCCGACATAGTGGAGTCTGACCCGGCTCCTCTGGACATGTGGACAAAATTGTTGGTGCCCCTCGTTGAATGAAAGAAAAACCCACAATGGTCACAGAGATAATGAATGAGACAAAAGTAAAAATAAATAAAATTTCTATGAAAATGAACAAATGAAAGACAGACATTGCTTTTCCATCAATATTCTACAGAATCACTAAAAAAAAAATAAAGCTCATGAAACAAGCCTGGAAAGAACTGATGGTTCCCTAACTTAATATTTTGAGGCAATCTCTGCAATCACACGATTTCTGTCACTGTCCATGAGACTTCTTTGTGTCACTCCTTGTGAGCAAACTGCTCCAACTGTCTGGGGTATGAAGAGTGTCTTTACCATATGGATTGTTTCAACTTCTTCCAATGATAAGCAATAGGATTTAGGTCAGGGCTTATAGAATCTAATGGGGCTCATTTACTTACCCGGTCCTGGCGCGATCCCGCGGAGCGTTCTCCGACGAGGATTCAGGTCTTCTGGCGATTCACTAAGCTCGTGCGCCCGATGTCCAGCAGGTGTCGCTGCTGCGCCGAGGTCCGCCGGGGTTCACCATCCTCTTCCTGGTGCATGTAAGTGCGTGTGCAATTTTTTCTTTAATACCGCGGTTTTTACAAATCTGTCGGGTTTTCCGACAGCTATGCCCCTGATTTCCATCGCATGCAACCCGGCGCCGATGCGCCACAATCCGATCTCGTGTGCCAAAAACCCGCGGCAATTCGGCGCAAACCGGTAATTTTTGAGGAACCTCACGAAAAAGAGCGATTTGGGTCCTTAGTAAATGAGCCCCAATGTCTTCCATTCTTGTGTGTTTTTATCTGTGTGTTTTGGGCCATTATCCTCTTGCAAGACCCATGACCTACGACTGAGACCAAGCTTTCTGACACTGGGCAGCGCATTTCTCTCTGGAGTCCCAGATGCAGCAAAGCAGCCCCAGAACATAAGAGAGCTTCCTCTATGTAACACATTAGGGATAGAGTTCTTTTCAGGATATGCTTCATTTTTACATCTGTGAAGATAGAACTTATGTGCCTTGCTAAAAAGTTCGATTATAGCCTTATCTGACCCTAGAACATTCTCAAAGAAACTTTGGTGCTTGTCCACAAGTAATTTTGTAAAGTCTTGCAGTTTTATGATTAGTTTTCAGCAACGCTGTCCTCCTTGGTCGTCTCCCATTAAGTCTACTTTGGCTCAAACAACGACAGACGGTGCGGTCTGACATTGACACCTTTAATCTCTTTAGAAGTTTATCTGGGCTCTTTTGTTATCATTTTTCCTCCTCCTTTCTAAGCTCCTGAAACAACTCTTTCCTTCATTTCCTCTGGTCCATGGTGAGTGTGGTACACACCATGTCACCAAACAGCATAGTGAGTAGCTGTAGCCCTATATACAGGTCACTGACTGAATACAAGATTGTAGACAGCTGTGATGCTAATTAGTGGACACACCGGACCTCCTCTACACCATGTGCCTGGGGATCCATTACCGCACACACCAG
Organism: Engystomops pustulosus; assembly: GCF_040894005.1. Lineage (NCBI taxonomy): Eukaryota > Metazoa > Chordata > Amphibia > Anura > Leptodactylidae > Engystomops > Engystomops pustulosus. The sequence goes on from NC_092412.1 coordinate 30,978,925, forward strand.
GAGTGCCCTAAGGGGATACCTTATCTATATTACAGCCTTCCTTGCTTCTTCTATCTGCCCACTGTCCCTGACAGATGTGGATGAGTCCTGTTCCTGGGGACCAAGCCACTGCGACATATTTCTAGAGCTAGGCAGCACTACTGCCAGCCACTCCGGTACTTTTCAATATTAAAGGGGTTATCCGAGACAACCAATAAATGAGGAGTCGGGCTGGTGCGGGCTTTTAAAAAATAAAATAAACATGTAATCACTCTTTGTCCTTCTGGATGTCCCGCGCTGTGATCCATCTGATCTGTGCCCCTTTTTGTTTGCAGGAGAACGGAAGCTGCGCTCGGGGAACTTCCGGCTGGCAGCACGGTGGCTGAGTGAGTAGCACTTCTGCCTTGCAGCGCTGGGGTCCTGGGTGGTGAATCCCACCCAGGTCAACATCTGCAAAGAGTTTGTATGTTCTCTCCGTGTTTGCGTGGGTCACCTCCAGGTCCTCCGGTTTCCTCCCACACTCTAGAAAAACATACTGTTAGGTTTTTTAGATTGTGAGCCCCATGGGGACAGGGGCCGATCTGGCTTTGTGCAGCGCTGCATAATCTGTGTGCGCTACATAAATAAAGAATTATTATAGGGGTATGGATCAGACAGACCGCAGTGCAGAACATCAGGAGAGACGAATAGCCCGCCCCTAATTTAATGGTAGTCTCGGATTTAGAAATGATTTTCACCGTACTTTTTCATACATTATAAATTCAATTTTTCCTTTCCCTTTTTTAGTAACATTGGTTTTTTTTTTTTGCATGCTGGATAAAAAGTCTGCCGAGCAAAACTGCGCTCCATGGGTGGTCCGAGCTTTTATTATTGAAGACAAGTAATATGTGTAAAAATGTTATTGTGGCACATAAATCCGCTTTTTCTATTTATCTACTTGGAACAGACCCGTCAGCAGATGTTACGCTCACAATGCCGTCTATTATGTCTCTACACTTCTGCCATTCACAGAACCATCATGTGTTTATCTATTGTAGATTCATTACACAAGGTAATTGACAGGGGTGTAACGGCAGGAGTAGCAGCCATAGCAGCTGCTATGGGGTCCACAGTGTCAGGGGGCCCCAGCATCTGGCGTATTGGGTGTGTATATGCTGTATGTGTGTATATGGTGTGCATATACAATATGTATGTATATGGTATTGTATCTGTGTATGTGCTGTTTGTTGTGTCTATATGGTGCTGTATGTACGTGTGTATATTCTGTATGTATGAATATATGCTGTGTATGGACTGTATGTATATTATGCTGTATGTGTGTATATGGTGTGTATATGCTGGATGTATGTATATGGTATTGTATCTGTGTATTTGCTGCTTGTTGTGTCTATATGGTGCTGTATGCATGTGTGTATATTCTGTATGTATGAATATGTGCTGTGTGTGGACTGTATGTATATTATGCTGTATGTGTGTATATGGTGTGTATAGGCTGTATGTATATACATATGGTATTGTATCTGTGTATTTGCTGCTTGTTGTGTCTATATGGTGCTATATGCATGTGTGTATATTCTGTATGTATGAATATGTGCTGTGTGTGGACTGCATGTATTTTATGCTGTATGTGTGTATATGGTGTGTATATGCTGGATGTATGTATATGGTATTGTATCTGTGTATTTGCTGCTTGTTGTGTCTATATGGTGCTGTATGCATGTGTGTATATTCTGTATGTATGTGCTGTGTGTGGACTGTATGTATATTATGCTGTATGTGTGTATATGGTGTGTTTAGGCTGTATGTATATATATTGTATTGTATCTGTGTATTTGCTGTTTGTTGTGTCTATATGGTGCTGTATGTACGTGTCTATATTCTGTATGAATATGTGCTGTATGTGTGTATATGGTGTGTATATGCTGTATGTATATATATATATATATATATGTGCTGTGTGTATACTGTATGTATATTATGCTTTATGTGTGTATATGTTGTGTATATGCTGTATGTGTATGTATATAAATGTGTGTGATTGTAACTCACATGTGTTAGTACACAAATATGCATATTTCTTTAAGGGGCCACATTCAGAACTCTGTAACAGGCCCGTGCCTCTACTAGTTACACCCCCTAGATTTTTGTGACTCAGGAAATTCTTAAAAAAATATATTTCTCAGTTTTTTTTTTCTTTTCTTCCAAAACAAAATGTATTATTTAAATATTTTATACAGTACATTATTTATATTGTTTTGTCATTAATTGGAGAGTTTTAGAGAAGTTTGTATCTGTTTCTGAAGAGTGTGTATGGGCTGTTCCTTCTCTATGTGTACTAATCTCAGTAGACTAAAAGAATGTCTTCGAGGATTGTACATGTATTGATAAAATGTCTGCACCAGTTTGGTGTCACGGCTGTACTGGGTCTGACAAGACAGAATAGAATAGAATAGTGCACCTAGAGGGACAGTTACTGCTTAGTCAGGGTTTGCGACACATTTAATACAGCGCCTTGACTCGGCACGTTGTATGGTAAAGGTGCAACTTATAAAGATGGTGCACACATCCCGCGCAGTGCAGGGGGTGCAGACAGGTGGAAATAGACCCATATATTTGTCCACTCCCACCAACTGCACACATAAAGAAGTTTACATACAGAAATACTCCCTTTCTGCCGGCAATACTGTAGCACCAGCACTGGAAGAATTCTTACTGTGTTCTGCTCAGCATCCTATATGCCAACAGAATGGTATAAAACGGGAGGAGCAAAGGAAATTGTTCAATGTATCCACTCTGCAGGCAGCTCCTTAGCAGGCTGAATATAGACAGGACACTTTAATTAGGCTGCTTAACTGCTTTATAACAAGCTGCCTGCAGATACTGAACAACATTATCAATTATCTGCTCTGCTCCTCCTGCTTTATAACATGCTGCCTGCAGGTAGGACACTATGTACAATCTGCTCAGCTCCGCCTGCTTATAACATGCTGACTGCAGATAGGACACTATGTACAATCTGTTCCTCCTGCTCTATAACATGCTGCCTGCAAATAGGACACTATGTACAATCTGCTCAGCTCCTCCTACTCTATAACATGCTGCCTGCAGATAGCACACTATGTACAGACTGCTCAGCTCCTCCTGCTCTATAACAGGCTGCCTGCAGATAAGACACTATGTACAATCTGCTTAGCTCCTCCTGCTCTATAACATGCTGCCTGCAGATAGGACACTATGTACAATCTCCTGCTCTATAACATGCTGCCTGCAGATAGGACACTACGTACAGTCTGCTCAGCTCCTCCTGCTCTATAACATGCTGCTTGCAGATAGGACACTATGTACAATCTGCTTAGCTCCTCCTGCTCTATAACAGGCTGCCTGCAGATAGCACAATGTGTACAATCTGCTCAGCTCCTCCTACTCTATAACATGCAGCCTGCAGATAGGACACTATGTACAATCTGCTCAGCTCCTCCTGCTCTATAACATGCTGCTTGCAGATAGGACACTATGTACAATCTGCTTAGCTCCTCCTGCTCTATAACAGGCTGCCTGCAGATAGCACAATGTGTACAATCTGCTCGGCTCCTCCTACTCTATAACATGCTGCCTGCAGATAGGATACTATGTACAATCTGCTACGCTCCTCATGTTCTATAACATGCTGCCTGCAGATAGGACACTACGTACAATCTGCTCAGCTCCTCCTGCTCTATTACATGCTGCCTGCAGATAGGACACCATGTACAATCGTTTTCAAGGATCGCACCGCCGGGACAGGTAATTAGGAGGCGATTGTTTTGCACGCGATCAGATTATGGCGCAATCACGCCGGCTTTCATGCGGAACAAATCGGGGGTTGGCCCGTCGGACGATCCAACGGATTCGAACAAACCACGGGATTTAACTTAAAAATTGTGTCGCAAGACATGCACTTACATGCACCGGGAAGAAGAAGGTGAACTCCACCGGACCTGATCGGGGAAGTGACATATTCAGGAAATTGGGCGCACAATCTTATTGAATCGCGGCACAGTGCATTGTTGTGGCACAATAAACATTCGGGATCTCCTCCGGACCAGGTAAGTAAATGTGGCCCTTTGTGTAATCTGCTCAGCGCATCATGCTCTATAACATGATCCCTGCAGATAGGACACTATGTACAATCTGCTCAGCTCCTCCTGCTCTATAACATGCTGCCTGCAGATAGGACACTATGTACAATCTGCTCCGCTCCTCCTGCTCTATAACATGCTGCCTGCAGATAGAACACTATGTAAAATCTGCTCAGCTCCTCCTGCTCTATAACATGCGGCCTGCAGATAGGACACTATGTACAATCTCCTGCTCTATAACATGATGCCTGCAGGTAGGACACTATGTACAATCTGCTCAGCTCCTCCTGCTCTATAACATGCTGCCTGCAGATAGAACACTATGTACAGACTGCTCAGCTCCTCCTGCTCTATAACATGCTGCCTGCAGATAGGACACTTTGTACAATCTCCTGCTCTATAACATGCTGCCTGCAGATAGGACACTATGTACAATCTGCTCATCTCCTCTTGCTCTATAGCATTCTGCCTGCAGATAGGACACTATGTACAATCTGATCTGCTCCTCCTGCTCTATAACATGATGCCTGCAGATAGGACACTGATAAAGATAAGGAACATTTATTACAATTTATTCCAACGTCTATTACAATATTACATAGGTATTTTTTTTTCCTTCCCATAAAGGACAGATAAGTGGGAATTCACACCTTGCAGTTGGTTACGTCGCTACGTAGATATTTGTGTAATGAAAACTAAGATTAGATCCACAAACAGATCGGAGTCTTGTGCTGTCAGCGTCCTGTGGATGGGTCTAATTAGCGGTGATGTAAGGAGGTGACAGCTCGTACTAATTAACCCAATGACCCCTAATAAATATGGATTGGATGTCTTAATAATGTCAGCGAGTTTCGCAGCACATATACGACATCACGGGATATTTTTATATTTTATAATTTAATCAATTTCTCTATAGAAATAATAAAGCGTTTGTTTTGGCGTCAGCTGAAACAGCACTACCTCTGCCTACTGGCTGCGTCTGGTATTGCAATGCGGCTCCATTGAAACAAACCCCCTTGAACTGTAGTAGGAAAAATTAAAATCATTTTTCTAATCTCCTGAAACTTAATTAACCCATTAGGAACCAGACTGTTTTTTTCTTGCAGGTTGAGTTGATATTGGAAACATATTTAAAGGAAACCTACCACCACAAATCTACCTATAAAGGTAGATCGGGTGGTAGGTGAATCAATGGGACGTGAGGATAGCCCTTTTAAGGTGGGCGGGCAGGCGGGCGGGCAGGCGGGCGGGTCGGTCAGCGAGGTGGTGGTGGGGGGGTTCAGGGACTGGACGATCCAGGAGAGGTGGGTGCGCCTGGAGAGAGGTGGGTGGTAGCTGGGACAGAGGGAGGGGCCCGGGGGACGCGATCTGCCAGGCACCCGGTAGTGCATTCCCGGACCACTTTGCAAAGCACTGCACACAGGGTCCGTGCATCCCCTCTGAACCTCATGGGCCCCGTAGCAGCTGCTACGGCTGCTACGGCGGTAGTTACGCCACTGCTGGCAGCTTCCATCACATGGAGGAGCAGAGCAGTGGCGTAACTACCGCCGTAGCAGCCGTAGCAGCTGCTACGGGGCCCATGAGGTTCAGGGGCCCGGGGATGCACGGACCCTGTGTGCAGTGCTTTGCAAAGTGGTCCGGGAATGCACTACCGGGTGCCTGGCAGATCGCGTCCCCCGGGCCCCTCCCTCTGTCCCAGCTACCACCCACCTCTCTCCAGGCGCACCCACCTCTCCTGGATCGTCCAGTCCCTGAACCCCCCCCCCACCACCTCGCTGACCGACCCGCCCGCCTGCCCGCCCACCAGCCACCTCCCACCTCCCTTACCAGTCCGCTGTCACAGGTGAGCGAGGCCCGCCTACCCCACTACACAGGACTGCACAGTTAACGACCACGCCCCCCGCCCTCCCGCCCAGCGAACACACCCCCCGCCCTCCCGCCCAGCGAACACACCCCCCTCACCCTCCCGCCCGGCGAACGGATCACCCTACCCCCTCCCTCCCGGCCCGAGCGCACAACCCCCTCCCCCCGCCCGAACAACCAACAGCTCCAACCCCCCCCCCTCCTGCCCGAACAACTACCGGAACACCCGCCTGACGCCACGGCCGGGTGGTTACCCAAACAGCCCCCAAGCATCCTAAAAGGTAAGTATATTCATATGTATTTATCTGTGTGTATATACTATGTATATACTGTGTATATATTGTGTATATACTGTTTATATATGTATATATTGTATATATTGTGTATATACTGTTTATATATGTATATATTGTATATACTGTTTATTTATGTATATATTGTATATATTGTGTATATTGTGTATGTACTGTGTATATTGTGTATATATTGTGTATATTTATATACTGTGTATATGTGCATATATGCATAGATGCAAATGCTGTATTTATTGTGTGTATATATATATATATATATATATATATATATTTATTATGTGTGTGTGTGTATGTATGTGTTTTTGTATATGCTGTGCATATAGTATGTATGTATATGCTGTATATACTGAATGTGTGTATTTGCTGTATGTGTGTATATTCTGTATGTATATGCAGTATGTGTGTATATGGTCTTTTTATACTTCATGTATGTGTATATATGGTCAGTGTATACTGTATGTGTGTATATACTGTATGAGGCTACATTCACACTGCCGTGAGCCCGCCGTAGCACGGTGGGCTCACGGCAGCGCGGGGAGAGGAGGAGGTGAGCGCAGCTCACCCCCGCCCCTCTCCATAGGAAGTTATGGCGCACGGCCATAACGGAGCACCGTACCGCTCCCGTAGGGCGCCGTGAGCCCATACAATTGTATGGGGAACGTATATCGGCCGTATATACGTCCCCCATACATGTGTGTGAATGTAGCCTGAGTTTGTATACACTCTGTATTAGTGTATAAATGTATATGAGTGCATAAATGTGTGTGTATACTTGTATGTATATGGGTGCGACAATACATGTGTAGAACTTTATGTGTATATAAGTATATAAAGGTGTATATGTATCAGTATATAAATTTGTGTAATTGTATAAATATGTCCGTGTAGGGGTGCATTCACAAGAACATATGGGGGATGTATATCTGGCTGCAAATTCGCTGACGGATATACATCCCTCATAGGCATCTATAGTGCCTGGGCTCGGTACAGTGAGCACAACGAGTACTCACTGTTCCTAGCCGTGGCCGCAACAGAAATAGAGCGTCCTCTATCTATGGCCATAAGAACGACCATGCGGCTCTATTCTCTATGGAGAGGGGAGGGGTGAGCCGTGATCACCTCTCCAGCACGCCCGATGTGTGCCTGCCTGGCTATAGCCGGGCGAGCACACGTTTATGTGAATGCAGCCTACGTATGTATATTTTTTTTAAGGGGAAGGGGGGCCCCATGCAAAAATCTGCTATGGGGCCCAGTCTCTCCTAGTTACGCCACTGGAGCAGAGGATATGTACAGTACATACTGGGTGTATAAGGTGACCAGCCTGTCAGCTTCCATCACATGGAGGAGCAGGGAACATGTACAGTACATACAGGATGTATATGGTGACAGTCTGGTAGCTTCCATCACATGGAGGAGCAGGGGATATGTACATTACATACAGGATGTATATGGCGACAGTCTGGTAGCTTCCATCACATGAAGGAGTATGGAACACTGCACAGTGCACATTCAGGATGTATATGGTGACAGTCTGGTAGCTTCCATCACATGGAGGAGCAGGGAACATGTACAGTACATACAGGATGTATATGGTGACAGTCTGGTAGCTTCCATCACATGGAGGAGCATGGAACACTGCACAGTGTACATACAGGATGTATATGGTGACAGCCTGGCCATTTCCATCACATGGAGGAGCAGGGGGCATGCACAGTACATACAGGATGTGTATGGTAATAGCCTGGCAGCTTCCATCACATGGAGGAGCAGGGAACATGTAATAGGTGGGAGAAATCATTAGTACATTAAGCCTATGCCTGTGCTGTGTAGGCACTAAGGGTTAATGTCAGTGGCTGGGCCCTATGATAAACTTCTTCATGGGGCCCTCCTTACCCTGAAAAAAATATATACATTTTTTCGCCGTACAAAGCTACAATGTATCATGAATTGGGCGCCGCCATCTTTGTTGAGATCGCTGCTCCCCCTGGCAGCATTGGGGAGCTGCGATTGGTCGCCGTGACAGCCTTGGGTCTGCTATATGGCTTCTGGAGATCCATTATAATGCCCCAGTGGCTCTCACTGTAATGAATCCTATGTAAAAATGCCACATACTGAAAAAACCTAAAAATTCTAATCACTCCCCTTTCCTTACAACTGATAAACAACTAAATAAACAGTAAAAATCACAAACATGTTAGGTATTCGCTGGGTCCCAAAATGCCCGATCAAAATATAAAAATTTCCGAAACGCCACTTTTATCACATGTCGCACAGTCCTCAAAATGGCAGCAATGAAAACAACGGCTCATTAAGCAAACAATCACAAATTAGCGTCACAAGATGGCAAAACTATTTTCTTTTTTTACACATTGTTTTAATTATTGAAAAATATTAAAACACAATAAAACCTATAAATCCGGTAGCACTGTGATTTTACTGAACCAAAGAATAAAGGAGACAAATTATTTGGAGCGCACAGCGAAAGTATTAAAATCTGAGCCCACAAGACAGTGATGCAAATGCGTTTTTCCGGAGCGACCGGAGTGGGTGGGGCAGGTGGTTGCAGTAGCGGGGGCGGAGTTCGGGCGGCGTAGGGGGGGCATTGTGGCAGTGGGCGGAGTTTGGGCGGGGTGGGGTTTGTGGTAGCGGGCAGAATTCGAGCAAGGGGTGGGATTTGCGGTAGCGGGTTGAGTTTTTAGAGGGGGTTTTTAGAAGCGGGCAGAGTTCGGACGGGGGGTTCTGGTACCGGGCAGAAGTGGGTGGGGGGTTTTTCTGGTAGCGGGCAGAGTTTGCGCGGCAAGTTATTAGGTTGCGGGCAGAGTTTTAGGGGAGGGGCGGGAGGGCCACCTACTGATCTATTATGCCCTGTGGATTTAATTTTAAAAAAAACTCACCTCAGGCTCCTGGATTCTTCTCCTCTGTACACGAAGTAACGTGCCCAACGCTGGCAGCGTAATGACGTTTACTTTCCGTCCTGTGTGCTGCTGCAGTGATCAGTGTGACAGAGCAGGCAGTGGCAGCGCCCTGCTCTGTCATGGCTTTTAGCAGTATTGGAGTGCAGTATCTGCACAGTGCAGAAAGTGCAGATGACAAGGTGGGTGAGGGGAGCAGCATGAGAAGAGGAGAGACAGAGAAAGTTCTGAAGAATCACAGACTGGGATGGAGGGACTAATAGGGGATAAGGGAGATCTTGTACCTCACTATTTTGTGCAGGAGACATCAGTAGCCACAGTTCTGAAAACATCCCACTCCGCTACATACATAGAGAGCGCTCTGTCACATTACCTCCTCCTCTACAAGCAGGGATCATCAGCCCCTCCCCTTCCAGGAGTCCGTAGATTTTGTTTATACTATGTTTATACTATGTTTATACTCCAGGGCTTGTAAGCACAGGCAGAGGACACAACTACTGCAGCACTCTGCAGATAATCTGAGGGGTATGGCAAAGGAACTGCTGAATATAGGCAACAAAGATAGTAGGCAAAGTTGTTTTACTTCCCAATAGCTATTGATTTGTAGAAAAAAACCTTTACAGTTACTTAAGAGACTTGACAGCCGGAAAAACTTTGACGCATGCGCCCCAATGTCTTGTTGAATTTCAGCATGGAAAAGCCATTTGTCCTGAAAAGAGAAGTGTGGTCCCAAACTTTCCATTCGAGTTCAGGGTTCAGCATGAATTGAACATATTGCCAGATCAACGTACGCCCAACCCAGCAAATTGACGCTCCTGGCCAACTTGCCATGGCTATGAATGGCCAATGGCCCTGGCCAACTATAGCCGTGGCTCAGAGCGTCAATTTGCCAGATTGGGTGTTTGGCCACCAATTTGGCAATAGGTCCGGGAAGCGGCCCAAATCCTGAACCCAAATGGAAAGTCCTCTCTAGTCTTGAAACAAACTGTGTTTTAAACATAGGTACTAAGGGGCCCCTTTAAATGAACACTCTACTGGGGTGGTTATCATGATCATCATCATCAACAAGAGAATTTGGTGCTTGTTTGCCCCCTATCCCAAGCTTATCGTCTTGCCCCTTGGTTTGATTATCCATAACTTAATTTGTACCTGTAGAGAAGGGGTTCTGCACTGGTTCCCACTTCCCATTAAAAATCAACCCCTGACCTGGACGACCTAAATGTCCCTGAATCTCCTTAATTTGTATTCATTTCAAAAACTAAACTTCTACTAACACAAAAGTAACAAATATATTTCTCTTCTTTAATTATAAATTTCAATTTTCCAGTTGGCTCCAGTCTCCTGGCAAGAAAACCTTAAGAATAAGTAATAGATACAAGTTCTGAATTTGCTTAAAATAGACACATAAAATAAAATCTGTTTCAACAATTTAGCCAAAAACTGAAAATTAAAAATATCAGTTAAAAGAAGCAATGTAAAAGGGGTATTCCCATTTTAGCAAATCAATGTTATTGTTTGAATTATGAAAAGTTTCACAATTTTCCACTATATTTTCTTTTATCAATTCCTCATTGTTTTCTAGATCTCTGCTTTCTGTCATAGAAGGCATCAATGTTTATTTCCAGTGAACAGAAATCTGACCATGGTCACACAGGTGTGCGGCTCGTTATCACACGCAGCTCTGATTACTCTCCATGATACTAACGAGCCGTGCACCTGTGTGACCATGGTCAGATTTCTATTCACTGGAAGCAAACATAGAAGCTTTTTATACAATGATAGAAAGCAGAGATCTAGAAATTCATACAGAAAGTATATTGCAAAACTGTATCATTTTTCATCATACAAACAATAACTTTAATTTAAGTATATAATTGAATAGGCACTACTGCTGTAAATACAGTCATTAACTCATTGGACCCCCCTCAGGTGGACTGGTATGTTATTTACATCATAACGATACTTGTGGGTGGGAGGTGACAGTATTCTCAGCAAATAATAGCAGAGGGGGTGTGTCTATTACAGACTATTACGGACTCCCTGTATACACTGTAGCTAAGCAGTAGTCATTTATCACAACTCTTCTTTTTACGTACTGAGGACTTGTTTGGGACCCGTTTTGGGACAGTAAGCCCTAAACTCAGGTCCCCCAAAACCCCTACCTACTTGCCTCAACATACTCTAAATGGTATGGGACAATTAGGCGGTGGTCTCTCCCTATGACAAAGTGACAGGATAAACAACACAAACAGGGAGGAATAGTTGACAAGCTGGGTCACAGGAGCAGTTCAATATTAACTATAATCAGTGGTGAACCAACTCTTTTTATTCCCATTCTATAATGGGCTAGGCCACTTATGTAGCCACACCCCCTCCAAACACTGATATAAGAGAGGTTACAATGGAGGGGAGTAATTACTGCACAGCCCTCTTCACCTGCTGGAAGGCAGGGGGACATGAAACGTCACATACAAGTCTTGAGTCCTGTTGCCCGGAGGTCACGTGACCAGTGGCTCATGGCAGCGAACACCAAATTTAAACAGGATAAGTATAATATGGATGACCCTATTATGCTCTTATACTTATCCTTTTAAAAGGAACCTGTCACCTCAAGCTTCCTCGTTTTGCACCATAATCCTGCCCCTCTGTACGGCGTGATGCTCTTGTCTGTTTGGTGCTGGGCTGCTCGTCCAGGGCCGTATCCACAGGTGCACCGCGCATGCGGCTGTAATGTGCTTGGCACCAGTAAGAGTAATAGCTTCTATTGCTTACCTCAGTGGCACCACGCACATTATAGGAGCATTAGAGCTATGGCTTGTGGATTCAGCCATGAACGAAGAGGCAGACGCCAAACAGATAGGTGCACTGCAGATGTGTGGAATATACAACAGGATTCAAGTGACCATGAATGCAGAGGGGAAGGACCACGAGGCAGTGCAGTTGTGAGGAGGCCGGGGGAGCTTGAACGTATCTGAGAGAGAGGGGAAGGACCACGAGGCAGAGCAGTTGTGAGGAGGCCGGGGGAGCTTGACTGTATTGGAGAGAGAGGGGAAGGACCACGAGGCAGAGCAGTTGTGAGGAGGCCAGGGGAGCTTGACTGTATCGGAGAGAGAGGGGAAGGACCACGAGGCAGAGCAGTTGTGAGGAGGCCGGGGGAGCTTGACTGTATCGGAGAGAGAGGGGAAGGACCACGAGGCAGAGCAGTTGTGAGGAGGCCGGGGGAGCTTGACTGTATCCGAGAGAGAGGGGAAGGACCACGAGGCAGAGCAGTTGTGAGGAGGCCGGGGGAGCTTGACTATATCTGAGAGAGAGGGGAAGGACCACGAGGCAGAGCAGTTGTGAGGAGGCCGGGGGAGCTTGACTATATCTGAGAGAGAGGGGAAGGACCACGAGGCAGAGCAGTTGTGAGGAAACAGGGGGAGCTTGATTGTATCCGAGAGAGAGGGGAAGGACCACGAGGCAGAGCAGTTGTGAGGAAGCAGGGGAGCTTGACTGTATCAGACAGAGGGGAAGGACCACGAGGCAGAGCAGTTGTGAGGAAACAGGGGGAGCTTGATTGTATCTAAGAGAGAGAGGGGAAAGACCATGAGGCAGAGCAGTTGTGAGGAGGCCGGGGGAGCTTGACTGTATCCGAGAGAGAGGAGAAGGACCACGAGGCAGAGCAGTTGTGAGGAGGCTGGGGGAGCTTGACTATATCTGAGAGAGAGGGGAAGGACCACGAGGCAGAGCAGTTGTGAGGAAGCAGGGGAGCTTGACTGTATCAGACAGAGGGGAAGGACCATGAGTTAGAGCAGTTGTGAGGAGGCCGGGGGAGCTTGACTGCATCCGAGAGAGAGGCGAAGGACCACGAGGCAGAGCAGTTGTGAGGAGGCCGGGGGAGCTTGACTATATCTGAGACAGAGGGGAAGGACCACGAGACAGAGCAGTTGTGAGGAAGCAGGGGAGCGTGACTGTATCAGACAGAGGGGAAGGACCACGAGGCAGAGCAGTTGTGAGGAGGCCGGGGGAGCTTGACTGTATCCAAGAGAGAGGGGAAGGACCACGAGGCAGAGCAGTTGTGAGGAAACAGGGGGAGCTTGATTGTATCCGAGAGAGAGGGGAAAGACCATGAAGCAGAGCAGTTGTGAGGAGGCCGGGGGAGGTTGACTGTATCCGAGAGATAGGGGAAGCACCATGAGGCAGAGCAGTTGTGAGGAGGCCGGGGGAGCTTGACTGTATCCGAGAGAGAGGCGAAGGACCACGAGGCAGAGTAGTTGTGAGGAGGCCAGGGGAGCTTGACTGTATCCGAGAGAGAGGAGAAGGACCACGAGGCAGAGCAGTTGTGAGGAGGCCGGGGGAGCTTGACTATATTTGAGAGAGAGGGGAAGGACCACGAGGCAGAGCAGTTGTGAGGAAGCAGGGGAGCTTGACTGTATCAGACAGAGGGGAAGGACCACGAGGCAGAGCAGTTGTGAGGAGGCCGAGGGGAGCTTGACTGCATCCCAGAGCTCTTCTGCCTCCTTCACTGACTCTCTGAAGGAAACCAGGGGGAATAAAAATTGTGTTTGGAGCAAGGCAGCGACATCCAGGATTCACATAGAACCATTGTAACATGTTTACCATCATGTATGAGGTACTGTCCAGGGGGAATTAAATCGATTTGTGGGCAACCTTTAACATTTAGTATAAGTGGACAACCCCCTGAATTTCTCCTTATCTTTAAGGGGTTTTACCACTACACAAGTTAGGCTCTATCCACAGGGTAGGGCCTAATTTGCTGATCAGTGGGGGTCTCAGTGATGAGACCCCCATAGATCATGAGAACACGGGGTCCAATGGGGTCCCAGGTACCTCCATTGGACCATTGGACCGTGACCTTTAAGATAACTAGAGTGCTACAAAAACAGGAAGAAGCCTTTATTGTCTGCTCCAATTCTATGAAATTGATATATGAAAAATATTTTTTAACCAATTCCCAATTTACCTAATCCAAAATGTAATTTACCGGCACTGAATTCCCTTTTTCCATGTGTCTAGGACAGACCAGGACAATCACATTCAGTTAATTTCACCTTCTCAATTAAAATCATATTTAAAAAAAAAAAAAAACCAACAAACAAACCTTCCTTTTATTAATAGTCGTTAATTACACAAACAGTAAATAAAATCTCTGCCGCTCGAGTTCTCAACGAGACTTTTCCCCAGGAAATATTTCACATCTTGACTAATCTCGATTTTATTTCTTCTGGGTAAAAAAAAAACAAAAAACATTTTATAAATAAAATAAATTCACCCCGGAGAAGAAAATATAGAGAATATTACGATGTTCATTTTACTTTGCCTCCCATCCGCGGGCAATTTATACGTGTAATTATCTGCTTTGCATGCAGTATGGTGTATTGTTATAGTGATCTATCTGCGGATCGTCAGCAATACCCACACAATCAATCCTAACCGCGCGCCATATTATATATCGTCCCGAACAGAGCCATCAAGTCGGGAGCCGCGATGGAACACATTTGTATTCATATTAATGATTTTCTCTAAAAAAAAAAGAAAAACAACAAAAACACTGCATCACATTGGAGTAATCAAACAGTGTTATCCCATTTCATTTATTTATGTGCCTCAATAATTTATTTACCTAGAGGCCGCACTTGTTTAACTTTCCTCCGCAATGGATCGGCAGAGTCTTTTTTTTTTTTTCGTTCAGAATTTTTTATTGTTTTACATTTCATTAAAAAAAAATAGAGTATTTATCGCTTACATCTATGTTCTGTATTTGTAATTTTTGTTAAAATTAACCCATTACTACTGCACTTTTTTTTCCATCTTTGTGTCTGTTATTTCGTCAATGCTTTGTGCAGACTATAGCTATATGGGGTCTTGTTTTTTGCGGTACAAGTTGTACTTTTTTATAGCACAAGTTTGGGTTGCATATGTCCTACTGATGAACATTTATAAAGTTGGGCAGACCTATACAGACAGTCCCAGACTTACAGACGACCCCTAGTTACAAACGGACCTCTGGATGTTGGTAATTTACTGGACTTTAGCCTTAGGCTACAATGATTAGCTGTAACATTTATCACAGGTGTCTACAATTAAGCTTTATTCTTAATCCTGGTTATCATGACAACCCAACATTTTTAAAATCCAATTGTCACAGAAACCTAAAAATTTTTGGCTGGGGCTACAATTATAAAATATACAGTTCCGACTTACATACAAATTCAACTTAAGAACAAACCTACAGAACCTATCCTGTACGTAATCCGGGGACTACCTGTATATTAAAAAAAAGGGAAATCTGACGCTTTTTTTTCAATAATAACAATTTGCTGCATTTGTCGTTCAACGTAAATAACATTACAACATAAATACAAATAGAAATCTACCATAAAAATCCATCATGATAAACCAGGGACATTACTCCTAGATCCAGGCACCGTGATTGCGGTAATCTTCTTATACTTATTATCCATGGCCATCTTCCTTCTAAAATATTTTTTTAGATTTATTCTAATGAGCCTGAAGGGCTCTGGGGGCATTACCAGAGACCCTTAGGGCTGAAGATTCCCAGGCTATTACAGTGAGGAGAGGAGGTCTCCCATCCACTGCACTTCCTGCTGCTACTAGATTACACGAGCCTGTGAAGCTGCCGCATGGAGGGTCCCTGTAATGCCTCCCAGAGCCCTTCAGACTCATTAGCATAATTTTACAAGTTGATTTTAGAAGGAAAAAGACTATGGATAACAAATGTAAGAACAGTACCACAGTCACAGTGTCTGGATCTATGAGTAACTGTCTCTGGTTTATAATAACGGTAGATTTACTATAAATTACCTACATTTGCACAATGAAATCCTTTTGGAGGACAAAAAAATACGAGCCATAAATTTGAATCTTTTTTGTCAATGTAGCTGCATGGAAGCTTACTTTTCTAAGTTTATCCTTTGTTTCCTCTTTTTTTATGGTGTTATTTGATTTTGGGCAACAATCCGTTTGATCTGGTGGGGGTACATTGTGTCCGTGCCCCCAATTACTTGTATTGGTGCTCACTGTTATAGTTTTCCAAAATATATTAACCAGAAAAAAATTTCCCCAGTACAAAATATGGAATGTATCAAATAAAAAAAAAATTGAATAGAAAGGGACAGTCCTAATAGTGATGGAGGTGACCCAATAAAAATTGGTCTGTGACCTACAAACATCGGAAAGTTAGTTATTAGAATTTCACATGTTTTTCATTTGAAGCGACTGAGAAAAATCTTACAAAAAAAGCGAAATTTCACAGAAACTCTTAAAGGGAACCTGTCACCACATTTGCACATATACAGCCAGTGACAGGTTCCTATAGAGCTCTGTTCACTGACTGACCCTTCTTTTATCTAAAAATTGTTCCCTTACATCACCTTTTATTTCATATTATCTTATATATCCCTGACATCAGAGGGGGGCGTGTCCTACTCGTCCGGCCCCTCCCATCTAATGCTCCGTACTAATACCTCCGTACTTCTCACAGTTCATGTCATGTGACCAGAGTGACATCATCTCAGGTCCTTTAGTCTCTTAATAATAGCAAACTATACCCCATGCATGTATCTGACCACATGAAGTCACAGCAGCCTCCATGGACTTCTACTCCTCTTCATCCTCCATGTAGGCTGCTGTGATTTCATGTAATCACATACATGGTGTACAGTTTACAATTTTTAGAAGTCTAAAGGACCTGCGATAACGGCACTGGTCACATGTCATGAACGTAACCCAAGGGACTGTGTTAAAAAAATGACACAATATTTCCCATCTGTTCATAGAGCTTTATATGTCTGTAGTTGAATATTAGCAGATCGTCCCTATGTACAAGGAGGCAGAGCAGGGATTTGAAAAGACACAGGGGTAGATTTATCAAGTGTCTGAATGTCAGAATATTTCTAGTTGCCCATGGCAACCAATCACAGCTCAGCTTTCATTTTACTAGTGCTCATGAATATTTTAAAGGGGAGCTGTGATTGATTGCCATCGGCAACCAGAAATATTCTGACTTTCAGACATTTGATAAATCTGCCCCAGAGAGCGGTCAGTCAGAATAAGGGGCTGTGGTTCACTGCCAGCCTGAGAGAGAGAAGAGTCACAGATACCAGACATGAGTCACAAAAGCTAATTTACATATCAGAAAAACATCTGTAATTATGGTACAGGGCCCGCTGGCAGCTTATTTTAGGTGATATGGGATGGACTTGTAACCCTTTATCAGCAGGCATTGTTAGTTAGGGGTGGGGGGGTCAAAATCTGGTGACAGCTCCTCTTTAACCCCTTCGCGCTCCGCGGCGGATATATCCGCCACGGAGCGCAGTGACTTAGCGCTCAGTGGCGGATATATCCGCCACGGCTCCTATGCCGGCTCGGCTCTGGATCAGAGCCGAACCGGCATCGGGAAACACGGGGTGCCGGCTGTAACTAATAGCCGGCACCCCAGTGTAACACCCGCGATCGGAGTTGTCTCCGATCGCGGGTGCTTAACCCGTTAGATGCCGCGGTCAGCGCGACCGCGGCATCTAACAAGTATCTGGGGGGTCTTTCCCCCACGATCGGCCCCCCCGAACCGTTTTCGGGGGGCGCCGATCGTTGCTATAGTAACTCTGGGGTCCGATCTGGACCCCAGAGTTACTAGCAAGAATTGCCAGTAAGATGGCGTCTGTGACGTCATCTTACTGGCAAAGTGCCAGCCTATGCAAGTGCATAGGCTGACACTGATAATACTCTGCAATACATGAGTATTGCAGAATATTATCATGAAGAAGCAATCAGAAGATTGCTTCTTCATGTCCCATGGTATAAAAGTGAAAAAGTAAAAAAAAAAGTTATTCAATAAAAAAATAAAGTCATAAATCACTAAAAATGCCCCAAACCCCCAAAACATATAAAGAGACATATAACTCAAAAAAAAAGTCTAAATCATAACACAAACCCCACATATATAGTATCACCGCGTCCGTAACAACCCGTAGAATAAAAGTAAATCATTATTGAACCCCCACGATAAACGCCGTAAAAAAAAACTGTTATAAACCCTCCAAAAATTATGATTTTTACCTTTTCAATCCCACAAAAAATGATATAAAATGCGACCAAAAAACCATATGTACTCAGACATGATACTGGTGCAAAGTACAACATGTCCCGCAAAAAACAAGCCATCAACCAGCTCCGTAGCCAAAAACGTAACAAAGTTATGCCACTTGGAAGATGGCAATACAAAAATTATAGATTTTTCCCCACATTAGGGTTTTGTTTGACAAATTTAGTAAAACGTAAGAAAATATATTCATGTCTGGTATCCCCGTAATCGTATCAACCCATAGAATAAAGATAACATGACTATTAGTCTATACGGTGAACACCAAAAAAAAAAAAGTCAAAAATCCAGTACAGAATTGATGCTTTTCTACTCCTGCCCTCAAAAAAAGTTCCTAAATTTTCAACAATAGGTGATACCAACCCCAAAATGGTAACAATGGAAAAAGCATCTCATCCCGCAAAAAAAATGCCGTCACATGGCCCCAATAACGAAAAAGCGAAAATTTTATAGCCTTCAAAAGGGGCCAATGAGGAAACTAAATTCCTGGCAGCTGCAGCGCCCTCCTTCCCTTCTGCGCCTCGCTGTGCCCCCATAAAACAAGTAACGGCCACATGTGGGGGGTCTTTGTACTCAGGAGAAATTGCAGAACAAATTGTATGGTGGGTTTTCTCTTTTTATATTTTGGAAATGTGTAAATTTTGGTGCTAAATGAACGTATAAGGGAACAATATGACCATTCTAAATTTCACCTCCATTTTGATTCAATTACTATGAAGATCTCAAGGGGTTAACAATCTTCGTAAAAGCTGTTTCTGATAGCTTGAGGGGTGCAGATTTGAAAATGGGTTGGTTATATAGGGGGTTTTGATGCTAAATATGTAAAATTTCATTCAAAACTGTATTTATCCCCAAAATAGTCAATTCTGAAAATCCGGAAAAGCGATATTCTATTTGCAAGCCGCGTGACGTCAAAATAAATTATCCAGATATTTCAGAAATTATGAAAATGTAAAGTAGACAAATGGGAAATGTTATTCAGCAACTTATTTAGCTGGTAAATCTATCTGCCTGAAAACGTGATGATTTAGAATTTCGAAAATGGCAAATTTTTAAAAAAATTCATCACATTTTCTTTTTTTTGTAAATAAACGCAAAACTTATCTGCCAAAATTTACCACTAAAATGAAGTACAACATGTGGGGAAAAAGCAATCTCAGAATCGCTTTGATAAGTAACAGTGTTCAAAAGTTATAACCATATAAAGCGAAGCAAGTCAGAATCCAAAAAATCGGGCTGAGCCTTAAGCTGTAAAATGGCTGCGTCCTTAAGGGGTTAAAAAGTTGTCAAACTATTTTTTTTCCAATTAGTGTATATATTTTTCTGTAGTGGAAACGTTTTAGATAGGGATTATCCTTGAACTTCCGCAAGGTTTAAGAATCTTGTTTTTCTTGTTTGTCAGTGAAATCTTGCTGCTTAACCTTAAGGAGAAGGCTCATTTGCATTCCCTTCAACTTACAAAACAGAACAGAAATGGAAACCGACAATAAATATTTTGGTTTTTAGCACCCTGGCTCACCTTATACAATAATTTATTATAATTGATATTGTACAACTAATTATTACAATTTTTTTTATAACATAATAAATAATAAACAGCCAACCACAATCATAGTAGTTAGTGGACCACTAATAATATTTTAGATGCTTTGGTCAGTACAGACCCTGGTATCTATGGGGTTAGGTGTCGCGTATATATATATATAGTTGGGAAGTAAGACTTTGTGTGGAGACTTACAGCCATTAATACTCCACTAGAGGATTCAGGAAAATATGCAAATACATTCGTATACCATCACGTATATCTTTCAGGAAGCCTAATGACATGATGAGTGGCTCCTACAGTTAAGCACGAAAGCTGCGCTCGGGGAGCTTCCACTCCCATCTGCCGCCATATCCCAGAGCCTACAGTGCTTAAAGATAGGGGCGGGTGGTAGTGGTCATCCACCTCTGCAAGACGGAAGTCCCCTGAGTGCAGTTTCCGTGCCCCTTCCCTCGACGGAGGAGGTGGGTTCAAGTATATTTTTTTTAAAAAAGCCTGCCCAAACCTGTCCCTAATTTATTGTTACTCTGGGATAACCTCTGTTAATGATACATTCCTCTAAAGCGGCCATCTTGAACCAAGAGAACCAAACAGAGGCCATTTTAGAGATCAAGTGGCCATTTTAGTATTAGCCGGGGGTCATACCAGGGGTCATGCTGACCACTGTCCAGCTAATGTCATGATTCAGCCTTTTTTTGTGTAACCTGCCTGTAAAAGTTTCTCTTTGACATGTGTTATAGATGATTGTCCTTCGACGTGTTCTTCTCCTTATGATGTTTTGGTTAGCAAGAAGCTTCTGGAGTCAGTAAATTCTGCAGCTGGGATAATATAAACATGTCTGTCAACAAGGCCTATAAACCTTTTCAGAGAATGTCCTGGTAAAATTCATTATGGCCAATAGCATTGCAGTATACTATCTTCTGTTCACGCCCCTTTGATGCTGATTTTTCTGTCTTTAATATATGCAGATGAGATAATATAAACAATACCGTTTATCTGTGAACAAGGTCCCTGAGAACCAAGCACAATTTATTAACCTTTTTGTAGAAAGTATTAGAGGGGCGGTTGTATTGCATTTAAACTAAGCCTATAGCGTCTAAGCACCCCATCTCCTTTTTCACGCCCTCTACAAGCTTTTTCTGTTTTTATATACATGACTCTGGTTTTGAAATAAACAGTGTGATTTGAGTCCAGCTGAAGACTGTGTCTGTGTCTTGGGTTTGTTCTCTCATCCCGGTACCAGGCAGCCATGGAAGAGTTAATTTGAAAGTCACCTTTACAACTGATAAGGGTGGTTTAAGCCCTCTTTAATCTCAAATCATGATATTAGGCTTCTCGAAAGTCATGCATGATGGTAAGGCTGCTTTGCGATGTAGATGAGAGGCAATGGGGGTCATTTACTAAGGGCCCAAATCGCATCTTTCCGACGGGTTACTGAATATTACCGTTTTGCGCCGATTTTCCCTGAATTGTCTCGGGTTTTTAATGCACGTGATCGGATTATGGCGCATCGGCGCCGGCATGCGCGCAATGGAAATCGGGGGTGTGGTCGTAAGAAAACCCGATGGATTCGGAGAAACCGCTGTATTTAAAAAAAAAAAAAGTGTCACTTGACATGCGCTTACCTGCACCCAGGATAGGACGGTGATCTTCAGTGAACTCCGATGGACTTCAGCGCTGCAGCAACACCTGGTGGACATCGGGGGCACTACCTTAGTGAATCGCCGGAAGACCCGGGTAAGAAAATCTACCCCAATATTTTCTTTATTCCATCCTGGAAAATTGATTTGCATATCTCCACATATATATATTGAAATTTTGGAAGGTATTTGAACTATTCAAATCACTATTCAATCCATCAGTCAAAAAAGTAAAAAACTGAGTGAACTTTCTACAGCTTTTTTACCCGTTATTTTCTGAAATAACAAGACATAAATCTACAATAATAATAATAATAATTTCGGATTCATAATTCACTCTGTCTCCAAGAACTGAAAAAGAAATTGGCCTAAATATTGATGGATTTTAATACGCTAAATATTTAATACCTCTGGTGTAAAATAAATTATGGATATGGATAAACACAAATACAGGATGAAATGCAGCAAAAGTTTTCTTTTTCGTGAGTATTAAGGGCAATTTAGCTAAATAATTTACATAGAAAAACAAAAAAGTTTTTTTTTTATAAAGTTTCAGCTAACTCCTAAGATTAGTCATGGAGTTGTCATTTAATAGAGCAGTCAATGGGGCAGATTTATAAAAAAGTGTCTAATGCTGGATGATAAATCTGTCCTAGTATAAGACTGTCTAGTCCTACTCTGCACCTCCTATTAGTTGGCTTACATTACGCCAGAAAATTCTGTGTGGTCAGGAGTATTTTTGGTGCACAAACCTTTTTTTTTTTTTTTTTTTTTTTTCCCGAGGCCACGCCCCCTTTTCACAGGCCACGCCTCTTTTGTCGAGCTAGGAGCTCGTAGGAGAGCCAGAAAACTGTCAAATACCTTTTATAAATGTGATGCAGACAGTTTTTTTAGTGCAATCGACAGAATTAATACATCTCCCCCAGTGTCTGCTAATTATTGGAGGGATGAAATTTGTCTTAATTACGAAGTTATCTGCTATCCACATCATAGGGAATAACAAATTTATGGGGGAGGGTCCTACTGCTGGGAATCCTACTAATCATGCGAATAGGGTTGCCTGAAATCCATAAAATCACTAAGGAGTGGAACATTTTCATCCTGCTGCTCCATCTGATTTTATGGGAGCTGAGTGCTTGGCCACTCCCATTTATTGTCAATGAGAGGGGCAAAGATCATTGTTGACACCCCAAACTATTGAATGGACTGCTTTTCCTGCCACCCCACCCATCAGTGACCACCATTTTCTGGATTACTGAGTATCCCATTCCCCTGATCAGTGGGAATCCCAAAAGGTGGACCCTCGACAATTATGTTATCACCTAATCTGTGGATGGGGCTAAGCTTCCTAAATTGGTACTGACCCTTAATTGACCTCTGTGACCTGCCTCTGTGATGGGGTACTTCTCTTTTGATGGTCCTGCATCCAGACACATCAATAACCATATCTCCTTCATTATGAGGTGAGGAGAGCTTGACTTCAGTGCTGAGATCCCCCATCCATGACTTTATACAACCAGTTTACTTCTCACTTCAAAGTTAATTTCTGGATGATGCCATGGCATTAGACCATGAAAGAAACATCATCTTAATATTTTCATAAAATACTGGTAGTGGTTTATTAGGTCAATTTCTGATGGCAGACTCCCTTTAAAAATTATGCAAATGAGCCTTAGGGGCTCCAGGCTCCATTTACATTTACTCAGAGCCCCTTGGGCTCATTTGCATAATTGAAATAGCCTTTTTTTAAATAAAAACCAGAGCATAATAAGTTCAAAGAATAGCAGATCCTGGCGGAGGTAGCACACACCTGTATGTCAGTGTGCTTGGTTTGAAGTTGAATGCAAAGCACATAATTCTTATCCCAAAGGCCTTCACTTATCAAAAATAGTGTGCAGTTTACCTGTAGAGTGCACAGAGGGCGATTCATGAATTGTGGTGCAGGTTCTTCATGAATCTGGCGCCCCCTGCACTACTCCGGTAGAATGCACCAGTTTTTTTTTCTGGTGCACTTTCATGCTGTAGAATTGTGGCGCACGGTCCGACTAAGCAGTAACACATTCCTTTTGGTGCACATTCTTTTCTGTCTTGTCGGACAAAGTGCAGCCGTGAAACAAAATTTCATCTGTGCATCTAGCTGATTCCCTATAAAAGATCCTATGCATAATGTAGGCTTGAGAAGGGACAAAAAAAACCAACATAATAGTAAGTTTTGGGCACATCCATAACTCAACCGGACGTTGTAAACATTTCCCCGCATCAGCATTTTTATCTCAAAAAATAAAATGTAATTCCATTAAAAATTCGTGTTGGTTTTAGTTATATAAATCATTTATCTGGCCATGCTTTTCTTTGTTTACCCCACCGTCCCCTTGGTGACCACCAGAAGCTTTACCCATTTCCTGTTTTGCATGCGTCCATATTCCTCTCTAGTGAGCGGCCGCTCCTTCCTTGGCATCTCCTGGGAACAGTTCCCATCCCAACAAGTTTGTAACTAAAGGGCACAGGAAGCCGGGGGAGGATATAGATGTGCACAAAGCCAATAGCTACTCAATGGGGCTCATTTACTAAGGGTCCGAATCACGCACTTTTGTCGGGTTTCTTGACGATTTCCGATTTGTGGCGAATTGCCCCGGGATTTTGGCGCACGTGATCGTGCAGCTGCGCCAAAAAGAGATTGCATGTGACACAATACCAATGCAGACAGTTGTTAAGTACCTATCCAAGCCCTGCAATCCCCCAAAAAAGGTGAACAGTAAGACAAAAGTGCAATCCGCGACCCTTTGTAAATGAGCCTCGTGTTTATAAAGTAGAAAAACAAGCCCTTTAATGAGTGCCCGCTAAACATCTATATTCTCTTCTACAATTGGAGTATCTTAAGACTGAGCCGTACAAGACTTTCAGAACTTTAAACAAGATCTCAGGAACATTAGAAGGAATCCGGGAGACCCATAGAGAATAGATCCTCCGCAGAGCGTATAATATCAACAATGCCACAGAGAAATATTTCTTTCTGATAAAGTCACAAAAATACTCAAGAAAGAAGGAAAGACCAGAGGCATAAGAGCAGCCAGGAGGGGATGAACATAGAAGCAAAAATCAAGAAATGAAACGCTAACTTGTACCAGAGAAAAGTAAGAATTTTCTTTACTTCCCAATAGGTTGAACTTTTGTCCTACTTAAAGTCATGTTTTTCAACTATTTTGAGAACTTTATTCCTTTGCTCAAAGTAGACATTATAAGGGTATTTTTCTCCCTTAACCAATACACAGGTTCTTCTTTAGTCCCCTCAATGATACAATATGAAGAGGAGAATTTACTGCTCTCCTCTGGTGTCTTAAACCCCTTAAAGAGGACCTGTCATCCTAATATTGGCTCTAGGAGCTGCTTACTAAATACCGCTACCCCAGTAATAGCAGTGTTAAATCACTAGCTTTATCGGAACATACAGGGCTGGATTAAAGGAGGGGCTCCTGGGGCTCTAGCCCCAGGGCCCCCACCACTTTCACTTTTTAAGGGGCCCCCACCAGTTTCTGACAGTCAGCGACTGTATAATAATACTTTTTATTTATATAGTGACATCATATTCGGTAGCGTTATACAGATTTTGGGGTGACATAAACAAATGATATAAGATATTAAAGAGTAAAAACGTATTCATATCGAACAATAGAAGTAATGGCCCTGCCCACCAGAGCTTACAGTCTATGAGGGTGAGGGGGTGACACAAGAGCTTACAGTCTATGATGAGTGTGAGGGGGAGACACAAGAGCTTACAGTCTATGAGGATGAGGGGGTGACTCAAGAGCTTACAGTCTATGAGGATGAGGGGGTGACACAAGAGCTTACAGTCTATGAGGATGAGAGGGTGACACAAGAGCTTACAGTCTATGAGGGTGAGGAGGTGACACAAGAGCTTACAGTCTATGAGGATGAGGGGTGACACAAGAGCTTACAGTCTATGAGGATGAGGGTGGTGACACAAGAGCTTACAGTCTATGAGGATGAGGGGGTGACACAAGAGCTTACAGTCTATGAGGATGAGGGAATGACACAAGAGCTTACAGTCTATGAGGATGAGGGGGTGACACAAGAGCTTACAGTCTATGAGGATGAGGGGTGACACAAGAGCTTACAGTCTATGAGGATGAGGGGTGACACAAGAGCTTACAGTCTATGAGGATAAGGGGGTGACACAAGAGCTTACAGTCTATGAGGATGAGGGGGTGACACAAGAGCTTACAGTCTATGAGGGTGAGGAGGTGACACAAGAGCTTACAGTCTATGAGGATGAGGGGTGACACAAGAGCTTACAGTCTATGAGGATGAGGGGGGTGACACAAGAGCTTACAGTCTATGCGGATCAGGGGGTGACACAAGAGCTTACAGTCTATGAGGATGAGGGAATGACACAAGAGCTTACAGTCTATGAGGATGAGGGGATGACACAAGAGCTTACAGTCTATGAGGATGAGGGGGTGACACAAGAGCTTACAGTCTATGAGGATGAGGGGTGACACAAGAGCTTACAGTCTATGAGGATGAGAGGGTGACACAAGAGCTTACAGTCTATGAGGATGAGGGGGTGACACAAGAGCTTACAGTCTATGAGGATGTGGGGGTGGTACAAGAGCTTACAGTCTATGAGGATGTGGGGGTGGTACAAGAGCTTACAGTCTATGAGGATGAGGGGTGACACAAGAGCTTAAAGTCTATGAGGATGAGAGGGTGACACAAAAGCTTACAGTCTATGAGGATGAGGGGTGACACAAGAGCTTACAGTCTATGAGGATGAGGGGGTGACACAAGAGCTTACAGTCTATGAGGATGAGGGGTGATACAAGAGCTTACAGTCTATGAGGATGAGGGGGTGACACAAGAGCATACAGTCTATGAGGAAGAGGGAGTGACACAAGAGCTTACAGTCTATGAGGATGAAAAGGGTGACACAAGAGCTTACAGTCTATGAGGATGAGGAGGTGACACAAGAGCTTACAGTCTATGAGGATGAGGAGGTGACACAAGAGCTTACAATCTATGAGGATGAGGGGGTAACACAAGAGCTAACAGTCTATGAGGATGAGGGGGTGACACAAGAGCTTACAGTCTATGAGGATGAGGGGGTGACACAAGAGCTTACAGTATATAAGGATGAGGAGGTGACACAAGAGCTTACAGTCTATGAGGATGAGGGGGTAACACAAGAACTTTCAGTCTATGAGGATGAGGGAGTGACACAAGAGCTTACAATCTGCGAGGATGAGGTGGTGACACAAGAGCTTACAGTCTATGAGGATGAGGGAGTGACACAAGAGCTTACAGTCTATGAGGATGAGGGGGACACAAGAGCTTACAGTCTATGAGGATGAGGTGGTGACATAAGAGCTTACAGTCTATGTGGATGAGGGGGTAACACAACAGCTTACAGTCTATGAGGATGAGGAGGTGACACAAGAGCTTACAGTCTATGAGGATGAGGTGGTGACATAAGAGCTTACAGTCTATGTGGATGAGGGGGTAACACAAGAGCTTACAGTCTATGAGGATGAGGGGTGACACAAGAGCTTACAGTCTATGAGGATGAAGGGGGTGACACAAGAGCTTACAGTCTATGAGGATGAGGGGGTGACACAAGAGCTTACAGTCTTTGAGGATGAGGTGGTGACACAAGAGCTTACAGTCTATGAGGATGAGGGGTGACACAAGAGCTTACAGTCTATGGGGATGAGAGGGTGACACAAGAGCTTACAGTCTATGAGGATGAGAGGGTGACACAAGAGCTTACAGTCTATGAGGATGTGGGGGGACACAAGAGCTTACAGTCTATGAGGATGAGGGGTGACATAAGAGCTTACAGTCTATGAGGATGAGGGGGTGACACAAGAGCTTACAGTCTATGAGGATGAGAGGGTGACACAAGAGCTTACAGTCTATGGGGATGAGAGGGTGACACAAGAGCTTACAGTCTATGAGGATGAGAGGGTGACACAAGAGCTTACAGTCTATGAGGATGTGGGGGGACACAAGAGCTTACAGTCTATGAGGATGAGGGGTGACATAAGAGCTTACAGTCTATGAGGATGGGGGGTGACACAAGAGCTTACAGTCTATGAGGATGAGGGGTGACATAAGAGCTTACAGTCTATGAGGATGAGGGGGTGACACAAGAGCTTACAGTCTATGAGGATGAGAGGGTGACACAAGAGCTTACAGTGTATGAGGATTAGGGGGTGACACAAGAGCATACAGTGTATGAGGATGAGGGGTGACACAAGAGCTTACAGTCTATGGGGATGAGAGGTGACACAAGAGCTTACAGTCTATGAGGATGAGGAGGTGATACAAGAGCTTACAGTCTATGAGGATGAGGGGGTGACACAAGAGCTGACAGTCTATGAGGATGAGGGGGTGACACAAGAGCTAACATTCTATGAGGATGAGGGGGTGACACAAGAGCTTACAGTCTATGAGGATGAGGGGGAGACACAAGAGCTTACAGTCTATGAGGAGGTGACACAAGAGCTTACAGTCTATGAGGATGAGGTGGTGACACAAGAGCTTACAGTCTATGAGGATGAGGGGGAGACACAAGAGCTTACAGTTTATGAGGAGGTGACACAAGAGCTTACAGTCTATGAGGATGAGGTGGTGACACAAGAGCTTACAGTCTATGAGGATGAGGGGGTGACACAAGAGCTAACATTCTATGAGGATGAGGGGGTGACACAAGAGCTTACAGTCTATGAAGATGAGGGGGTGACACAAGAGCTTACAGTCTATGAGGAGGTGACACAAGAGCTTACAGTGTATGAGGATGAGGTGGGGACACAAGAGCTTACAGTCTATGAGGAGGTGACACAAGAGCTTACAGTCTATGAGGATGAGGTGGTGACACAAGAGCTTACAGTCTATGAGGAGGTGACACAAGAGCTTACAGTCTATGAGGATGAGGTGGTGACACAAGAGCTTACAGTCTATGAGGGGGTGACACAAGAGCTTACAGTCTATGAGGATGAGGGGTGACACAAGAGCTTACAGTCTATGAGGATGAGGGGGTGACACAAGAGCTAACATTCTATGAGGATGAGGGGGTGACACAAGAGCTTACAGTCTATGAGGATGAGGGGGAGACACAAGAGCTTACAGTCTATGAGGAGGTGACACAAGAGCTTACAGTCTATGAGGATGAGGTGGTGACACAAGAGCTTACAGTCTATGAGGATGAGGGGGAGACACAAGAGCTTACAGTTTATGAGGAGGTGACACAAGAGCTTACAGTCTATGAGGATGAGGTGGTGACACAAGAGCTTACAGTCTATGAGGATGAGGGGGTGACACAAGAGCTAACATTCTATGAGGATGAGGGGGTGACACAAGAGCTTACAGTCTATGAAGATGAGGGGGTGACACAAGAGCTTACAATCTATGATGATGAGGGGGTGACACAAGAGCTTACAGTCTATGAGGAGGTGACACAAGAGCTTACAGTGTATGAGGATGAGGTGGGGACACAAGAGCTTACAGTCTATGAGGAGGTGACACAAGAGCTTACAGTCTATGAGGATGAGGTGGTGACACAAGAGCTTACAGTCTATGAGGAGGTGACACAAGAGCTTACAGTCTATGAGGATGAGGTGGTGACACAAGAGCTTACAGTCTATGAGGGGGTGACACAAGAGCTTACAGTGTATGAGGATGAGGTGGTGACACTCTTTATAAGGAACAGGAAAAAATAAATAATTTAAAAAAATTTAAATGTTGCTGCATGAAAAAACATCTTATTTACCAGGTCTATGGGACTGCAGAGAAGCCCGAGGCTTGATATTTGGTGTTTACTGGATACAGAAGAGAGGAGGACACAAGATGGGTTAGTAAAGATAGAGTTGAAGTCTCATGCATTTAGGGAACGTTTTCCTGAAGAGATGAATTTTAAGAGCTTGCTTGAAGCTATGAAGGTTGGGCATTAGTCACGTGCGACTGTAGGCATCTGAAGGTTGACGATTGTGTCACACCCGATCAGATTGTGGCGCAGCTCCGCCGGCTTTCATGCGGCACAAATCAGGGGGTGGGCCGTTGGACTGAGCACAGGATTTAGCTTACAAATTGTGTCGCAAGACACGCACTTACATGCACCGGGAAGAAGAAGCTGATCTCTGTCGGACCTGATTGGGGAAGCGACACATGCAGGATATCGGGCGCACGATCATTGTGAATGGCGGCACAGTGCATTATCGTCGGACAATGCACTTTCGGTGAACTCCTCCGGACGGGTAATTAAATGTTCTCCATAATGTACAGTATTTCATTCAGTATCTTCAGTATATTTCTTGCCTTGCCATTTTGTTAAGGACCAGAGATATTTACACGCAGCAGTAGCGCAAATGTTATCTGTAATATTTGTAGGTATATTAGTGCCTTCTCTTTATCTGTCTCCACATCCTGTAGCGTAACTTCTAGCAGCGATCTATTCTATCTATTATCCCATCTCTCTAATATCTCTCATCATACAGATAGATCCATCTATCCGGTACATGACTTAGTAACGTTTCCTCCGCGATCTCACAGTTACTATTCCAGACACATAAATCTGCTCTGTTAAGTAACATCCTGTGAGTACACCTTTGCTTAGCAACTAATCTGACATTAGTGGAGAATTAACTAACAAAAGCTGGAGCAACAATGCTGTCTGAGTGCTATTGTTTGTGAATTATAGCAGAAACTAGCAATTATCTCCTTGTCTTGGTGTCTGGTGCCTATGGGAGCGGCAAGGAGATTGTTTCTAAATATAGGGACAGTCATTCCTGCACTTTCTGTACCAATCAATATCGCTCACCCTGAAAAGTTTGTCACGGCAAATTAATTTTCATCAGCTTTGTATATGGCGGGTTTTATTAGTGAGCGGAGATATATGTTATCTAAGGAATGTTACTTGTGGAAGTGGAAGTTTCTATCCAGGGGCGTAACTATGAGATACAGACTTCTGAATGGAACCCACCGTCCCCTTTACAGAATATACATATTTGTATACTCACACGTATGAGTTACAATCACACACAGTATATACACACCACATATACATACATACAGCATATACACACATACATACACCCATGCATTATATACAATGATATAAAAACATATGCACACACATTTAGAGCATAAACTCAACCACATATACATAAATACATCATATACACACATACATACACCCATGCATCATATACAATGATAAACAACATATGCACACACATATAGAGCATATACACACCACATATACATACATACATCATATACACACATACATACACTCATGCATCATATACAATGATATACAACTTATGCACACACATATAGAGCATATATACACCACATATACATACATACATCATATACACACATACATACACCCATGCATCATATACAATGATAAACAACATATGCACACACATATAGAGCATATACACACCACATATACATACATACATACATCATATACACACATACATACACCCATGCATCATATACAATGATATACAACATATGCACACACATATAGAGCATATATACATCACATATACATACATACATCATATACACACATACATACACCCATGCATCATATACAATGATATACAACTTATGCACACACATATAGAGCATATATACACCACATATACATACATACATCATATACACACATACATACACCCATGCATCATATACAACGATATACAACATATGCACACACATATAGAGCATATACACACCACATATACATACATACAGCATATACACACATACATACACCCATGCATCATATACAATGATATACAACATATGCACACACATATAGAGCATATACACATCACATATACGCACACACACACACACACACCACAAATACACAGATACATGCAATAACAGAATCAGCATATACACACACAAATCGTATATATATATACACCATATACAAATACAGCATATACACACTCAATACCCCAGATGCTGGAGCCCCCTGACACTCTGGGTCCCATAGGTGCTGCTACTCCTGTAGTTACGCCCCTGTATCTTTATATTGTAGGCATATAAGTGAGTGAAATAATTGGCAAAACTATACAAAGTACCATGTCCTCTACTGGTCTCCAACTACATGATACAGGGGTCTTGAGGCAATGGTTTCGTGATAAAATGGTCAAATTAGCATTCCCTATAGTTGCGCCTTTAACGCAAAGGTTGAACTGAGGTACTCTAGGTCCACCAGAGGATGCCATTTTAGGATGCATCATCAAGATCTAATATTCCATACTAGACCTTGGGGCCCTTAATTCTGTATTGCTGCTGAATCATCTGATACTCATATATTGTTTGTCCCCCATCTGTCATCCTATCAAACAGACTGATTTGGCCCTAATGCATCATACATATAGGGGTAAAGTTATCATTTTCAGGGCCTTTAGCATAGTTATGACTGGGGGCCATCCTGATGCACTGCTCCACCATGAATGGAAGACCAAGGACTCTTATTCTCCGCTTTGCCTTAGCATTAAACTATATCAGTGTCCTGTGGGGCATGAACACAATAATCCACCACTCTGTTGGACCCTCTCAATTTCTCACATATGTACTACGAAGCAGCTGATTGTAGAGGTACCGGAGGCCCGACAACCATTGATCTGATATTCTAAAAAAATGGTCCTCAATGTCTGTGTCCTTGAAACCCCTTTTGATGGGACCTTTTACCACCTCCACCAACTATAATTTATTCTCTAGCCTCTCTTTTTTCTCAGTAATGATTAATATTTTCATCTACTTTCCTCCAGGACCAACTATCTGACATTATGGAGCCTAATTACCATAGTGTGACTGTATTTTTAGTCAGTAGTGGATTATTACATAGGTGGTTTGGGTGGTAGCCCGTGGCCCATGGTCACCCAAACCACTCACCAAATTTTATACTGAGAAGAGGCATCAAATTTTCAAATATTGGTTCCTGCTCTCAATACACATGTACACAAGAACCATTTCAAGACCCATGAAGGTCCTCCAAAGGTCCTGAAACCACAGATTGAAAGCAGACAGAAGGGACACATCCTCCATTCCCCAAGGAAGTGATTCCAGACTTGTAAGGCCTACAAAATTCAAATGGCCTTGGGCCCGTGGCAATCCTAATCCGCACCTGTTTTCAGTATCCAATAAGCTCACCGCTGTTAGATGGGTGGCCCTCAGCTGGAGGAGACAAAATGGTACCACCCGTTTGGCAATCAAGAGACAAAATATGAACATTGATTGCTTGGTGCACCCATGTTAAAGGTGCACCAAAATCAAAGTGGTGCACTCTGTCGGAGCAGTGCAGGGGGCGCTAGATTTATGAAGAACGTGCACCAGAAAGTCTGAATCTGGCGCCCCCTACACCGGCAAGCTGCATATAGTGCAGACTGCACTGTTTTAGTCAATTTGGGTCATATGGATGTCGTTGAATGACAAGGGCAATAATAACCCATACATTCTCTGTATGATGCACTGATATGCATTATGCATTCCAATACAGCAATTCTGAATTGTGCTTTAGACTGGTTCAATATCCGGGAATATATGGTGTAAGAAGAGCAACTTGGGAAAAATGAACAGTATTTTTAGATACTCTGCCAAGAGTTGTTCATCATTTATGAATCTATACAGGCAGTCCCCGGGTTACATACAAGATGGGGTCTGTAGGTTTGTTCTTAAGTTGAGTTTGTATGTAAGTCGGAAATGTATATTTTCATTGTAATCCCAGCCAGAACTTTTTTGGTCTCTGTGACAATTGGATTTAAAAAATGTTGGGTTGTCATAAGAATCAACAATAAATCTTCATTACAGACACCTGTGATACCTGTTACAGCTGTTTATTGTAGCCTAGGACTAAAGTACAATAAATTACCAATATCTAGAGGTCCATTTGTAACTATGGGTCGTATGTAAGTCGAGTGTTCTTAAGTAGGGGACCGCCTGTACTGTATGTGGTCATGTAGTGGGAGGGTTGTGCATTGCAGTCTGTCTGGAATGCTATATTGGATTACTTAACGCAGTGTACCAGTGTAATTACACTTTCAACAAAATGTTATAAATGAAAAGTGCAGATGACTCTAGCAAACTCTGTGATATACTTTGTTAAGGAAAATCTGTTCCTGCATCCATCTTTTCCCTCTGCCTTTCTTCCTTATTTAAGCAGTTTGCATAAATCACTTTCTGTCCTGTATCCACTGACAGCTGAGAGATAAATGCACCTGATAAAGTGTCTAATAACTTAACTCTTTACAGTGTCTGGATAGTCTAATCTCTTCAGACAGCTGAGTTTATTATTAGCCTCCTTAGCTGTCTGAAATGGACAGCCTGGAGAAGACTTTTAGATACACTGCTCACTGTAGGAGAAAAAAGCAGAAAAAGACATAGAGAAGCTGTTTTACTTAATAAAGTGATACAATTAATATCAACACCTGCTATATTTAATTTTGAAATAAAAATAAATTAAAAAAATGTAGTTACTATTTATAGCATTGTACAAGTATAACAAAGCAATATTAACCGGTTTGTAGAGACATCCACCCTTAACACACAGCATCGATCAGAGTGATGGCTAAGCTCTGCATCATCTTGGATCCCAGTTCAATAAGGGGAACAAGGACAATGCTATGACAATGAGGTACCAGAAGGTGGACTGGAATGGCGCCAGACTAGAAGATGAATGGAGGTATTGAGTGATCATCCATGGTAAGGCAGGAGGTCAAAACATGGACATTTTGGGGGGATAAAATGGCTGTCTTCATCAGATCTGAAGGAGAAAGATCACTGCTGTCTGTGTGAACAGCGTTATCTATGAAGTCCAAACTGTCGGGCAAAAGGATAGATATCATTAATTCAAGGCTCCGCAAAAAAAATAATCCAGTTAAGCCACCATCAGGAGTGCACATAAACTATTTTCAAGCAAGGCCCGACAGAATTGTGTTGTGCACCCTATGGTAAAGGTTCACAGAAAAATAGGTGGTGCATTTTGCAGGAGCAGATTCATGAAGAATGTGTGCCATAATTCATGAATCTGGTGCCCTCTGCACACTACACCGGCCAACTGCACGTAGCACGTAGTGGGCTTAATGGTTTCCCAGGTGCTGCCCCCCCTGTTTCTGCAGGTGGTGCTGCCTGAGGCAAGAGGCTCAGCTCACCTTATGCCTTGTTCACCCCTGGCCATCATCTACGAGGGGCGGACTAGAGGGTTTGTATTAACCCGACACCCCAATACCCTATTTTTCCCCCTCCACAACAGTTGCACGCTACCACAGATGGTTCAAGAAATGTTTGACAAATGTTTTGAAAAACGTTTAAAAATTTAAGCAACCCTTTCAAATTTTTGTAATGATAACGATGAACGAGAGTTGGATTCCATTTGCCAATTTTATCCAACTCCCTCCATTATTTCTATACATCATTTTCTCTCCAATCTGGAAACTTTCCCATCTATTTTTACATAATTCTCAAGTGTCAATTTTTTGACTATTCAGAATCCAAGTTATCCGAGACCTGAACTCCCCTCATCATTACCGCTAAGTATAATCCACAAGTTATCTTACCCAACTAAAAAAAGAAACACAGTCCTGCAAAAAAAAAAAAAAAAAAATTTCAAACTAAGAAGCCAAATTACTCGAGTACATTCTGGGAAAAGACGATAAGCTCTTTGGAAAAGTCCTGTGTGAAAACCTCTGGGGCTGTAAAAGCTGCAATTTGGAAGACTGCCTGTCAGAAAGCAAACACCACAACATTTACTTAGTGCTCTGTAGAGTCATTGCCGGAAAGATGGCACGATTTCAGAAGGAAACTCGCTGTGAAACCTGCAGAACTAATACTGCACATCTCCTTCTTCCTAGTCCTACTTTACTATCCATCATCCATCAAAAGCACAATGTCTCCATGCTTAAAATAGCCGGGAGCAAATGTATTTACAGCTATAGATGTGAGCTTTTTCATACTGCATTATAATACCGCATAGAAATAACCGTGCTCAATGCCAAAAAGTTTAAAAGTTCCCCCGAAAAAAATCTGAAAATGGATCCTAACGATGCGCATATCAAATAGATGCACAATAACCAACATGGAACAGGGTAGAACATAGAGCAAACAAACATCCATTTATCATGTTTGCGATGCAATGCCAAGCACAAGCACTATATGATGTATGGCGCTGTGCTTGGTAACGAGTTAAAGGTAATCTGTCAGCAGAAATTAGGACCTAATAAACCATTACCAGTATGGTATGAAGCATATTACGGCCCTCCAGATCGTGTTTCTTTCATGGTCCGGTGTTGAGGCAACATCTAGAAATTCAACTTTGAACTTGAGCACTGAAGTCAAGCTCTCCCCACCTCTAAATGTCCTCTGTGCTGTGATTTGCATCACACACCAGACTTAAATGGAACCTGTCAGCAGAAATTGACCTAATAAACCACTACCAGTATGTTGCCAAGCAGCTGAACACCTTCCAGATCATGTTTCTTTCATGACCCAGTGCGGTGGCATCATCCAAAAAATCAACTTTAAATTGAGATGTAAACTAGTTGTATAAAGTCAAGGAGGCGGAGATTTGTCATGCACTGGCAGCATTTAAAGGTCACAAGTGTTAAAGAAAATCTACCATTTGTTTTTATGCATTATGAAGCAAACATACCTTGAGAATACTGTAGCTACACTGATGCAGAAACATCTCTTGTTTAATCCCTGATCCGAGTGGTTTTGCTCAAAAAACAATTGGAAAAGCTGGGTTTTGTGTTTCACGGAGCTTCCTGAACTGTCCGGACAGACTAATGAACCTGAGCTGGATGACTCAAACACAGCAGCTGGGGGATGGTGCAGTGGTTGATTACTTCTGCCTGTCAGGGACAACAATAGCATACTCTGAAGCAGTGCATAATCAGGGTAGGGAGAAGCGCCAGAACAGCTACAGGAGTGACAGAGACTAATTAGCATACATTTATAATTGTTTTTTTTTCAGAAAAAACACTCAGTTCAGGGATTAAACAAGATATGTTTCTGCATCAGTGTTGCTACAGTATTCTCAAGGCATTTTTGGTTCACAATGCATAAAAACAAATAGTAGATTTTCTTTAAATATCCTCCCCGAACCTCTCACATAGATAAACTGACAATTCTCTTATTATAGGGAAATATAACAAACATTTACTTAACC
The DNA here is from genome assembly GCF_040894005.1 of Engystomops pustulosus. Lineage (NCBI taxonomy): Eukaryota > Metazoa > Chordata > Amphibia > Anura > Leptodactylidae > Engystomops > Engystomops pustulosus. The sequence continues at coordinate 31,015,629 of NC_092412.1, forward strand.
ATAATTTCTCTATACTGCACTTTTTTCCCCCATGTACCAATTAGCTTGTAACCTGCATCCTCTCTGCCACCCTCCTAAAATCTGCGCCTGCTGACCGGTCACGCGATGACCTTTAAGTCAATACGGCAGTGTCAGTACCGAGCAGATGTGTTGAAGGCAGAAAACCACTGACACTTACAAAGACTTACAAAATCTGTACCTGTATAAATCACTTTGCCCAAATAACCATCTGCTGCATCGAAATACTGTGAGATCACGACATTTCCAATCTGTGGTACGTGGATGCTTTTTCGGATGTAGCACTGACGCTTGCAGAAGGGAAGGCTTTGTAATGACCTTGGCAAACTAGAATGGTTTCCTCATGTCTGATAATCCCAAATTCATTTTTTGTAATACAGGCAACCCCCATTTTTTTTTGGTGCACTTTTTTCATGCTGTAGATTTGGGACGCACTTCACTAATAAATATGTTGCAAATTCGGACCAAGCACCAACTCGTCCCTTTGGGTGAAAATTTTTTCCGTCTTGTCGGACACCGCAGCCGCGGCACAAAACTGCCACGGATACTTTCATACTTTTCATGTGGGCTAGTGATTGTGGTAATCTACTTATATTTGTTATCCTTGGCTTCCTTCCTTCTTACATTAACTTTGAAAAGTATGCTAATAAATCTGAAAGGCTACTTGGGCAGTTCCCAGAACCAATCCATACTGCAGATTCATAGGTAGTTACACTGTGCAGAAGCACTTCCCCCATCCCACTGTATGCTAAGAATTCTAGTGCTGCAGTGAGATTACATCAGGCAGAGGGAGGGGGAGTGGTGAGGGAGAAAATGAGGGAGACAGTGTAAAAGCCTGTGAAGCTATAATAGCCTTTCAAGCTCATTAGCAAATGTAAATTGGCCATGGATAACAAATATAAGAAGATCACCACAGTCATGGTGCCTGGATCCATGAGTAAGTGTCCCTGGATTATCATGATGGATTTTGATGGAAGATTCCCTTTAACCCCTTGCCTCCAACTCCAGTTTCACCTCCATGTCAGAATATTTAGTTATAACTTTGAAACACGGTAACACTGTAAACACTGACTTCTTTTCCTGTTGCTCAGTCTCCATCCTGACCTACTCATCTTCTGAGATGCCTCCATGTTTTGTACTGCCCATCCATTGCTATGTTCTGACATAAATGCAGACAGTCCCCGGGTTACGTAAAAGATAGGGTCCGTAGGTTTGTTCTTAAGTTGAATTTGTATGTAAGTCGAAATTGTATATTTTATAATTGTAGCTCCAGACAAATTTACTTTTTTGCCCAAGTGACAATTGGAGTTTAAAAATTTTTTGCTGTAATGGCACCAATGATTATCAATAAAGCTTCATTACAGACACCTCACAGCCGATCAGTGCAGTCTGGGACTTTAGAAAAGCACAGTGGGCAGAGGGGTCCGTCTGTAACTATGGGTCATGTGTAAGTCGGGTGTCTTAAGTAGGGGACCGCCTGTATATACGTAATGAAAGTATATATATGAATTCTGCCTGTACTGACCCAACTCGAGCCCCAGCTCCCTCACACTGGTGTCTCAAGGACCATGGCCAACAGTTGCCTACACTCGGACCATTCCCAGAGGAAGAAGGACGGAGTGAAGTCCTTATGCCTGAAAAGGGGTTGAAGGGTGAACACCAGGGATATTCCCCTAGGAGTGGCCCTAAGCCCAGTTTTAGTGGTACATTGGGTCCATAACTCGATGCCTGGCACTATTATGCATTATGATTATAATGAGGTACATGCTAGTTTTCGGTCCTATATAGATATTATTGCTTTAAATCCTGCACAATGACACTTTTGGCATGAAAGAAATGACCTCCGTCTCCTACACACAAGACGAATACGCTTTGATTTAATCTTCTGTATGTCTCCCGATCCATTTACAATGCAGAGTGATAGTTGCATATTTTGGAATCTCAGGCCTCTTTTTCTCAGATATTCCAAAAAAAAAACTTTGACTTCATGATGACATTCAGGAGCGAGCGCCTATTACCATTCATGTAAATCGCTGCTTTTTAGTGTTCCAGTGACTTTCAAAAGTAAGGGGAAAAAAAAAAGTCGGAAAAATGCAGAAGCGGCAGATTACAGTCCGGCTATTTGACAATAGTAATTTTATTAGTAATTTTAGGAAATGCTGCATATGCAAAACATCAATTTAAAGCCACATTATGAAGTTATATTTGAGGATTATTATGTCCTGACTTGCAGAGATCCTTCTATTTATGTCTGGGCATCAAAAATGCATTTATACAAGTCTGCACATGGATGATTGTTGTGTCCCGATGAGGAACAGGAGGTCGGGATAGATAATAGGTTTCGATAAAGTTCAAACCTGTGACCTTCGGGATCCGGCAATCTCGCACTTAATAGCTGCTGTACGTAGACCTAACCTGTTATTTGCTTTGTGTTGGGACTATGTCTTTGGTGTTATTGTTATGTCTACATTGCCTCGAGTATATCATTTCTATATGACCTTGTGTCTTTACTAACATGAGACCCTGTCTAGAACAAGATACCCACAATCCTATACACCTGCATCTCATATGCAGCAGAGTTTCTCAACCTTTTCAAGCCAAGCACCCGCAGTGCCCCTAATTAAGTGATGAGATATAAATGTTTACCAAAATATGCCCCACTTGGGACCTCAATGGGCATTATTCAGGTTTGACCAAGAGAATAGCAACATTATTCTTCCCATCAAAGTGTTTCATACCATAAAAGTAGTGGGTCGGTGGTGCCGGGAGAAGTGGGCTGTGGTGTCTATCATGTCAATGGCTTTCTATATGAAGTAGCGCAGACCCTAGTGTAGATGTATCATACAATGTGAATAATGGTAGACAAATGTAGGGATTCTCACAATGGGCTTTGAATATAAGATGCTTCCGGTATCCCCCTTTGTGTCACTCTTCACGCTCCAGGGATGCAGAAGAGATGCAATAGATATATCGAAGAGCCAAATGGAGAGGATGACGGTGTCTGCTGTTCAAGAGAGAAGGGACCCAGTTGAAATGGCACAGAGGGGGTTAATTGGTTCTCTCATTTTTCATATTTGTAGCGCATTTTGGCTCGGGACCCAATCCTTCATTAGACATCCGGGAACTTTACTACCTGGAAACTTGTCATTTGTACATAAATTTTTGTGGCATATACTGTGAGTATCTATATTTAGCACACAGTGTTTTTGGGGGGTAAACCATGACTTGCACACATTGTTATGAGGGGACGAGCAGCTGAAATGCAGTCTTGTTTGTGAACTAGTGACTGGCACATACTAATAAGGGCACCTGTGGTTGGTACATGGTGTCCACTAATGGATTAAACATTGGCGGACAGTTTTGGTGGCAGCCATAGGCCCAAGGCCTATGACCACCTAAACCACCCAACAAGTTAGACACTGCCCTGTAGAGATAAAAAGGCAAGGACCACGATGCCCCCTGTTTGTGGCTGCCATATGCTTCCATGGGCAACTTCACAACACACATTGCAATGGAGAGGTAGAAGATATGTCACCTGTATTTAATTGGCATTTAGCCACATGGCCTCTGTATCTAATGGCTAAAGTGAAGACTGTATACAGCTATATACTGATATTAAGGAAGCTGCAAGTGATCCATGATACTGGCCTTGTAGTCTACAGTAGATGGCTAAGGAAGGTCTGTGCTAATGTTGGCTATACATTGGGCATTTGTCATGGAGAAGCAGTCTGTTTTCCATCCTTGGACATACCCTCTGCAGGTTTGTGATGTAACTTCTAGGGCAGAGATGAGTACCCAAATTACAATCAAAACCCACTTATTCAGTGCCGACATGCTAATTTCTTTCAATTCTTTCAATTTCACAATTTCTTACTCCTCCGGTTGTCACAGTCAGGCAAGGATGTGACACTTGAAAATTGCACTTAATGTAGCACGGCCTGGGCTTCCTCATACTGCAGAAGGAGGCCTTGTCTGGTGTTGGGTGCTCACAGAGAGATTGCCACATATGGCAACCATGCCATACGTTCGCCACCACTGTTCTAGGGTATGTGTACTGCAGGTTGAACCCACTCGTCTACAGTATGTGAAACATTGAATACTGGTGGGACAGGCTTTTGTTTACCATTGTAAGAAAGGGTTGTGGGCAAAGATGAGTGAACCCGTTCAAGTTCCTGAAAATACAGATCAGGTTCGTGTACACTCACCCCAACCGGTAGCACCAGCCAGAACCGAACTTCTGGTTGCCACAGAGTCGAACCTTGGGGCACATTTACTTACCCGGTCCCGCCGCGATCCCGCGGTGTGTTGTCCGACGTGGATTTGGGTCTTCCTTGATTCACTAAGCTCATGTGCCCGAGTTTCTGCATCCGTCACCTCTGCGCCGAGGTCCGCCGGAGTTCACCTGCTTCTTCCTGGTGTATGTGAGTGCGTGTCTTGCGACACAATTCCGTTTTTAAATTCCGCAGTTTGTCCGAATCCATCGGGTTGTCCGATGTCCATGCCCCCGATTTGTGTCACGTGCACGCAATCTGATTGCGTGCGCCAAAAACCCGGGGCAATTCGGCCTACAATGGAAACAATCAGGAAACTTGACGGAATCGCGGTCCCATGGACCCTTAGTAAATGAGCCCCATTGTGTTTTGGGTCTGCTCATCACTAGTTGGGGGAAGTAGAAAACCCTTTATAACCTGAAAAAAAGCTATTTAGATTGTAGAAGCAAATTAGGAAGAAGGTGAATGAAAATGATTATTCCGTTCCTGATATTATTATGTTCTCTTCATTACGCTGCTGGGTTTGTCTGATTTTTCTTACATTTCCACTAATTGCTTTACTTTTTACCTTCCTAGTCATGCGAGCGTGATAACAAGTTATAAAACACAATTAATGGTGAGGATAATACCTTGTATCGCATTCACTTTGTAAGAGTACACATTGCATGTCAAGCCACTAGGCGCACAAGAATTTCCAATTAAAGTAATACACAAGAAAAGATGCATTACGTCTGGAATAGAGTCATTAGTGAGTATCCAAATGAGAAGAAACGCCTCGTATCTGAAATACCACACCTCGCCTCCGATACAGAACAAGCAGACTGATACTCTGGGGGCCGGTCATTACTACACTCAAAGACGTGGTCAACTCTGGGGTATTGATGTGTCCAGCCTTAAAGGGGTATTTCAGGGCAATTGTCTATTCACATATCCATAGGGAATGATTTTAAACTGCCAGACCCTGCACAGATCAGCTGCATAAACAAGGAGCAAGGACTGGGAAGTAATTGGCTCCGAGCCTGGTGAATGGGCCAGATGATGTAACTGTGACTCCGAATCACTTCTGTGGGACCTACAATTACCGTTATGGCTTTCAGAAACTACACACAGCATGGAGACTACTTCTTCTAACTCCAAGTCCCTTGTTTAGGCCAGCAGATATATTGCATCTTATGTACATCTTTTACAGATATATTGCATCTTTTACAGTGTTAGGTGTAAAGCCACATAAGGATCTGTGGATTGCTACTTCCTGACCCTTGTTGATGGTCTCTCACATAGCCAGACGAGTTACCTATTGTCAGGAGCCAGGGATAGTGGACCCGCTGGACCACCGCGGACGATGATGTAAGCCGACACCTGGGAGCGGATTTTAAGTCATACCCGGTTTTCACCAGAGCCCGCCGCAAAGCAGGTTGGACTTGATGCGGAGTGGTACAACCAAGTCACTCCACAGGCGAGACTTTGTCTGCAGTGGCGACCAAGGCGCAGTACAAAGTCGTGAGGCAGAAGCATGGTCAGGGACAGGCAAGGGTAAGGAGAGGCATTACAGGATCAGAGTCGGGGACGTAGGCGGCACAGGAGCAAAGTCAGGAACGGAATGGAGGTCACAATGGGAAATCAGTATAATAGCAAAGGGCAAGGAACACAACTTTCTCTCAGGCACAGAGCACAAAGATCCGGCAGGGGACACAGGGAGGGGCCAGGGAATTTAACAGGGAAGGTGGCTGGCCAGCGACAATTATTTGTGAGCTGGCCCTTTAAATCTGAGAACGCAGGTGCATGCGTGCCCTGGGACGTGGGGACACAGCGCCAGAGTGAGGGAACCTATGCCGGAACGAGGAGAGGTAAGTGCTGCTTCGGGGGTATCGGGGAACAGAGATGGGCACGGGTTCTCCTGCGACCAGGGACATGGGTCGCAGGAGCACCCGTGACATCTATACTTCACTGATGAGATGCAATGACACCAAAACAGCGCTCTCTACAATACAGTGTCTAATATTTTTGGAAAAGACTTTCTGGTTTTGCTATTATATCACACTATGTGACTAGGTCTCTTGATAGTCAGACATTTATGTTGACTGTGCTGCTTTTTAAAATGGAGCATAGGTGGCATTGTTTTCCTTTTCCTGCCCTGGAAACCCTATTAGCATATTGCTTTCTCTGAACCTCCAGTAGAGTATGCATTGACTCGAAGGGGGTCATTTATCTTATCTCTGTTTGTTTTGCCTTGTTCTTTTTCCATCTGCTACTTTGGTAATTTTTCAATCTCACATTTTTGTTCTGTTAAATGGTTTTTTTTTTCAGATCTCTTTTTGAGACATTTGTTACAAATGTCTCAAAAATGTCTCACAAATGTCTCAAGTCACTTCTTTCCATTTTCTTAGTTTTCCTTAAGTAAGGTTTCATCTGGAATATCTTTGTGCCAAAAAATTTAGCAAAGTTTAGACACTTTGAAAAAATAAATGTCATTTGCGACATTTAGCACATCTGGAATAAAGATTTATTATGTCTTACCAACAATTAACTAGTGTCCAGCAGACTTCAGTCAACTTCAGTCCCCAAAATGGCACAAGTATTTGAATACACCAAGAAAAGGCGCAAAAAAAGGAAAAAAAATAAAAGGAAGAAAAATAAAGATAGGGAGGCATGGTGGCTTAGTGGTTAGCACTACAGCCTTGCTGCACTGTGGTCCTGGGTTCAAATACCAGGGTCAACATCTGAAAATATGTATGTTCTCTCCGCGTTTGTGTGGGTTTCCACCAGGTCCCCCAATTTCCTCCCACACTCCAAAACATACTGGTAGGTTGATTCGATTGTGAGCCCAAATGGGGACAGGGACTGATTTGACAAACTCTGTGCAGCGCTGCGTAATGTGTGTGCGCTATATAAATAAAGGAATTATTATTATTATTAAAGACAAATTACCCCCAAAGAATCCCTCCTCCTGAAATGGTGACCTGTAAGGGCAATCTACATAAGGAGAATCAAGCCCTTGCTGACCTTTGTCTATGGCCTCCCACGTAGCATATAATGTACTGATGATATATAATAACATCAATAGAGAGCTGTCTAAAGTTGGGAGTCATTTCACTTACTGGTTTGGCTATTATTTCACGTAATGTTATTAGGCTTCTTGAAAGTCAAACATTGATGTAGAAGAAACTGAGTTATGTAAAAGAGCAGTGGAGGCATCGTCCTACCATGGAAAACTTATTTGCATATAGAAAACAATGTGATACCTTCCAGATATGTTCATATACTTGGATTCAGGAATAATTCTTCTCTCCCTGTTAATGACTTCCTACAAGTTTGTTATGCCACATTTCTCCGATATAAACCTGTTTATCTGATTTGTACCTCCTAGCGCATGACTCCATATAAAGGGCTTCTTATTAGTTTGTTACAAGCACATCCTCAGGGCAGACCGCTGTTACACTCCCTATAAAGACTCGATTACGGCCTCAGATCTTTCTGACGTCTTGTTGTTTCCCGGCAGGGTGTTGACAATCAAGTGCAATGTTCTTATACGAATTAAACAAATACTTACCATTAGCAGACAGCGTCGACTCTGTGTTATAAAACTGCACTTTATTTATTCTCATTATTTTTTTTATTATTTACTTCATTATTTATTATTTTAGTATTTTTTTCCCAAATTCAAAAGTATAAAAAATTATTTAAATGCATTTATCAATCTGGCTGTCTGTCTGTTTTCGTCTGCCTTTAACCCTAGCACTAGAGAAGTAACTTAAAGCCCAACTCTGAATATATATTTCTTTTTCTCAAATCAATAGCTCTTGTGATGTAAAACAACTTTTCCTATGATCTGAATTCCTATATCCAGGATTTTCTTTGCTGTCTTATCTTTTCTGGCTGTGCTGATTATTCCTGTAAGAGCCTCTTATAAACAGCAATATGGACTCACAGAGGGGAGGAGCTGTCACTCCCTGCTCACTCTTGAGGGAGGAGGGGGAGAACATGTGACAGTAGTCTCTGTGTGGATACTTCTCTGTGGATGCAGAAGTCTCTTACACAGAATAGTGAGGTAAAACATCTCCCATGGTCCCTATCAGTCTACATCCCAGTCTGTGATTCTTCAAAACTTTCTCTGTGTTTCTCTGCACCACAATATGCTATACACTCCTCTGCAGTCCCCTCCCTACCTTCTGCTCTCTGGACTATCTACACAGCAGGGGCCTGTTAACCCTTATTATAGTGCAGTCTATACACATCGGGGCAGATTTATTTACCCGTTCTATTCGCGATCCAGCGGTGCGTTCTCTGCGGAGGATTTCGGTCTTCCGGCGATTCACTAAGGTAGTTCCTCCGATGTCCACCAGGTGTCGCTGCTGCGCTGAAGTTCGTTGGAGTGCACTGAAGTACACCAAGCCAGGCCGGGTGCAGGTAAGCACATGTCAAACACACTTTTATTTTAAAAAATACGGCGGTTTCTCCGAATCCGACGGGTTTACTGACTGCCACGCCCCCGATTTAAGTCGCGTGTGTGCCGGCGCCGATGTGCCACAATCCAATCGTGTGTGCCACAATCCCGGGGCAATTGAGGGAAAAATCGCCACGAAACGGTAAAATTCGGGTAAAACGACGTAAAACTGTGATTCGGCCCTTAGTAAATGACCCCCATTATGTAACTATTTCACTTCTGGTTTCTACTACTTATTCCATGCTCCTCCATGTGATAAAAGCTGCAAGGCTAGTCAATCTATAAAAGCTGTATGTACACTATGCAGTATTTAGTGGATTTACTTCAGTGTTCATTAGGGATCTCTGCTAAATTACTTAATGAGAGAGCACATGACCTCATACAAACTGTGAGCATCCTCACATCAGCTTCATAATACAAAATTCCTTAACTCTAACACAATATACCATAAGCCATATGCTTATGTTCAGATTTAAAATGTTCTGATGTAGGGTCACAAATGGCACAATAACAGTTCTTCTCTTTCTCAACCTCCATAGTCTGGGATGTCTTCAATACATCTCCTGACTGGGACCGAGCAATCCCAGAACAGTGTTTTAGACTGATCTTTATCCCATTGTCAAATCCTGGTGTAATTATTCTACAGTCCAGACCTATTGTTCAGTAACTGTTTTATATGTTAATGGGGGAGCTCTTCTGGGGACTGGCCATATGTAGGAATTTGGTGTATACTCTAAATGCACCCAATGGACATTCCTTGTTAAAGTGGAAAGCAGGATTAGGCTGTCCCTGTCATGGGACCCCACCGCATGGTGATAGAGGGGGCTGGGACTGTCCCAGTTATGGTCCTGAAGAAAAGTAATATTGAACCCAAATGCCACATAACTGTTCAGGAGTACCTCTTTATAATAGTTACCCTATTATGTACACATTGCATTTTCCTGCCTGTCTACACATCAGACGTATATTTTATGATTTGTAGTCTATAAATCCATGCTTCTCTTTCCAGAATCACCATAAACTGAGAGACACATGGTCTTTATCTTCCCATCGGAATTGCTAATTTTCCTTGAGGTATTTCAGGTTCCTCCCAAACTAAATGATCCTTGTAATTAGAAGCAGTCAATTGTTTAGAAAGCAAATTATCCAAAATATGTTGAATAATTCTGGAGACCGAGGTACAGAATCCTAGAAAGAAATAGAAAACTACAATATATATTTGTTATTGTAAGAAGAATATATGGTAGAAATTGTGATTCCCTAGATGTTCTACATCCATTGGTCAGTGAGGTGTGATACAAGTAGATGTTGTCTATAAACTTCTTAAAAACGTATTAAGACAAGTGACCGCCTTATCATTGTATACACCCATTGTCCCAACTAACCAGTTTTGACATTCGTCAAACTGCCAAGGGAGTTTTTTTTTTAGTGATCCCCTATCGGGGATCCAGACTTTGCTACAACCAGATCACCAGATCTACCTCTTCGAATAAACTTGGTATAAATGGCAAATGATCAAAGCAGGGTGAGTAATCCGGCGCGAAACACCAAGAAGTTAGACAAGAATACAGTCTGGAATAAGCTGAGGTCAGGGCAGGAGCATAGTTAAGGTACTAGCTAGAGGTCAGGAAGAGTCGCCATGTTCAAAGTCAAGTCAAGCCAGGGTAACCGCCAGATGGCAGTGAGTGAATGATTGAAGGAGTCTTCAAACTGGAATCCTTGATCAGGACACTGGCAACCTAAATTCTCAGGAACCTTCACTTGGTGGTAGATATCTCTTGCTTTGGATTGGTTGGGGACAATTTTACCAGGGGCACATTGGTGGTCCTTTAAATTTACTGAACAGGCACAGGCACATGGGTAAGGACTAGAGATGAGCGAGCACTAAAATGCTCGGGTACTCGTTATTCGAGACGAACTTTTCCCGATGCTCGAGTGCTCGTCTCGAATAACGAGCCCCATTGAAGTCAATGGGAGACTCGAGCATTTTTCAAGGGGACCAAGGAACTGCACAGGGAAGCTTGGCCAAACACATGGGAACCTCAGAAAAGGATGGAAACACCACGGAAATGGACAGGAAACAGCAGGGGCAGCATGCATGGATGCCTCTGAGGCTGCTTAATCGCACCATTATGCCAAAACTATGGGCAACAGCATGGCCATGACAGAGTGACAGAATGAAGCTAGATAGCATCTAAAACATCCAATAATTGACCCTGACACTATAGGGGACGGCATGCAGAGGCAGCGGCAGCAGGCTAGAGAGTGGCATGGCGACATACCCTAAATGGACTCAGGCTTCAAACCAATGGGTGGCAGAGAGGAACCAAAGGAGGTGAGCAAGAAGCGCTCAAATAATATCGGTACATGATAAAAGTTTGCCAGTATATTTTGTGGATTACACAGCAGGGTGGCGACAAAGTTAACATGGAAGCCATGAAAACAACACAAAATTCTGCCTGACACAGCTCGTTTGATAAGGGGACCATGTATGGAGGCAGTGAACTAGTAGTAGATTAAAGGTGCTGCAGTTAAAACTATGTTAGTTGGATCTTGGCATGGAGCTGGCGCTCTGCTGCCAGGCGAGCTTTCACCAATCCAAGCCCGTGTCTCTAGGCTACTCCCCAAACAGCACTTCTAAGAACTTTTTGTATAAGATCAAGTGTAGTAGCGTTCTTATAAGTTTGGGATATGGCGGGTGAGGGGAATGTAAACAGATGCGCAAGAAGCGCTGAAATAATATCGGAAAATGATAAAAGTTTGCCAGTATTTTTTGTGGATTACACAGCAGGGTGGCGACAAAGTTAACAAGTTTGTTGTGGAAGCCATGAAAACAACCCAAAATTCTGCCTGACACAGCTCGTTTGATAAGGGGACCATGTATGGAGGCAGTGAACTAGTAGTAGATTAAAGGTGCTGCAGTTAAAACTATGTTAGTTGAATCTTGGCATGGAGCTGGCGCTCCGCTGCCAGGCGAGCTTTCGCCAATCCAAGCCCCTGTCTCTAGGCTACTCCCCAAACAGCACTTCTAAGAACCTTTTGTATAAGATCAAGTGTAGTAGCGTTCTTATAAGTTTGGGATATGGCGGGTGAGGGGAATGTAAACAGATGCGCAAGAAGCGCTGAAATAATATCGGTTAATCATAAAAGTTTGCCAGTATATTTTGTGGATAACACAGCAGGGTGGCGACAAAGTTAACAACTTTGATGTGGAATCCATGAAAACAACCCAAATTTCTGCCTGACACACCTCGTTTGATAAGGGGACGATGTATGGAGGCAGCTATATGGACGACTTTTGGAGGTAGCAATGGAGACAACGTGTGGAGGCTGCTATGGAGACAATTTAATTTGGATAGTGCCTGTATGTGGCAGTCCAAAAAAGTTTTCAAACCAGAGGAGCAGGTAGGTGGCCCTCCAGAAAAATTGAATAAATTGAGTGCCTGTATGTGGCAGTCCAAAAAAGTGTTCAAACCAGAGGAGCAGGTAGGTGGCCCTCCAGAAAAATTGAATAGATTGAGTGCCTGTATGTGGCAGTCCAAAAAAGTTTTCAAACCAGAGGAGCAGGTAGGTGGCCCTCCAGAAAAATTGAATAGATTGAGTGCCTGTATGTGGCAGTCCAAAAAAGTTTTCAAACCAGAGGAGCAGGTAGGTGGCCCTCCAGAAAAATTGAATAGATTGAGTGCCTGTATGTGGCACTCCCAAAAATTGTTTAAAACAGAGGACCGGGTAGGTGGCCCTCCAGAAAAATTACATGCATAAAGTACTATAGCTAGAGCCAGTGGGCCCTGTCAAAAAATAGCCAGTTTCCTCTGCTTTAGTGTACAAAGAGGAGGAGAAGGAGGAAAATGAGGAGGAGGAGGAGGAGTGCATAAATTATTCAGGTTGAGCTTCCTTCACCTGGTGGAGATTGGAAATTATGAGAAATCCAGGCTTTATTCATCTTAATAAGCGTCAGCCTGTCAGCGCTGTCGGTCGACAGGCGTTTACGCTTATCGGTGATGATGCCACCAGCTGCACTGAAAACCCGCTCGGACAAGACGCTAGCGGCAGGGCAGGCAAGAACCTCCAAGGCGTACAGCGCCAGTTCGTGCCACGTGTCCAGCTTTGAAACCCAGTAGTTGTAGGGAGCTGTGTGATCATTTAGGACGATGGTATGGTCAGCTACGTACTCCCTCACCATCTTTCTGTAAAGATCAGCCCTACTCTGCCGAGACTGGGGACAGGTGACAGTGTCTTGCTGGGGTGACATAAAGCTGGCAAAAGCCTTGTAAAGCGTACCCTTGCCAGTGCTGGACAAGCTGCCTGCTCGCCTACTCTCCCTCGCTACTTGTCCCGCAGAACTACGCACTCTGCCGCTAGCGCTGTCAGAAGGGAAATACTGTTTCAGCTTGTGCACCAGGGCCTGCTGGTATTCATGCATTCTCATACTCCTTTCCTCTCCAGGGATGAGAGTGGAAAGATTTTGCTTGTACCGTGGGTCCAGGAGAGTGAACACCCAGTAATCGGAGCTGGAATAAATTCTTTGAACGCGAGGGTCACGGGATAGGCAGCCTAGCATGAAATCTGCCATATGCGCCAGAGTCCCAACGCGCAAGAATTCACTCCCCTCACTGGCCTGACTGCCCATTTCCTCCTCCTCCAACTCCTCCAACTCCTCTTCTTCTGCCCATACACGCTGAACAGTGAAGGTCTGAGCAATGCTCCCCTCTTGTGTCTCGCCAACATTCTCCTCCTCTTCCTCCTCATCCTCCTCCACCTCCTCCGATATGCGCTGAGAAACAAACCTGAGGGTGCTTTGGCTATAAGCAAGGGAATCTTCTTCCCCCGTCTCTTGTGACGAGCGCAAAGCTTCCGACTTCATGCTGATCAGAGAGTTTTTCAACAGGCCAAGCAGCGGGATGGTGAGGCTGATGATGGCGGCATCGCCACTGACCATCTGTGTTGACTCCTCAAAGTTACTCAGCACCTGACAGATATCAGACATCCACGTCCACTCCTCATTGTAGACTTGAGGAAGCTGACTGACCTGACTACCAGTTCTGGTGGAAGTTGACATCTGGCAGTCTACAATCGCTCTGCGCTGCTGGTAAACTCTGGATAACATGGTTAATGTTGAATTCCACCTCGTGGGCACGTCGCACAACAGTCGGTGAGCGGGCAGTTGGAGGCGGCGCTGCGCTGCCCTGAGAGTGGCAGCATCTGTGCTGGACTTTCTGAAATGCGCACAGATGCGGCGCACCTTCGTGAGCAAATCAGACAGATTGGGGTATGTCTTGAGGAAACGCTGAACTATCAGATTTAACACATGGGCCAGGCATGGCACATGTGTCAGTCTGCCGAGTTGCAGAGCCGCCACCAGGTTACGGCCGTTGTCACACACAACCATGCCTGGCTTCAGGTTCAGCGGTGCCAGCCACAGATCAGTCTGCGCCGTGATGCCCTGTAATAGTTCTTGGGCGGTGTGCCTTTTATCGCCTAGGCTCAGCAGTTTGAGCACCGCCTGCTGTCGCTTAGCGACGGCACTGCTGCTGTGCCTAGAGCTAGCGACTGATGGCGCCATGCCCACGGATGGTAGTTCGGAGGAGGAGGTGGAGGAGGGGTGGGAGGAGGAGGAGGCATAGTAGGCCTTTGAGACCTGGACCGAGGTAGGCCCCGCAATCCTCGGCGTCGGCAGTATATGACCAGCCCCAGGGTCAGACTTGGTCCCAGCCTCCACCAAGTTAACCCAATGTGCCGTCAGCGATATATAGTGGCCCTGCCCGGCAGCACTCGTCCACGTGTCCGTGGTCAGGTGGACCTTGTCAGAAACGGCGTTGGTCAGGGCACGGATGATGTTGTCTGACACGTGCTGGTGCAGGGCTGGGACGGCACATCGAGAAAAGTAGTGGCGGCTGGGGACCGAATACCGAGGGGCGGCCGCCGCCATGAGGTTGCGAAAGGCCTCGGTCTCTACTAGCCTATAGGGCAGCATCTCCAGGCTAAGCAATCTGGAGATGTGGACATTAAGGGCTTGAGCGTGCGGGTGGGTTGCACTATATTTTCTTTTCCGCTCCAGCGTCTGGGGTATGGAGAGCTGAACGCTGGTGGATGCTGTGGAGGATCGTGGAGGCGACGATGGGGTTTTTGTGGCAGGGTCCTGGGCAGGGGGCTGACTATCAGCTGACACAGGGGAAGGAGCAGTGGTGTGCACGGCCGGAGGTGAACGGGCTTGGTGCCACTGATTCGGGTGTTTAGCATTCATATGCCTGCGCATACTGGTGGTAGTTAAGCTAGTAGTGGTGGAACCCCTGCTGATCCTGGTTTGGCAAACGTTGCACACCACAGTCCGTCGGTCATCCGGTGTTTCCTTAAAGAACCTCCAGACTTCTGAAAATCTAGCCCTCGCCGCGGGAGCCCTCGCCACGGGAGCTTCACTACGTGACACATTTGGCGCTGATGCACCAGCTCTGGCCCTGCCTCTCCGTCTGGCCCCACCACTGCCTCTTCCAACCTGTTCTGCTATAGGACTCTCCTCCGTCTCAGAAGCACTGTGTTCACCCGGCCTCTCAACCCAGCTTGGGTCTGTCACCTCATCATCCTCCGATCCCTCAGTCTGCTCCCCCCTCGGACTTCCTGCCCTGACAACAACTTCACCACTGTCTGACAACCGTGTCTCCTCATCGTCGGACACCTCTTTACACACTTCTTCCACTACGTCAAGAAGGTCATCATCACCCACAGACTGCGACTGGTGGAAAACCTGGGCATCGGAAAATTGCTCAGCAGCAACCGGACAAGTGGTTTGTGACTGTGGGAAGGGTCCAGAAAACAGTTCCTCAGAGTATGGCGGTTCAAATGCCAAATTTTCCTGGGAGGGGGCAGACTGGGGGGGAGGAGGCTGAGGTGCAGGAGCTGGAGGAGTGCCGATTTCGGTGACATGGGTGGACTGCGTGGAAGACTGACTGGTGGACAAATTGCTCAAAGCATTGTCGGCAATCCACGACATCACCTGTTCGCACTGTTCTGGCCTCAACAGTGCTCTACCACGAGTCCCAGTAACTTCAAACATGATGAACCTAGGGAGTGTAGCTCTGCGGCGTTCCCCTGCTCCCTCATCAGCAGGTGGTGTCTCACCCCACCCAGGACCACGGCCTCTGACCCCTGCAGTAGATGGACGCCCACGTCCCCACCCTCGTCCTCGTCCTCTACCCCTAGCCCTCGGGTTAAACATTTTGCAAATGAAAGTTATATAACTTTAATTTTTTTTTTTAACTGTTTTTTGTGTTTTTTTGTGTTTTTTAGTTTTTTTTTGTGTTTTTTAGTTTTTAAAACCAAACAATGCTATCCTATTGCTATGGCTATTTTCTAGCCAAGTATGAAAGCACACTGATGAGATGACGCTGAGTTATGAAAAAATAAAAGGAAAATAAAAAGGAAATGGTAGACTGTGCCTAATTGAAATCCAACCCCTAATAAATTTTCCCACTTCGGTCTTTGCGATGGATATGTGCCTCACTAAGCGCTAAACACAGCGGTCGCAAGTCTCACTCCAAATTCCTCACAATTGGCTAGTATATGCACTGCAGCAAGGACAGCCACCAGCAGATCAACCAGAAATAAAATATATATAACGCTATTGTAGGCGTAAGTAAGCCGTTTGGATTCTCCTTTGGCTATTTTCTAGCCAAGGATGAAAGCACACTGATGAGATGACGCTGAGTTATGAAAAAATAAAAGGAAAATAAAAAGGAAATGGCAGACTGTGCCTAATTGAAATCCAACCCCTAATAAATTTTCCCACTTCGGTCTTTGTGATGGATATGTGCGTCACTAAGCGCTAAACACAGTGGTCGCAAGTCTCACTCCAAATTCCTCACAATTGGCTAGTATATGCACTGCAGCAAGGACAGCCACCAGCAGATCAACCAGAAATAAAATATATATAACGCTATTGTAGGCGTAAGTAAGCCGTTTGGATTCGCCTTTGGCTATTTTCTAGCCAAGTATGAAAGCACACTGATGAGATGACGCTGAGTTATGAAAAAATAAAAGGAAAATAAAAAGGAAATGGCAGACTGTGCCTAATTGAAATCCAACCCCTAATAAATTTTCCCACTTCGGTCTTTGTGATGGATATGTGCGTCACTAAGCGCTAAACACAGCGGTCGCAAGTCTCACTCCAAATTCCTCACAATTGGCTAGTATATGCACTGCAGCAAGGACAGCCACCAGCAGATCAACCAGAAATAAAATATATATAACGCTATTGTAGGCGTAAGTAAGCCGTTTGGATTCTCCTTTGGCTATTTTCTAGCCAAGTATGAAAGCACACTGATGAGATGACGCTGAGTTATGAAAAAATAAAAGGAAAATAAAAAGGAAATGGCAGACTGTGCCTAATTGAAATCCAACCCCTAATAAATTTTCCCACTTCGGTCTTTGCGATGGATATGTGCCTCACTAAGCGCTAAACACAGCGGTCGCAAGTCTCACTCCAAATTCCTCACAATTGGCTAGTATATGCACTGCAGCAAGGACAGCCACCAGCAGATCAACCAGAAATAAAATATATATAACGCTATTGTAGGCGTAAGTAAGCCGTTTGGATTCTCCTTTGGCTATTTTCTAGCCAAGTATGAAAGCACACTGATGAGATGACGCTGAGTTATGAAATAATAAAAGGAAAATAAAAAGGAAATGGCAGACTGTGCCTAATTGAAATCCAACACCTAATAAATTTTCCCACTTCGGTCTTTGTGATGGATATGTGCGTCACTAAGCGCTAAACACAGCGGTCGCAAGTCTCACTCCAAATTCCTCACAATTGGCTAGTATATGCACTGCAGCAAGGACAGCCACCAGCAGATCAACCAGAAATAAAATATATATAACGCTATTGTAGGCGTAAGTAAGCCGTTTGGATTCTCCTTTGGCTATTTTCTAGCCAAGTATGAAAGCACACTGATGAGATGACGCTGAGTTATGAAAAAATAAAAGGAAAATAAAAAGGAAATGGCAGACTGTGCCTAATTGAAATCCAACCCCTAATAAATTTTCCCACTTCGGTCTTTGCGATGGATATGTGCCTCACTAAGCGCTAAACACAGCGGTCGCAAGTCTCACTCCAAATTCCTCACAATTGGCTAGTATATGCACTGCAGCAAGGACAGCCACCAGCAGATCAACCAGAAATAAAATATATATAACGCTATTGTAGGCGTAAGTAAGCCGTTTGGATTCTCCTTTGGCTATTTTCTAGCCAAGTATGAAAGCACACTGATGAGATGACGCTGAGTTATGAAATAATAAAAGGAAAATAAAAAGGAAATGGCAGACTGTGCCTAATTGAAATCCAACACCTAATAAATTTTCCCACTTCGGTCTTTGTGATGGATATGTGCGTCACTAAGCGCTAAACACAGCGGTCGCAAGTCTCACTCCAAATTCCTCACAATTGGCTAGTATATGCACTGCAGCAAGGACAGCCACCAGCAGATCAACCAGAAATAAAATATATATAACGCTATTGTAGGCGTAAGTAAGCCGTTTGGATTCTCCTTTGGCTATTTTCTAGCCAAGTATGAAAGCACACTGATGAGATGACGCTGAGTTATGAAAAAATAAAAGGAAAATAAAAAGGAAATGGCAGACTGTGCCTAATTGAAATCCAACCCCTAATAAATTTTCCCACTTCGGTCTTTGTGATGGATATGTGCATCACTAAGCGCTAAACACAGCGGTCGCAAGTCTCACTCCAAATTCCTCACAATTGGCTAGTATATGCACTGCAGCAAGGACAGCCACCAGCAGATCAACCAGAAATAAAATATATATAACGCTATTGTAGGCGTAAGTAAGCCGTTTGGATTCGCCTTTGGCTATTTTCTAGCCAAGTATGAAAGCACACTGATGAGATGACGCTGAGTTATGAAAAAATAAAAGGAAAATAAAAAGGAAATGGCAGACTGTGCCTAATTGAAATCCAACCCCTAATAAATTTTCCCACTTCGGTCTTTGTGATGGATATGTGCGTCACTAAGCGCTAAACACAGCGGTCGCAAGTCTCACTCCAAATTCCTCACAATTGGCTAGTATATGCACTGCAGCAAGGACAGCCACCAGCAGATCAACCAGAAATAAAATATATATAACGCTATTGTAGGCGTAAGTAAGCCGTTTGGATTCTCCTTTGGCTATTTTCTAGCCAAGTATGAAAGCACACTGATGAGATGACGCTGAGTTATGAAAAAATAAAAGGAAAATAAAAAGGAAATGGCAGACTGTGCCTAATTGAAATCCAACCCCTAATAAATTTTCCCACTTCGGTCTTTGTGATGGATATGGTGCGTCACTAAGCGCTAAACACAGCGGTCGCAAGTCTCACTCCAAATTCCTCACAATTGGCTAGTATATGCACTGCAGCAAGGACAGCCACCAGCAGATCAACCAGAAATAAAATATATATAACGCTATTGTAGGCGTAAGTAAGCCGTTTGGATTCTCCTTTGGGGTGGATATGTGTGTCACTAAGAGCTAAACACAACGGTAGCAAGTCCCCCTGCAAATTCCTCACAATATGGTACTAGCTGCACTACTAGTGCCAGCAAGCCCAGCCACAAGCAAACAAAAAAAAAAAGTATAACGTTATTGTAGCCCTAAGAAGGGCTGGTGGGTTCTTGTTGAATCACTCCTGCCTAACAGTAATCTACTAGCACCCTAACGCTGTCCCTGACCAGCAGCAGCTCTCTCCCTAGCGGCATCCAGACACAGAATGATCCGAGCAGCGCGGGCAGCGGCTAGTCTATCCTAGGGTCACCTGATCTGGCCAGCCAACCACTGCTATCGACGTGCAAGGGTACCACGTCATGCTGGGTGGAGTGCAGAGTCTCCTGGCTTGTGATTGGCTCTGTTTCTGGCCGCCAAAAAGCAAAACGGCGGGAGCTGCCATTTTCTCGAGCGGGCGAAGTATTCGTCCGAGCAACGAGCAGTTTCGAGTACGCTAATGCTCGAACGAGCATCAAGCTCGGACGAGTATGTTCGCTCATCTCTGGTAAGGACCCAGGGGATACCAGAGGCCCTAGAAAAGTAAGAAGAGGAAGAAATCTGGTTCCAGTGCCCACCAGACAAGGTAATATGCCATGGACAGCTGGCATTACACTAATCCTCTTTCCCCTGTTTCTGGTTGTAAGAAAGCTACCTCCAGCAGGATCACCCCCCCCCCCCCCTATCCCATCGGTGGTAATAGTTAATGGATTGCTGGTCAAGCCTAGGGATCGAATCCTAGCCAGTACTTAAGGGCATCTGAAAACCTAGTGATTACCATGACCCCATTTTAGCTATTAATCTTTTAGGTAACCTATGGTAACCCATGCCAGTTGTCAGGGGCAGTGATAAACTACTGGTTGTTAGATGCAGAATAATGGAAGAAAACTGCTTACATTAAAAGGGAAACTGTGAGCAGGTTTCACCATGCAATATTGTACACAGTGTTGGGTAATGCAAGCTGCATCTTTCCATCGTGCTTCCTCTTATGTTTACGCTTAGCCAAGGCCATTGGAGCCCATGGGGGATGGATGCAATTGTATGGCATCCATCCCTGGCCTCTGTTGAGAGTACAGTCTGTTAGGTCTACAGTGATCTTCAGTGATATCACTGGGGAAAACACCCTGAACATGATCGGATGCTGCCAATGTTCTATCCTCCTCCTTTCTTCAGGGGTCGGAAGAGGACAACGTATCCCTCTGTATGTGCATACTGTGGGATCTGAACTTACCCTCCGTTGTGATTACACATTAGGAATCCTTACAACAGATGGCAATAACAAGATATGAATGTAACCCTATACAGGAGGTCCCCTACTTAAGGACACCGGACTTACAGTCGACCCCTAGTTACAGATGGACCCTTCTGCCCACTGTGACCTCTGGATGCTTTACTAAAGTCCCAGACTGCAATGATCATCTATTAGGTGTCTGTAATGAAGCTTTATTGATAATCCTTGGTCCAATTACAGCAGAAAATTTTGAAACTCCAATTGTCACTGGGAAAAAACATTTTTTTGTCTGGATCTACAATTATAAAATATACAGTTTTGCCTTAAGAACCAACCTCTGAAACCTATCTTGTAAGTAACCTGAGGACTGCCTGTACTGTCTACAGTTCTGCCTTGTCACAGCTGCTGACTGATTCCCTTTAAATTAGAATTGTCTAATATGTAGCAAGAAGTTGGAGATAGAATGAAGGAAGCGTCATGGCAGTGTCTACAAGACTACAGAGGACTTCATGTTGGTCGGTGACCCTGGAAACAGAAAGATTTGCATTGAAGCTGCATCCACAGAATGGTAGAAAATGTATTTTAATGGCTTCAGTTTTTCTATTATTTACTATACAAAATGTTTGCAATACCTTTTATGCGTCTCTTGTGTCACTCTTTGCCTGTCTATAATATAATCTCTATATAAGAGAGGCAGGAAGGGTGACAAAGGGCATCAGGTCAGCTGTGGGGCAAATAAAATTGCGGCATAAACACCATGAAAGGAGAAACACACCGCACCGCCCTAAGGTTATGGAGCTGACACAGGGGATCAGTGTCAAAAAAGGCTAATAGAATTCACAGGGACTCAATAAAACCTGGGCAGGTCTAATAGGTGGCCATCTTTTATAGGCCCCGTAACTAAAATACAACTAAATAGAAATTTTAACAACCTGACAGAAGAGGACAACTCAAGAACTTCTATAATTAAAGTGAAAACCGTAGTGGTGCCAGAGCAAGACAAAATAATACTAGAATACTAAAAAATCTATCTCATATACATGTTCAACTTAAAGGAAACCTACCATTTGATTTCATGAATTATGAAGCAAACATACCTTGAGAATGCTGTAGCTACACTGATGCAGCAGGATCATATCTTGGTTAATCCCTGAGCTGAGTGTTTTTTCTGAAAAAAACAATTATAACATTCAGGAACTTGGGAAAGCTGGGTCAGGCTGGCTGCCTAGATAAACACATTACACTGAGCTTTTTATTACAAATGGAGGTTAGTCAAGACATGACTAATCAACCTGAACTGGATGACTCATACACAGCAGCTGGGGGATGGTGCAGCAATTGATTATTCTGTCTGGCAGGAAGAACAGGTATTACATCCTCCTCTCCTGCAGAGAATAACTCACGTGCTAGGAGAAGCGCAGAACCAAGTGCTGAAGGAGCCATAGAAGGGACAGAGCTTCATTATCATAATGTTATATCTATTTTATCAGCAAAACCACTCAGCTCAGGGATTAACCAAGATATGATCCTGCATCAGTGTAGCTACGGCATTCTCAAGGTATGTTTGCTTCATAATGCATCAAATAAAATAGTAGGTTTCCTTTAACCACTTAACGCTCTGCACCGTAGCTCTACGGCGCAGAGGTATAAGGGATGTATGAAGAGGGCTCACGGGCTGAGTCCTCTTCATACAAAGGTGGGCGCCGCCATCTTTTTTTCGATCGCCACGCCCCCGAACGTCATCGGGGGGCGGCGATCGGTTGCCATGGTAGCCTCGTGTCTTCTTTTGACACGAGGCTATCTGGCAGCTGCAGATTCGTTACAATGAGCCAGTGGCTCATTGTAATGAATGTGCTGCAAAAATGCCATATATTGCAATACAGAAGTATTGCAGTATATGGTAGCAGCGATCTGACCATCTAGGGTTAATGCACCCTAGATGGTCTAAAAGATAGTGAAAAAAAAAAGAAAAAAAAAGTTTAAAAAATAAAAAAAATTAATAAAATATTAAAAGTTCAAATCACCCCCCTTTCCCTAGAACGGATATAAAACATAATAAACAGTAAAAATCACAAACATATTAGGTATCGCCGCGTCCCAAAATGCCCGATCTATCAAAATATAAAAACGATTACAGGCGGCGGTGACCTCCGAGGCGGGAAATGGCGCCCAAATGTCCGAAATGCGACTTTTACACCTTTTTACATAACATAAAAAATGAAATAAAAAATGATCAAAATGTCGCACAGACCTCAAAATGGTAGCAATGAAAACGTCGCCTCATTTCGCAAAAAATGACCCCTCACACATCTCCGTGCGCCAAAGTATGAAAAAGTTATTAGCGTCGGAAGATGGCAAAAAATTTTTTTTCTTTTTTGTACACATTCGTTTAATTTTTGAAAATGTATGAAAACACAATAAAACCTATATAAATTTGGTATCACCGCGATCGCACCGAACCAAAGAATAAAGTAGGCGTGTTATTTGGAGCGAAGAGTGAAAGCCGTAAAAACTGAGCCCACAAGAACGTGACGTTTTTTTTTCAATTTTTCCACATTTGGAATTTTTTTTCAGCTTCGCAGTACACGGCATGTTAAAATAAATAACATTTCGGGAAAGTAAAATTTGTTACGCACAAAATAAGCCCTCACACAGGTCTGTACACGGAAAAATGAAAAAGTTATGGATTTTTGAAGTTGGAGAGCGAGAAATGAGCCGAAAAACCCTCCGTCCTTAAGGGGTTAAAGTATGAAATACATTGCGACTAGAGATGAGCGAACACTAAAATGCTCGGGTACTCGTTATTCGAGACGAACTTTTCCCGATGCTCGAGTGCTCGTCTCGAATAACGAACCCCATTGAAGTCAAGGGGACCAAGGCTCTGCACAGGGAAGCTTGGCCAAACACCTGGGAACCTCAGAAAAGGATGGAAACACCACGGAAATGGACAGGAAACAGCAGGGGCAGCATGCATGGATGCCTCTGAGGCTGCCTAATCGCACCATTGTGCCAAAATTATGGGCAACAGCATGGCCATGACAGAGTGACAGAATGAAGCTAGATAGCATCTAAAACATCCAATAATTGACCCTGACACTATAGGGGACGGCATGCAGAGGCAGCGGCAGCAGGCTAGAGAGTGGCATGGCGACATACCCTAATTGGACTCAGGCTTCAAACCAATGGGTGTCAGAGAGGAACCAAAGGAGGTGAGCAAGAAGCGCTCAAATAATATCGGTACATGATAAAAGTTTGCCAGTATATTTTGTGGATTACACAGCAGGGTGGCGACAAAGTTAACATGGAAGCCATGAAAACAACCCAAAATTCTGCCTGACACAGCTCGTTTGATAAGGGGACCATGTATGCTTACAGTTCATGCCAGTCGCTGCACTGGCTGCCAGTCTCCTTTCGAATACAGTTTAAAATAATAATAACCCTCATCCATAAAGCTCTGTATAATGCTGCACCCCCCTACCTCTCCTCTCTTATCTCAGTCTATCGCCCAACCCGTGCTCTTAGATCCGCCAGTGATCTTAGATTAACCTCTACCCTAGTGCGGACCTCCCACTCGCGTCTCCAAGACTTCTCTAGAGCTGCACCAATTCTATGGAATGCTCTGCCCCGGACTATCAGACTAATACCTAACCTCCAAAGTTTCAAACGTGCTCTTAAAACCCATTTCTTTAGGCAAGCCTATAACACTCATTAACTGCATGAAGTTTTAACTCTTCTACTAACCCGTCCTGTGTCGTCCTCCCATCTGTTATCCAGCAACCAACAGGCACCAGACTTCTCTGCAGTCCCATTCACCCTGGACCTGGTATATAAGATGACGGCTGAGTGGTTCAAGCGACAGCAATTCCATTTATTATATTTTTTTCTATTCCCTAAGAAGAATGGCTTGACCATTAAATATTCTTTTACCTCGTGTTACCCCATCATCTTCATAAACCGTAAGCTCTGGCGAGCAGGGACCTCACTCCTGTTGTTCCATACAAATGTTGTGCTCTGTTACATTACATTTGTATTTGTTTCCTATGATTTGTAAAGCGCTACAGAATATGATGACGCTATATAAATAAAGATTATTATTATTATTATTATGGAGGCAGTGAACTAGTAGTAGATTAAAGGTGCTGCAACTATGTTAGTTGGATCTTGGGATGGAGCTGGCGCTCTGCAGCCAGGCGAGCTTTCGCCAATCCAAGCCCCTGTCTCTAGGCTACTCCCCAAACAGCACTTCTAAGAACCTTTTGTATAAGATCAAGTGTAGTAGCGTTCTTATAAGTTTAGGATATGGCGGGTGAGGGGAATGTAAACAGATGCGCAAGAAGCGCTGAAATAATATCCCTAAATGGTAAAAGTTTGCCAGTATATTTTGTGGATTACACAGCAGGGTGGCGACAAAGTTAACAACTTTGATGTGGAATGCCCTGTAATAGCTCTTGGGCGGTGTGCCTTTTATCGCCTAGGCTCAGCAGTTTCAGCACCGTCTGCTGTCGCTTAGCGACGGCACTGCTGCTGTGCCTAGAGCTACCGACTGATGGCGCCATGCCCACGGATGGTAATTCGGAGGAGGAGGAGGTGGAGGAGGGGTGGGAGGAGGTATAGTAGGCCTTTGAGACCTGGACCGAGGTAGGCCCCGCAATTCTCTGCGTCGGCAGTATATGACCAGCCCCAGGGTCAGACTCGGTCCCAGCCTGCACCAAGTTAAGTGTAGTAGCGTTCTTATAAGTTTGGGATATGGCGGGTGAGGGGAATGTAAACAGATGCGCAAGAAGCGCATGATGCGCATGGAGCTGGCGCTCCGCTGCCAGGCGAGCTTTCGCCAATCCAAGCCCCTGTCTCTAGGCTACTCCCCAAACAGCACTTCTAAGAACCTTTTGTATAAGATCAAGTGTAGTAGCGTTCTTATAAGTTTAGGATATGCCGGGTGAGGGGAATGTAAACAGATGCGCAAGAAGCGCTGAAATAATATCCCTAAATGGTAAAAGTTTGCCAGTATATTTTGTGGATAACACAGCAGGGTGGCGACAAAGTTAACAACTTTGATGTGGAATCCATGAAAACAACCCAAATTTCTGCCTGACACACCTCGTTTGATAAAGGGACGATGTATGGAGGCAGCTATATGGACGACTTTTGGAGGTAGCAATGGAGACAACGTGTGGAGGCTGCTATGGAGACAATTTAATTTGGATAGTGCCTGTATGTGGCAGTCCCAAACATTTTTCAAACCAGAGGAGCAGGTAGGTGGCCCTCCAGTAAAATGGAATAGATTGAGTGCCTGTATGTGGCAGTCCCAAAAATGTTTCAAACCAGAGGAGAAGGTAGGTGGCCCTCCAGTAAAATGGAATAGATTGAGTGCCTGTATGTGGCAGTCCCAAAAATTTTTCAAACCAGAGGAGCAGGTAGGTGGCCCTCCAGTAAAATGGAATAGATTGAGTGCCTGTATGTGGCAGTCCCAAACATTTTTCAAACCAGAGGAGAAGGTAGGTGGCCCTCCAGTAAAATGGAATAGATTGAGTGCCTGTATGTGGCAGTCCCAAAAATGTTTCAAACCAGAGGAGCAGGTAGGTGGCCCTGCAGTAAAATGGAATAGATTGAGTGCCTGTATGTGGCAGTCCCAAACATTTTTCAAACCAGAGGAGCAGGTAGGTGGCCCTCCAGTAAAATGGAATAGATTGAGTGCCTGTATGTGGCAGTCCCAAACATTTTTCAAACCAGAGGAGAAGGTAGGTGGCCCTCCAGTAAAATGGAATAGATTGAGTGCCTGTATGTGGCAGTCCCAAAAATGTTTCGAACCAGAGGAGCAGGTAGGTGGCCCTGCAGTAAAATGGAATAGATTGAGTGCCTGTATGTGGCAGTCCCAAACATTTTTCAAACCAGAGGAGCAGGTAGGTGGCCCTCCAGTAAAATGGAATAGATTGAGTGCCTGTATGTGGCAGTCCCAAAAATGTTTCAAACCAGAGGAGCAGGTAGGTGGCCCTGCAGTAAAATGGAATAGATTGAGTGCCTGTATGTGGCAGTCCCAAACATTTTTCAAACCAGAGGAGCAGGTAGGTGGCCCTCCAGTAAAATGGAATAGATTGAGTGCCTGTATGTGGCAGTCCCAAACATTTTTCAAACCAGAGGAGCAGGTAGGTGGCCCTCCAGTAAAATGGAATAGATTGAGTGCCTGTATGTGGCAGTCCCAAAAATTTTTTAAAACAGAGGACCGGGTAGGTGGCCCTCCAGAAAAATGGAATAGATTGAGTGCCTGTATGTGGCACTCACAAAAATTGTTTCAAACAGAGGACCGGGTAGGTGGCCCTCCAGAAAAATTAAATGCATGAAGTACTATAGCAAGAGCCAGTGGGCCCTGTCAAAAAATAGCCATTTTCCTCTGCTTTACTGTACAAAGAGGAGGAGAAGGAGGAAAATGAGGAGGAGGAGGAGTGGATCAATTATTCAGGTTGAGCTTCCTTCACCTGGTGGAGATTGGAAATTCTGAGAAATCCAGCCTTTATTCATTTTAATAAGCGTCAGCCTGTCAGCGCTGTCAGTCGACAGGCGTGTACGCTTATCGGTGATGATGCCACCAGCTGCACTGAAAACCCGCTCGGACAAGACGCTAGCGGCAGGGCAGGCAAGAACCTCCAAGGCGTACAGCGCCAGTTCGTGCCACATGTCCAGCTTTAAAACCCAGTAGTTGTAGGGAGCTGTGTGATCATTTAGGACGATGGTATGGTCAGCTACGTACTCCCTCACCATCTTTCTGTAAAGATCAGCCCTACTCTGCCGAGACTGGGGACAGGTGACAGTGTCTTGCTGGGGTGACATAAAGCTGGCAAAAGCCTTGTAAAGCGTACCCTTGCCAGTGCTGGACAAGCTGCCTGCTCGCCTACTCTCCCTCGCTACTTGTCCCGCAGAACTACGCACTCTGCCGCTAGCGCTGTCAGAAGGGAAATACTGTTTCAGCTTGTGCACCAGGGCCTGCTGGTATTCATGCATTCTCACACTCCTTTCCTCTGCAGGGATGAGAGTGGGAAGATTTTGCTTGTACCGTGGGTCTAGGAGAGTGAACACCCAGTAATCGGTGCTGTAATAAATTCTTTGAACGCGAGGGTCACGGGATAGGCAGCCTAGCATGAAATCTGCCATATGCGCCAGAGTACCAACGCGTAAGAATTCACTCCCCTCACTGGCCTGACTGTCCATTTCCTCCTCCTCCAACTCCTCCAACTCCTCTTCTTCTGCCCATACACGCTGAACAGTGAAGGACTCAACAATGGTCCCCTCTTGTGTCTCGCCAACATTCTCCTCCTCTTCCTCCTCATCCTCCTCCACCTCCACCTCCTCCGATATGCGCTGAGAAACAGACCTGAGGGTGCTTTGGCTATCAACAAGGGAATATTCTTCCCCCGTCTCTTGTGACGAGCGCAAAGCTTCCGACTTCATGCTGACCAGAGAGTTTTTCAACAGGCCAAGCAGCGGGATGGTGAGGCTGATGATGGCGGCATCGCCACTGACCATCTGTGTTGACTCCTCAAAGTTACTCAGCACCTGACAGATATCAGACATCCACGTCCACTCCTCATTGTAGACTTAAGGAAGCTGACTGACCTGACTACCAGTTCTGGTGGAAGTTGACATCTGGCAGTCTACAATCGCTCTGCGCTGCTGGTAAACTCTGGATAACATGGTCAGTGTTGAATTCCACCTCGTGGGCACGTCGCACAACAGTCGGTGAGCGGGCAGTTGGAGGCAGCGCTGCGCTGCCCTGAGAGTGGCAGCATCTGGGCTGGACTTCCTGAAATGCGCACAGATGCGGCGCACCTTCGTGAGCAAATCAGACAGATTGGGGTATGTCTTGAGGAAACGCTGAACTATCAGATTTAACACATGGGCAAGGCATGGCACATGTGTCAGTCTGCCGAGTTGCAGAGCCGCCACCAGGTTACGGCCGTTGTCACACACAACCATTCCCGGCTTGAGGTTCAGCGGTGCCAGCCACAGATCAGTCTGCGCCGTGATGCCCTGTAATAGCTCTTGGGCGGTGTGCCTTTTGTCGCCTAGGCTCAGCAGTTTGAGCACCGCCTGCTGTCGCTTAGCGACGGCACTGCTGCTGTGCCTAGAGCTACCGACTGATGGCGCCGTGCCCACGGATGGTAGTTCGGAGGAGGAGGTGGAGGAGGGGTGGGAGGAGGAGGAGGCATAGTAGGCCTGAAACACCTGGACCGAGGTAGGCCCCGCAATCCTCGGCGTCGGCAGTATATGAGCAGCCCCAGGGTCAGACTCGGTCCCAGCCTCCACCAAGTTAACCCAATGTGCCGTCAGCGATATATAGTGGCCCTGCCCGGCAGCACTCGTCCACGTGTCC
Source organism: Engystomops pustulosus (assembly GCF_040894005.1). NCBI lineage: Eukaryota > Metazoa > Chordata > Amphibia > Anura > Leptodactylidae > Engystomops > Engystomops pustulosus. The sequence goes on from NC_092412.1 coordinate 31,044,482, forward strand.
GTGGTCAGGTGGACCTTGTCAGAAACGGCGTTGGTCAGGGCACGGATGATGTTGTCTGACACGTGCTGGTGCAGGGCTGGGACGGCACATCGGGAAAAGTAGTGGCGGCTGGGGACCGAATACCGAGGGGCGGCCGCCGCCATGAGGTTGCGAAAGGCCTCGGTCTCTACTAGCCTATAGGGCAGCATCTCCAGGCTAAGCAATCTGGAGATGTGCACATTAAGGGCTTGGGCGTGCGGGTGGGTTGCACTATATTTGCGTTTCCGCTCCAGCGTCTGGGGTATGGAGAGCTGAACGCTGGTGGATGCTGTGGAGGATCGTGGAGGCGACGATGGGGTTTTTGTGGCAGGGTCCTGGGCAGGGGGCTGACTAGCAGCTGACACAGGGGAAGGAGCAGTGGTGTGCACGGCCGGAGGTGAACGGGCTTGTTGCCACTGAGTGGGGTGTTTAGCATTCATATGCCTGCGCATACTGGTGGTAGTTAAGCTAGTAGTGGTGGAACCCCTGCTGAGCCTGGTTTGGCAAATGTTGCACACCACAGTCCGTCGGTCATCCGGTGTTTCCTTAAAGAACCTCCAGACTTCTGAAGATCTAGCCCTCGCCGCAAGAGCCCTCGCCACGGGAGCTTCACTAGTTGACACATTTGGCGCTGATGCACCAGCTCTGGCCCTGCCTCTCCGTCTGGCCCCACCACTCCCTCTTCCAACCTGTTCTGGTCGAGGACTCTCCTCCGTCTCAGAAGCACTGTGTTCACCCGGCCTCTCAACCCAGCTTGGGTCTGTCACCTCATCATCCTCCGAGCCCTCAGTCTGCTCCCCCCTCGGACTTCCTGCCCTGACAACAACTTCCCCACTGTCTGACAACCGTGTCTCCTCATCGTCGGACACCTCTTTACACACTTCCACTACGTCAAGAAGGTCATCATCACCCACAGACTGTGACTGGTGGAAAACCTGGGCATCGGAAAATTGCTCAGCAGCAACCGGACAAGTGGTTTGTGACTGTGGGAAGGGTCCAGAAAACAGTTCCTCAGAGTATGCCGGTTCAAATGCCAAATTTTCCTGGGAGGGGGCAGACTGGGGGGGAGGAGGCTGAGGTGCAGGAGCTGGAGGAGTGGCGATTTCGGTGACATGGGTGGACTGCGTGGAAGACTGACTGGTGGTGGACAAATTGCTCGAAGCATTGTCAGCAATCCACGACATCACCTGTTCGCACTGTTCTGGCCTCAACAGTGCTCTACCACGAGTCCCAGTAACCTCAGACATGAACCTAGGGAGTGTAGCTCTGCGGCGTTCCCCTGCTCCCTCATCAGCAGGTGGTGTCTCACCCCGCCCAGGACCACGGCCTCTGATCCCTGCAGTAGTTGGACGCCCACGTCCCCGCCCTCGTCCTCTACCCCTAGCCCTCGGGTTAAACATTTTTAAAATGAGAGTTATAACTTTTTTTTTTTTTTAACTTTTTTTGGGTTTTTTTTGTTTTTTTTTTGTGTTTTTTGTTTTTTTTTGAGTTTTTAAAACCAAACAATGCTATCCTATTGCTATGGCTATTTTCTAGCCAAGTATCAAAGCACACTACTATGCCAGATGAGATGACACTGAGTTAGTGCCTAATTGAAATCCAACCCCTACTAAATTTTCCCACTTCGGTCTTTGCTATGGATATGTGCGTCACTAAGCGCAGAACACAGCGGTCGGAAGTCTCACTACAAATTGCTCAGAATTGGCTAGTACATGCACTGCAGAAAGTACAGCCACCAGCAGATCAACCAGAAATCAAATATATAGAACGCTACTGTAGGCGTAAGTAAGCTCTTTGTATTCTCCTATGGCTATTTTCTAGCCAAGTATCAAAGCACACTACTATGCCAGATGAGATGACACTGAGTTAGTGCCTAATTGAAATCCAACCCCTACTAAATTTTCCCACTTCGGTCTTTGCTATGGATATGTGCGTCACTAAGCGCAGAACACAGCGGTCGCAAGTCTCACTACAAATTGCTCAGAATTGGCTAGTACATGCACTGCAGAAAGTACAGCCACCAGCAGATCAACCAGAAATCAAATATATAGAACGCTACTGTAGGCGTAAGTAAGCTCTTTGTATTCTCCTATGGCTATTTTCTAGCCAAGTATCAAAGCACACTACTATGCCAGATGAGATGACACTGAGTTAGTGCCTAATTGAAATCCAACCCCTACTAAATTTTCCCACTTCGGTCTTTGCTATGGATATGTGTGCCACTAAGAGCTAAACACAACGGTAGCAAGTCCCCCTGCTAATTCCTCACAAAATGGTACTAGATGCAAATTAAAATAAAAAAAGTAGAACGTTATTGTAGCCCTAAGAAGGGCTGTTGGGTTCTTTGAGAATCACTCCTGCCTAACAGTAAGCTAATAGAACACCCTAACGCTTTCCCTGACCAGCAGCAGCTCTCTCCCTAGCGGCATCCAGACACAGAATGATCCGAGCAGCGCGGGCAGCGGCTAGTCTATCCCAGGGTCACCTGATCTGGCCAGCCAACCACTGCTATCGACGTGTAAGGGTACCACGTCATGCTGGGTGGAGTGCAGAGTCTCCTGGCTTGTGATTGGCTCTGTTTCTGGCCGCCAAAAAGCAAAACGGCGGGAGCTGCCATTTTCTCGAGCGGGCAAAGTATTCGTCCGAGCAACGAGCAGTTTCGAGTACCCTAATGCTCGACCGAGCATCAAGCTCGGACGAGCATGTTCGCTCATCTCTAATTGCGACACAAAACTTCCTATCTATCTCATATCTAGCTAAAAACAAAGAGAACAATGCAGAAAGCAAGAAAAAAAAAAAAAGCTCCAAAGAATCATCTAAATAGTCCACGTATAGGGGGAAGATGAATCTTTTTTTCTTAATTTTTTTTCTTCTCTTTCTGTTCGGATTTTTACATTTTTATGCAACTTTTTTAATGAGTTTGCTGAAACTCGTAGGCGCACTGCTTTTCCTGCTTTGCTCGTAATTCAGTCACCAAGAACACGGAAAATAGATAAAACTAAACTTTTATTTAGCATATAAAAAGGAGCACCCTGAACTGCCCCTGGTGGCAGATGTTGGTGCATGTAAAGTATCACTGATTTGAATAAATCCAAAAAGGAAAAATCCAGCATCCAGGCAAGAACGGTGTATCAATCAGATAAATATCCACTTTATTGAGAAAAATAGTTTAAAAACATATAGTGACGTCCTATAACACTGGTGGCGAACCTATGGCACTGGTGCCAAAGGCGGCACTCGGAGCCCTCTCTGTGGGCACCCAGGCCATAAACCCAGCATGATGTTCACCAGACAGGACTCAAGGAATCTTCCTACAGAATCTTCCTACAATGATAGGTGAATTTGCCCTCCTCCTTTCAACTGCGTTGGTGTCTTTAGGAGGCTGAACGATTGAAAATTGTCAAAGAACAAGGAGAAAGAAATGACTGCTTAAATTGCTGCCCTGGCACTTTGCAATAAATAAGTGGCTTTTGGTTGAAGTTTGGGCACTCAGGCTCTAAAAGGTTCGCCATCACTGTCCTATAACATGATGTGTCTGACGCATTTCGGACCGTTCACGGTCTCAAGCCTCAAGCCTGAAAAAGGTGTCCAACACCGAAACGTCGCCACTTGCCTCAATAAAGATCCCCAACTTTTGAATTCCACCTTTGGAGTGCTGCTTGCTTTTTTCAATTTGTATCTGCGTAAGGACCAAGCCAGGACCACTGCGGGCTTTGCACCCCCCCTCATTAGGGGTTTCACAAAGCTGTGCGGACTTGACTTCTACTTTTTGTATCTATCTATCTCCTATCTATCTATCTATCTATCTATCTATCTATCTATCTCATATCTATCTATCTATCTATCTATCTCATATCTATATCTATCTATCTATCTATCTCATATCTATCTATCTATCTATCTATCTATCTATCTATCTATTTATCTATCTATCTCATATCTATCTATCTCATATCTATCTGTGTTATATCTATCTATCTATCTATCTATCTATCTATCTATCTGATATCTATCTATCCATCTATCTATTTCTATATCATATATATCTTCTATCTATCTATCTATCTATCTATCTATCTATCTATCTATCTATCTGTCTCATATCTATCTATCTATCTATCTCATATCTATCTGTGTTATATCTATCTCATATCTATCATCTATCTATCTCACACACACACATACATATATAATCTATCTATCCATCTCATATCTATCATCTACCTATGTATCTATCTACAGTATCTATCATATATTTATCCATCCATCTTTCTATCTAATTATCTTTTGCACTAGTCACATTTTGACCATTTGTCATTAATAAGAAACCTTCCACTTCTCCGACAAGTCCATGGCGTTCCCCTCTCCGATGCTCTGACATTTATCACTGTGTGCCCCCCTGTCTGTGTTCCCGGCCCGGGCGTCTTCTCCATCTGCTGTTTTGACCACAGAGAGCAATTTTTTAAATATCAGAGAGGACATTCTGCTAGTAGAGAACCTGCCCCGAATCATTTCCTCGCTGGGAATACGTATATGAGAAATGTGAGAGTCTGTTCACATTGAAGAAGAGGCATAATGAGGAGAAAAAAGTCATTAGTAACGTAACACAGACCATTAATTCTAATTTGGGATATTTTAATAATGCTATCAATTCATTATAGGTGGTGGCCATGAGGCGGTTAACCATTACCCGGTAATGCGGCAGCAAGAAAACAAGCCTGGGGCTACTTCTGTCAATGGGAGACACAAAATCACACACTGTCTACAGAAGTACTTGAAGACGCTCCGGTAGAATCAAATATGGCGAGCCGACGAAATCCGCGCGAGACACAGAACGCCTCCGGGGGAGTTACATAATAATAGACTAACCTTCTAACTTACTGTATTGTCTTGTGTTTGTATTAGGAATCCCCTGCAGGGATATAATGAAATCACTGTACTTTATATCTAGATAAAAAATATCCCATGGTGCTTTGGATTCATGCTCCGGGATGATGTTTTTACATATTTTATCCATAAGTGTTTATTAGATACATTTTTTCATGTGTTAGCAGGTCTCCAGGTTTTATGCCAAGAAAAAAAAAATCATAAAATAGTTAAATTGATAGATCATAAAACAAATCAAAAGTGTGATATAAACATAGACAAAATATAATCATATTAAAATATATCCAAACAAAACACAAATATTTCATTGTACAAAAACTTAGAATTTCCGGAATGCTTCATACTATACTAGGCAATTAGAATTTTTAATATATTTAATTTAAATTTAATTAACCATTTTATCTTTGTGGCCTAGAATTTAAAACACACATTTAGCTAACTATGAATGAAATTGTTTACACACCTAGAAGTACAGACTATACTTATAGATCTATAGACACTCAGTTATATACATATACAGCCCCTTCAATACCCCATAAAAATAAAAATATTTTGTTAACTGCAGAGATCCAGAAGGTAGTACACATACAACACCGGAACCAAGTTAAATACTAGATCCAAGATCATACCACAAATACAGCACCAGACGCAAGTCCTCTGCACAAATACAGCACCTGAACCAAGCCCAGTATACAGTAAATACAGCACTGAGACTCTCTTTGAATCTCAGCACAAAAAACTGTACCGAAAACAAGATCAGTAGAAAACATACAGAACCAGAATTCTGCCCAGTTCATAAATATAGCACTAGACCCAAGGTCATTACGTGAAAACAGCACCAGAACCTAACTTAGTGTATAAAAATAGAACAATTGTGATTTCATGGGTAACTTACTGTAAATCCGAAAACTCACATATAATCATCATCTGCTCTATCGTCTTATCACAAACTCAATACTAATCTAATGTAGCCAATACAGTCATGGCACTCCCAAAGTATCCAATATATTAACATTGCCCCCACATTAGTCAATATAGTAAAGGTGGTACCACACAGTTGCCAAAATGGTGACAGTGCCTACACACAGTAGCCAATAGTCACAGCCATGTCCCTACATACCTCAATTGTCACAGTACCTGCGCCCAGTAGCAAACAGTCACAGTGCCTACTCCTAGTAGCCAGTAATCACAGTGCCTGCTTCCAGTAGCCAACATTCATAATGTTTGCCCAACAGTGGCCAATAGTGATATTGACTACCCTCACCGTAGCTAATAGTCACATCAGCTACCTCACAGTAGCCAATAGTCACAATGTCTGCCCCAAAAAGTCACAGTCACAATACCTACCCCCAGTAGCCCATTGTCACAGTACCTTCAAGTAGCCAATAGTCACAGTGCCTGCTTCACGTAACCAATAGTCACAGTGTTTTCCCCACAGTAGCCAATAGCAATATTGCCTTCCCCCAGTAGTCAGTAATCACAGTGCTTTTCCAAATAACCAATAGCCACAATGCTTGCCCCCAAGTAGAATTAAGTCTTAATGCCCTTAATTTCCCTATAATGCATCCTACACAACAATGTAAGGCCTGGAGGTTAGGGGGCCCTACAAGCAGGAAGCAGGAAAAATACTCACAATCATCTGCCTCTCTCCTCTACCCTTCTGTGTAAGAGTGGAGTTTAGCTTTGGGGAGGGAGGCAAAGACGGTGTTTGGTTCCCTCAAAATGCCAAATCCTCTAACTGGTGTAGTGTTAGTTGATCTCCAGGTGGTTCTTTGATCCAAGTGCCGATGCTACCTTTACACCCCCTGTAGTTGTTTTCTCTAATCCAACTCTCACATAACAAATTTCAGGAACAGCGGTTTTGGAACCGGATGCCTCATAGAGTTGCCAGGTCCCTAAGTCCCTCTTGCTGTGTCGTCTGCATGATCCTAGGACTTGTTGGATCCAGCCCTGGAGCTCCTCCTCACCACCACTGGAAACAAACCTCCTCTGCTGATATAAGGCCCAGCACCCAGTCTAAAGAGACTTTATAGTTACAGAAATAGTTTCTGTTTTTTTTCTCTTTTTTTTTACATTACAGTTCTATTTTAATAAAAAAAAGGTTATTTTAGTTTTTTTTTTCATCACTTTCTTCAAGTGCCACAAAAGTTCCTTGTTTCTCACCTGGTTCATGCAGATTATTTATTGAGTGACAACATTATTGGCCACTTACCGAAACTGTTTCTGAGCTCTGAACTTTCCTTCCCATCTGAGGACTAGCGGTAGATAGAAATGCCAGGAGCACCAGCGGCTTATACAATGTGTAATCATGGCTGTCAGAAGATCTCTCTAATGACTAAGTTTAATATACAATGTGATGAAGAATGTATGGTAGGTATCGTAGAGCTGTACGTAACATCTGTATGTAACATGTACGTATGTTAAGTTCCACCCCTATTCTACGTCAAAATGTCCCAAATATTAGTTTTTTAGAATATCAAGATCTTTGTCAACCCTATAAAAAATTAGACTAGAATAGACTAGAATTAGATTAGAATACTACATGTGGATAGGTCACTGCCTCCTACAAAATCTGCATATTCTACAAAATTTTTATGCAAAGGAGGGTTTTACACTTTCAGGAGGACCTGGACATTGGTATCTACCATGTTCATTAGTTCCCTCTGTCATCTGTGATGAACCAATACACCATACATACTCAAGTATAAGTCGACCCGGGTATAAGCCTGGGCACCTAATCTTGGCACAAAAACTGGGAAAACTTATTGAGTTAAGTATAATCCCTTGGGGGGGGGGGGGAAACCTACTCTTTAATAATATGTCCAGCAGCAGCACCCACTCATCATTGAAATGTCCAGTTTATGAGTCCCAATTTATGATTTAATGTCCAGCAGAGCCCCCTCTTTAAAATAAAATATCAGTGGGAGCCTCCCTTTAAAGTATAATGTCCAGCAGAGCCCCCCTTTAAATTATAATGTCCAGCAGAGCCCCCCTTTAAATTATAATGTCCAGCAGAGCCTCTTTTAAAGTATAATATCTAGCAGACCCCCCTTTTAAAGTATAATGTGCAGAAGAGCCTCCCATTAAAATATAATGTGAAGCAGAGCCCCCCCTTTAAAGTATAATGCCCAGCAGAGCCCCCTTCATGATAAAGTAATAAACTTAGTACTAACCTCCGGCACTCACACCCAGCATCCTCTTCTCCCCGTGGCTCGTCTTCTCCCCACATCTTCCAGAGTCCAGGCTGTGCGGGCAGAGGCATATCTCTGTGCCTGCACACAAACAATGTGATGCGGCGTGACGTCATCAGGCGGTGACATAGTGTATGCATGCGGGCAGAAAGCATAGACGTGCCTCTGCCCGCACAAACAGGACGCCGGAAGATGTGGGGAGAAGACGAGACGTGGGGAGAAGAGGATGTCGGGGGTGAGCACTAAGTTATTGCTTAGTGATGCTTTTCAGCACAATTTTTGCTGGCTTATACTCGGCTTATACTCAAGTATATATACAGCTACTTGCAGATTTTCCACCATTTAGGATCCAGGAGCTTCCATGCTGTATTATAGGTTATATATGACTTTTTGAATTACAAAAGTATAAGAAGATGTTGGAAAGTATTGTAACTTTTTACAGAAATAATTCAAGTTTCAACACATTCTAAAAAGCCTGTTTCATCAAAGACCCTGGCAAGCCGGGGATGTGCCGGATGAGCAACGTGATGGAAATTTGACACCAGGGTGCAGCTAAAAATGCTATGAAAAGCTGCTCTCTGTCGTTTTCCAGTGTCTTCCTGTCTACTTATTCCTCAGTGAGCCTAAAGTATTCCCCTACAGGTACACGACAAGCTGACGGCTCGCCCATGATGGATGGGAATGTGACAGCCAGGAGGGTAGCGACACACGATGATGTTGGCATGAAGTAGACAACGAGTCTGTTGTGTCCAGATACCTTGTAGACCCAATCACCGCCATCAAAGCCTCCGCACCTATCCGCTAGGTCTTATAAGCTCGTAGATTCTTTCATGTGTCCTTGTCTGACATGAAATACTGCCGTACACAGCTACACATTGTCTGGGCTGCATTGATTAAAGTAGCAGTTCTATTGTCAAGAGCCCCGGTGGGAGCCCGCGACTACAGCAGCCACCGAGAGAGACAGATAAGAAGCAAACAGACTTTACATATTGCAATGTGTCCCCTCCGCTGCGCTCTCCTGGACATTTATCACTAAAGAGACGAGCGCTCAGCTGCCTGCTAGAAATAATACAAATGAACAATTTTAGAAGCAGAGATGAAAGTTAAAAAGCGGAAGAATGAGAAATAATTCTACATGATGCATGGTGGAGGAGTACAGGAAACTATGGAGGGAAGAGGGAGGAGGGTGATAGTACGGCTGTGCCAGTGGGAGATGTACTGAGAATATCTATCTACTCTATCAACTATGGGCCACATTTATCACTTTTGTGCGCCTAAGTGTAGTAGTTGCGCCTAACTTCTGGCGCACTGTTTTGCCAGAATTATCACAAGCTACAACCATCTGTGATAAGTTCATTTTCATCCTCTTATTAATCACTTTACTTTAACACAGTTTAGGCGAAATTTTGGCGCAGTTAAGGCGTAATGTTAGATTGGGGCAGTTACATGTGATCCTGCTACAAGCTCCTCTCTGCTTCTCCCACAGCCCAGCATGAAGATAACACTCACAGCAGCACCCAGGTGTGTGACACCCTGCACCCAGTGATCTCCTCAGCAGGGGCTTCTCCTGGAGGGGATCCCCCAGTGCTGGTCTCCTGCTGCACCCCTGTAATTCTGCACAGTATCCCCTCATATACTGTGCAGAATTACATTGGGGTCTTTACTATCTGCAACATTCTGCTAAGTTCTCTTCTCTCTTGCTCTGAACTGAGGATTTTGCAGAATGTTTTGTAAATAGAAGGTGATGAACTGTAAATAGAGTCTGCAGCTCCTGTCTGCAGTGTATGTAGTGTCTGTATTATCTGTACTAGTGCATACCTCCCAACATTTGTGAAAGGGAAAGAGGGACAAAATGGCGGCACGCGTAGCGATCCCCCTAAGCCACACCCCCAATCACTCCCTGGCCACGCCCCAAATTTTAGCTATATTATAATAATAAAAATCATCTCAATAAAAAAAAAAAAAATTATCCTCAATGGGATTTGAACTCAGAACCTGCAGTGTCCATGTACAATAATGTCACAGTGCCTCAACCCACTGAGCTATAACCTCTGTGATCTTCTAGGTGTAGAATTTTGGTAACTAAGAACTATGACTACTGTTACACTCTGACACAGATTTAATGCTTTGGTATATAGGGAGGGATCTTCTCAGAGATTATTGTAATTATTGAAACTATTATTATTATTATTATGGAGATTATTATTATTGAGATGATTATTATTATGTTTACTATTATTAATAATCGTCTCCATAATAATTAAAATAATAAAATTTATAATAATAATAGTCTCAATAATTAACATAAATAATCTCTGAGAAGATCCCTCTCTATATATCAGGGCAGTAAGTCTGTGTCACAGTGTAACACTGGCAGATAACACTTCTTAGTTACCAGAAATCCTCATACATGTATCACTGGGCTTATAGCTCAGTTAGATAAGGCTCCTGTCTACAGAGCAGAGGGTTCTAGGAGATGCAGTGACCATATATCGACAGATGTTGATCTGAAGCTGATGACGTGTCCCTGCTCTTCACTAACCCGACACTTCTCTGAAAAGGATTCCCTCCCGATGTCTGTAGAAGCCATTCTGTACTGTGAGTTCTGACTTTCAAAGTATTTACTATGCGGACACAGCGCCGGGACCTGGGGGGAAAATCCGTGACAATCTCATAGCTGCCCGTGACACGGTGCAGAGGTAAGAAAAACTGGACTTTCCCGGCAAAATCGGGACGGTTGGGAGCTATGCTAGTGTCTGCAGAGTATCTCATGTCTGTATTATATGTTCCAGTGTCTGGCTGAGCTCTGCTGCTAGAAATGAGCTCTTCTGCAAAGGGGCTCAGTGCTTTCTTCTCAGATAACGCCACCCTTGGGCTGGAGTGTTTTTGCGCCTAAATGAAAACGTTACAAGTGATGAATATCAAAACATCTGGATTGGTAAGATAGATGAGGGAAAGCTGCTTATTTTTGCTGCGCGGCTAGTTTGGCGTTTAGTTGCAAAAATGCCGCAAAAACTGTGCGCCAGTATGAAAAAACGAGTGATACATGTGGCCCTATGTATCCACCTACTCTATCTATCATCTATCTATCTATATTCTATCTATCATCTATCTATATTCTATCTATCTCAAATCTATCTATCTATCATCTATCTACCTACCTTTGTACTCTGTCAACTATATCTACTTACCTGTATACCTACTCTATGGGGGAGATTTTGGAGGGGTTTTTGCGACTTTTCACTGCTCAAAAGTCACATAGGACTATTCCCTCCACTTCACTCTAGTGGTGTCAATGTAGAACTACTGCTAGTGCAACGCCGTGCACAGCCAGATTCATGACTCGGCCTTTTTTAAAAAGTCACAAAAAATCTGTATAGTCGCTCCAGTCCCCTGCTGGTGTTATTATTATTAATAATAATAATAATAATAATAACAATCATAATAATTGTCTCAGCGCTACTGCTGTACTATACAGAGGATACACTGCTCTGCTGCTGTACTATACAGGGGATATACTGCTCTGCTGCTGTACTATACAGGGGATACACTGCACTGCTGCTGTACTATACAGGGGATACACTGCTCTTCTGCTGTACTATACAGGGGATACACTGCTTTGCTGCTGCACTATACAGAGGATACACTGCTCTGCTGCTGTACTATACAGGAGAAACACTGCTCTGCTGCTGTACTATACAGGGGATACACTGCTCTGCTGCTGTACTATACAGGGGATACACTGCTCTGCTGCTGGACTATACATGGGGTACACTGCTCTGCTGCTGTATTATACAGGGGATACACTGCTCTGCTGCTGTACTATACAGGGGATACACTGCTCTGCTGCTGTACTATACAGGGGATACACTGCTCTGCTGCTGTACTATACAGGGGATACACTGCTCTGCTGCTGTACTATACAGGGGATACACTGCTCTGCTGCTGTACTATACAGAGGAAACACTGCTCTGCTGATGTACTATACAGGGGATACACTGCTCTGCTGCTGTACTACACAGGGGATACACTGCTCTGCTGCTGTACTATACAGGGGATACACTGCTCTGCTGCTGTACTATACAGGGGATACACTGCACTGCTGCTGTACTATACAGGGGATACACTGCTCTGCTGCTGTACTATACAGGGGATACACTGCTCTGCTGCTGTACTATACAGGGGATACACTGCTCTGCTGCTGTACTATACAGGGGATACACTGCTCTGCTGCTGTACTATACAGGGGATACACTGCTCTGCTGCTGTACTATACAGGGGATACACTGCTCTGCTGCTGTACTATACAGGGGATACACTGCTCTGCTGCTGTACTATACAGGGGATACACTGCTCTGCTGCTGTACTATACAGGGGATACACTGCTCTGCTGCTGTACTATACAGAGGATACACTGCTCTGCTGCTGTACTATACAGAGGATACACTGCTCTGCTGCTGTACTATACAGGGGATACACTGCTCTGCTGCTGTACTATACAGAGGAAACACTGCTCTGCTGCTGTACTATACAGGGGATACACTGCTCTGCTGCTGTACTATACAGAGGAAACACTGCTCTGCTGCTGTACTATACAGGGGATACACTGCTCTGCTGCGGTACTATACAGAGTATACACTGCTCTGCTGCTGTACTATACAGGGGATACACTGCTCTGCTGCTGTACTATACAGGGGATATACTGCTCTGCTGCTGTACTATACAGGGGATACACTGCTCTGCTGCTGTACTATACAGAGGATACACTGCTCTGCTGCTGTACTATACAGGGATACACTGCTCTGCTGCTGGACTATACAGGGAATACACTGCTCTGCTGCTCTAATATACAGGGGATACACTGCTCTGCTGCTGTACTATACAGGGGATACACTGCTCTGCTGCTGTACTATACAGGGGATACACTTCTCTGCTACTGTACTATACAGGGGATACACTGCTCTGCTGCTGTACTATACAGGAAATACACTGCTCTGCTGCTCTAATATACAGGGGATACACTGCTCGGCTGCTGTACTATACAGGGGATACACTGCTCTGCTGCTGTACTATACAGGGGATAGACTGCTCTGCTGCTGTACTATACAGAGGAAACACTGCTCTGCTTCTGTACTATACAGGGGAAACACTGCTTTGCTGCTGTACTATACAGGGGATCAGTGGCGTAACTACCGCCGTAGCAGCCGTAGCGGTTGCTACGGGGCCCGTGAGGTTCAGGGGCCCGGGGATGCACGTTCCCACTCCCTGCAGACTAGTGCTTTGCCACGGCAGGGGAGGCTGCACTGCCGGGTGCCTGCTGTATCGTGCCCCCGGGCCCCTCCCACTGTGTCCCGGCCACCACCCACATCTCTCCTGGTCAACCAACTCTTTCCTGGATCTCCTGCCTCTCATCTCCCTGACACGCCCGCTGATCTTACTAACCCGCCCGCTCATCTCAATGACCCGCCCGCTACCTCTCTGACCCGCCCGCTACCTCTCTCCTCGCGCTCAACCCCCTCCCCCCCCCCCCGCTCGTTTTGGCCCCCCCACTCGCACTCGCCCCCCCCCCGCTCGCCCCCCCCCTTCTCCCCGCTCGCGCCCCCCCCCCCCTTGCCGTCTGAATGACACCGGACACCCACCTGACGCCAATACAGCCCCCAAACTTCTTGAAAGGTCAGTATATAAAGATGTATTTATCTGTGTGTATATATGTACTTATATGCATAAACTGTGTGTGTATATATGTATCTACTGTATATATACTTTGTATATATGCATAAACAGTATATATGTTTATATATTCTGTGTGTATTTATGTATATACTGTATATATACTGTGTATATATATGTATATACTGTGTATATGTGTATATACTGTTTATATATGCATATTCTGTGTGCATTTATGTATATACTGTATATATACTGTGTATATATATATGTATATACTGTGTATATGTGTATATACTGTTTATGTATGCATATTCTGTGTGTATTTATGTATATACTGTATATATACTGTGTATATATATGTATATACTGTGTATATGTGTATATACTGTTTATATATGCATATTCTGTGTGTATATGTGTATATACTGTTTATATATGCATATTCTGTGTGTATTTATGTATATACTGTATATATATATATACTGTGTATATCTGTATATACTGTTTATAAATGCATATTCTGTGTGTATTTATGTATATACTTTATATATACTGTGTATATGTGTATATTCTGTGTATATTTATGTATATACTGTGTATATGTTTTAATACTATATATGTGTATATATGCATCTACGGTGTATTTATGTATATATATGTATATACTGTGTATAAATGCATAGAAGCAGATACTGTATTTATATAAGCATATATATGTGCACATTTAAATATATATATATGATGTATGTGTGTTTTTGTATATGCTGTGTATATGGTAAGTATGTATGCTGTATATACTGAAGGTGTGTTAATTTGCTGTATGTGTGTATATTCTGTATGTATATGCAGCATGTGTGTATATGGTGTTTTTACTGTATGTGTGTATATATATATATATATATATATATATATATATATATATATATATATGTATATTGTATATGTATATAATGTGTATACTGTATGTGGGTATATACTGAATGAGTTTGTATATACTCTGTGTATAAACATGTCTGTATAAGGGTACATTCACAAGAAAATATGGGGGGCGTATATCTGGCTGCAAATTTGCTGCCGGATATACTTCCCCCATAGGCTTCTATACGCCGGGGCTCGGTACGGTGAGCACAACGAGTACTCACTGTTTCGAGCAAAAGAGATAGAGCGTGCTCCATCTATGGCCGTAAGAACAGCCATGCGGCTCTATTCTCTATGGAGAGGGGAGTGGTGAACCGCGACCACCTCTTCTCCTCTCCAGTGCGCCAGACGTGTGCCTGTCATATTTATATATACATATATGGAAGGGGGGCCCCATGCAGAAATCTGCTATGGGGCCCAGCCTATCCTAGTTACGCCCCTGCAGGGGATACACTGCTCTGCTGCTGAACTATACATGGGACACACTGCTATGCTGCGTGCCGCCATATAGTATAAAATGCATACAGCGTATCGCCATGTAGTATAAAATGCATACAGCGTATCGCCATGA
Source organism: Engystomops pustulosus (assembly GCF_040894005.1). Lineage (NCBI taxonomy): Eukaryota > Metazoa > Chordata > Amphibia > Anura > Leptodactylidae > Engystomops > Engystomops pustulosus. Next base: position 31,059,740 of record NC_092412.1, read on the forward strand.
GGTACAACATGCATACAGCGGGCCACCATGTGGTATAAAATGTATCCAATGTACCGCCATGTAGTATAAAATGCATACAGTGTATCGCCATGTAGTATAAAATGCATACAGCGTATCGCCATGTAGTATAAAATGCATACAGCGTATCGCCACATATATACACACACATATACATATATATATATATATACACACACACACACACACATATTACATATATACACACATATTACATATATTTACACATATTATACATATATATGCAAAGATAAAGGAACCTTACCTTTCTGTTCTGTTCTTGGAAAGTTCGGTGCCTAGTCCTGCAGCAGTGATGGCGCGGTGAGGGAGCCGGGAGTGGGTAGGTCAAAAGAGCCAGGAGCCGAGAGCTGGGAGGGGGGGGGGGTGGAGGGATCGGTAAGGGAGCATGGAGCTTAAGCGGGGGTGGGGGGAGCAGGGAGCGGAGAGCCTGGAGGGGGGCGGGGCGTTAGCGGAGCCGGGTTGAGAAGGTATTGGAGGGGGAGCCGGGAGCGGAGAGCCGAGAGCCAGGAGCGGGTAGGTCGAGAGTCGAGAGCCAGGAGCGGGTAGGTCGAGAGTCGAGAGCTGGGAGCGGGGGGTGTGGAGGGAGCGGAGAGCCGGGATTAGAGGGGTAGTGGTGGTGAGTGATCGAGCGGGAGGGGAGCAGGGAGCTTGAGCAAGGGCAGGGGGAGCAGGCATCGAGAGCCTGGAAGGGGGGACGTTAGCGGAGCGGGGTTGAGATGGGAGTGGAGGGGGAGCCAGGAGCCAAGGTATGGGCGAGAGCGAAATTATGCGAGGAGTGGGGGGGGGGGCACATTGGCGGCTGGGAGCATGGTGCCAGACAGAGCACTGGAAAGTGGTGCTGGCGGGGGCAGAAGCTTGGTGCCGGCGGCGTCTAGGGGCGGGGGCGCAAGGTGCCGTTGGCTTCGGGGGGTCGGCGCAAGGTGCTGGCAGTGCCAGGGAGCAAGGTGCCGGACGGAGGGCTGCAACGCGGTCCCTTCCCGTGCGGGAGCTCAGTGCCGGCCGGTGCCGCCCCCTTGTTAATCAGGAGATGCACCGCCTGAGGCGAGATGCTCAACTTGCCTCATGGTAGGTGCGCCCCTGTGTACTATACAGGTGATACACTGCTCTACTGTTGTACTATACAGGGAATACACTGCTCTGCTGCTGTACTATACAGGTGATACACTGCTCTGCACAAGAGCTCAGTGCTTGGCTTCTCAGTTTACGCCACCTTCGGGCTAGAGTGTTTTTGTGTTTAATTTGCGCCTAAATGAAAAAAGCAGCTAATGAAGAATGATTAATACGCGCAGCAAAACAAATAAATAATGAGGAATAAATGAGGAAACATGTTTATTTTTGTTGCACGGTTTGGTGTGTAAGCGCAAAACTGCTGCCAAATGACTGCGACAATATAAAAAATAGGAGCAAAAACTACAAAAAACGAGAATACATCTGGCCTAATAAACCTGCATTTGACAAAGAGGCAAAACGACAAAGACCAATAAGGTACAAAATATAGGGGGTCATTTACTAAGGGCCCGATTCGCGTTTTCCCAACGTGTTACCCGAATATTTCCGATTTGCGCCGATTGTACCTGAATTGCCCCGGGATTTTGGCGCACACAATCGGATTGTGGCGCATCGGCGCCGGCATGCACCCGAAGGAAATCGGGGGCGTGGCCGAACGAAAACCCGACGGATTCGGAAAAACCGCCGCATTTAAAAAAATTTCACTCTCCTTCATCCAGGATAGGCCGGTGTATTTCGAGGAATTCCAGCGGACTTCAGCGCAGCAGTGCCACCTGGTGGACGGCGGAGGAACTACCATCATAAATCCCGGCCGGACCCGAATCCAGCGCAGAGAACGCGCCGCTGGATCGTGAATGGGCCGGGTAAGTAAATCTGCCCCATAGACTCAGAGAAGGGGGAAATAAGATAAATGTCCCCCATCATCTCCTATCTATCTGCTTAATCCGGTCAGTTTTGTGGCTTACAATGTGCGCTATGGTTGTATGGTTGTAGTTAAGCTGAATGTATAATGTTTACAGGACGGGATTGTATCATTTCATACAATATCATTCTTTTCTAATGTATCTTCATTCGCTATAACCAATGATCCAGGGGGTATTAGTGATGTGTATATCATGGAGTAGATCCCCCTCTACCTTCTCTCTATTTCATGTGATGAAATCCTCACAAATGGGATTAGTCATTATGAAGCTGCACCTTACAATAATGGCCGCCATTTGTCTTCCTGTAATTAAGTGGCTCCTGAGGCTGTAACGTGACATATTTTTCTGTAGGAGGGAAATTGCTTTGACTATTGAGAACCTACTGTAAGTACACAGCGAGCGGCCACAGACCTTGCCAAGATCCAGATTTCTCTTTCTATAGCTTAGAGTAGTGTTTCTGCATTGTCCTATAGACAGCTTTCTTGTCTTGTGTTCTGTCCTTTAAATCTTGTGCAACTTATGGCAACATTTGCTCCAGTCATTAGGAGAAGGTCAGTTGATTCTCCATATTGGGGCCCTATTACCAAGGGTCCGAACGCTGCACTTTTGTCGGGTTTCGCGATTATTTCCATTTTTGCCCCAGTTTTTGGTGCACACAATCGGATTGTGGCACATCAGCGGCGGCTTGAAATCAGGGGCGTGGCCGGCGGACAACCCGACGGATTCGGACAAACTGCAGAATTTAAAAACGGAATTGTGTTGCAAGATCAAGCACTCACATGCACCAGGAAGCAGCAGGTGAACTCCGGCTTGCACCAAAAAACTCTTTTAAATCCCTGTCCCAGCGGCTCAAAATGGAAATCGTCGGGATGTCTCACGAAAGTGCGGTCGGCGGGGCCCTAAGTAAATGAGCCCCATTGTAGGTGTGGGTGCCAGAGGCGGGTCCTACATCAACATATTAAACATGAATATAGACCATTAAGTTTTTTCACTGGCAATAATTTCTAGTACAGCCTCATCATAGACATAGGAGTGTACCGAGGAGCTGGCTTCACACTGCTGTGCTCTGAGCTCTCTGCAGTCCACAGCCCCATTCCTCTACTGTTGCAGATTTCTAATTGAATTCTAAGGCAGTCACTGTGTGGTGGTCATAGAACAGGTCAGTGCAGAGAGCTAAGAGTACGACTGTACTCTTCCAATGTACTAGGGCAGTGACCTTTTAGAGACTAAATCCCACTTATATGTGCAAACATGACAATTTAAGCAGTAACTTAAATTAAACCGTATCACAGGTTTCAATCGTGTTGTGATCCTGAAGGCACCAATACAATACAAAGATGATGGAGAAATTTGGTTTGTAATTTCCCTCCAAGGTCTCCTGAAGAGGAAAAATCAGGGGGCCTAGAGCAGGAGCTCCATCTCTATCCACACCTTCTTGCTCCTCCTTTAGTCCTGGCAGCTGTCACGGGTGCTCCTGTGATCCATTTTTTTCGGGTCGCAGGCGCACCCTTGAGCCGGAAGCCTCACTCACCTAGCCTTACTGACTTCAGTGCGTGCGTCCGTGTCTGAAATTTAAGGGCCAGCGCACTGCTGATTGGCGCTGACCACTTGACAACCTATAAATGCTCAACCTCTTCCTGTGGCCCCTGACGGATCTTTGTAATTCCATGTCTAAGAGAAAGTTGTGTTCCATGCCCTTTGCGATTATCCTGATTGTGACCTCGATTTCATTCCTGACTCCGATCTCATGCTGCCTTTCCTGACCTACCACTACTGCCCCAACTCTGATCCTGTGCTGCCTGTCTCGACCTCCTGCCTCTCCCCGACCACGAGTCGCTCTTACGATTCTGCACTTCGCCTTGTCCGCCAATGCGGACAAAGTCGTGCCTGGTGGTACCACACTGCAACAAGTCCAACCTGCTTTGCGGCGGGCTCTAGTGAAAACCGGGTACCAATTAGACTCCACTCCCAGGTGTCGGCTTACATCATCGTCCATGGTGCTACAGAGGATCCACTACCACCGATCATGACAGCAGCCAAGGATGCCGCTTTAAAATAGCACTGAGCACGGCACATCCTAGGCTGTCTTAGACCACAGGAGGAAGTTTTGGGTCCTGTCTGGCAAATTCTGTGTTGGGGTGAAGCCCTGGGTGCCCACAAAAAGGGCTCTGAGTTCACCACCACTGCACTCGGGGAAGTGACAATCCTGGAATTTAAGTAAAGTGTTCACAATCCTGCTGCTACTAACACAAGCAACGTTTTATTCTCCAGCTTTTCATGGCTCATCCCTTAACCTGTTTTGAAGGTAAAAGCTACTGACAGATCCCATTTACAAAACATTTAAATTCTGAATTCTTCATCTGGAATTTAACCTTCTCTTTTCTTTCCCTCCTGATTTTCAGTACAACGAGACATACCCGCCTTCTTCTGCTGTAGCCTCTATTCCACATTTGTACAATCATATAGTACAGATGTTTCCGATCCAAGTCGTTCCTTCCCCTCGAGAGTAATCAGAGGATTCTACATGATATTATTACGGAATTTGCAGCTAATTCATTTTCTATGTACAATGAAACATTATCCCTGAAGTTACCACAATGCCTTCAGTATCACGGTATCTAGCCGAAATATTCTGCACTGTGATATCTCAGCCAGATGGGGGCGCTTCATGTTCTGCTTCACTACTTGATGTTACAATGTTTCTGTTCTAATTTTACTGTTATTATCAGCTTATAATATGATGTTATAAGAGTAGGACTATGTACCATTGCTGGGCACAAGGTAAAGCTTCTACTAACTGCATGGAACTATAGCAATACTATGGTGGGAATTTTTTAGGATTTCTGAGCCAGATATCACGAGCCTGCAGCCTCCTCAGTCCCATCAGTGGAAGGTCATTGTCACGGGTGCTCCATGTCGTGGATTGTGGGTACACCCGTGCTCTGCTGTATGCCTGTCCCTGCCCCCTGCCCGCACTTACCTCTCCTGGCTGTGCTCCGGGTCCCGGCGTGCAGGCTGCACGCCTCCTGCTGCTAGGGCGCGCTTGGACTTCTCAAGATATTAAGGGCCTTCGTCCTCCTGATTTGCGCTGGTTAATCTGCCTTTATAATCCGGCACCTCCCTTCCTTCCTTGCTCTGGATCTTCTAGGGAACTTCTATGGAACTTCTAAGGTTTCCACACCTCGCTTCCCACAGCGATTTCTGTTGAAGTGATTGCCCACCAGCATTTCAAGACGCTCATGTCTTCCAGCGTTTCCAGATGCCTTCGTGTTCCTCCAGTGTTTCCAGAAGCCTCCGTGTCTCCTGTCTCCAGCGTTCCCCTATGCTTCCTGATGTGCCTACCAGTGCTCCAGTCCGTGCCAGTGTTACCAGTGTTCCTCTGTGTTCTGTGAGTCAATGGGGGTCATTTACTAAGGGCCCGATTCGCGTTTTCCCGACGTGTTACCCGAATATTTCTGATTTGCGCCGATTTCCCCGGGATTTTGGCGCACGCGTTCGGATTGTGGCGCATCTGCGCTGGCATGCACACAACGGAAATCGGGGGGCGTGGCCGAACGAAAAACCAGACGGATTCGGAAAAACCGCTGCATTTAAAAAAAAAAAGTGTCGCGAAAATTGCACTTACCTTCACTCAGCCCGGCTTGGTGTATTCCAGTGCGTTCCAATGCTTTTCAGCAGCGCCACCTGGTGGACTGTGGAGGAACTACCTTAATGAATCCCGGCCGGACCCGAATCCACCGCAGAGAACGCACTGATCGCGAATGGATCGGGTAAATAAATCTGCCTCATTAAGATTTCCCAGTTTTTTGTGGCAAAAATAAGTACCTCGGCCTCCACTCGGGTCGGCTTATACTCGAGTATATACAGTAAACAGGCACTTTCTATAGAATTACAGCAAGCAGAGATCTAGAAAACTGCAAGGAATTGCTACAGAAAGTATATTGAAACTTGCATAACTTTTTCTTATACAAACCATATCAATTATTTGCTTAAAGTGGACAACACCTTTTAACCCATTATTCTTTTGTATTGCACAATGTCACTGTCATTTGTGAGGCAGTAGTGAAAGACACAAGATATTTTTTTTTTTTAATTTTTAATCGAAATACCCCTCATACAACCTTCTTCAGACATTTTATTAAAAATAATTCCTCTAGTCATTGACGTTGGGTATTATATTGAATGTGATGTTGTAAAATGCTCTGTATATGAGTTGTTCTTCTCAAACCGATACAAAATCTGGTCCTGTTATATATATGCAACGTCTACCCCATGTATGTATCTGATCCCATGAAATCACAGCAGCCTCCATGGAGGATGAAGAGGAGTAGAAGTCCATGGAGGCTTCTGTGATTTCAAGCTATCAGATACATACATGGGGTAGATGTTGCATATATTAGATGACATCACCCTGGTCAAATGACGTGCTGAGCAGAGGCATGGGACATGGAAAGGAGTAGATGGGAAGAGTCCAACAGGACATGCCCCCTCTGATGCCAGGTTATATAAAACATAAGTTGATTTATGGGGATGTAAGGGAAATAATGGGGCAGACTTACTTACCCGGTCCTGTTGCGATCCCGCGGTGCGTTGTCCGATGAGGATTCGGGTCTGCCACGATTCACTAAGGTCGTGCGTTCAATTTCCTGCATGTGTCGCTTCTGCGCTGGGATCCGCCGGAGTTCATCTTCTTCTTCCTGGTGCATGTAAGTGCTTGATATTGCGACACAATTTTGTTTTTAAATACCGTGGTTCGTCCGAATCCTTTGGGTGGTCCTTCGGCACTACCCCCCCCCCCCCCCATTCCCATTTCTGTCACATGCAATCCGGTCAGGTGCATCAAAAACACGGGCCAATTCAGGGCAATTCGGAAATATTCGGGAAACCCAACAGAATAGCGGTCCGCGGACCCTTAGTAGATGAGCCCCATTGTTTTGATTTTAAAAGGAAGGAGGCCATAGATAACAAATATGGGGCCACATTTACTAAGTTGCTTGTGCCAGTTTTGTATGTGATCTTGCCTGTTATTTTAGGTGCAAACTGCTTGTACAGGAATTTAAGAAGTGTCTGCGCCACATTTGTGTGGTACGTGACTTATTTGTGGGGCGGCTACACTATTCTTCAGGCAACACAAATTTCTGCACTGAATGGGCTCAGTCAGACCGTGCACCACATTTATCATGCAAAGTCTGACAGAAATATGTTGCACGCCCCATGTTTAACCCCTTAAGGACCAGGCCCTTTTTCGTTTTTGCGTTTTTATTTTTCAATAGTATTATTTTTCAATGGTAGTATTAAATATTCCATGCTATGTACTGGGAACTGGAAAAAAAATTCTAAATGCAGTGAAAATGATGAAAAAACACATTTGCGCCATTTCTTGTGGGCTTGGTTTTTACAGCTTTCACTGTGCGCCCCAAATGACATGTCTACTTCATTCATTGGGTCAATATGATCACGGGGATACCAAATTTGTATAGGTTTTAAAATGTTTTCATACATTTACAAAAATTAAAACCTCCTGCGCTAATAACTTTTTCATACTTTGGTGTACGATGTTGTGGGTGGTGTCATTTTTTGCGACTTTTGATGACGTTTTCAATGCTTTTATTTTTAGGACTGTACGACCATTTGATCACTTTTTATAGAATTTTTTCTATTTTTCAAAATGGCAAAAAAATGCCATTTGCGACTTCGGGCGCTATTTTCCGTTACGGGGTTAAACGCAGTGAAAAACAGTTATTGTATCTTGATAGATCGGGCATTTTCGGATGCGGTGATACCTAATGTGTTTATGATTTTTACTGTTTATTTCTATTTATATCAGTTCTAGGGAAAGGGGGGTGATTTGAATTTTTATGTTTTTGTAAAATAATTTTTATTTTTTTTTACTTTTTTTAATTTTTTTTTTTACTATTTTTCAGACTCTCTAGAGTACTTTAACCCTAGGTTGTCTGATTGATCCTACCATGCACGGCCATACTACAGTTTGGCAGTATATGGGGATTTTGCTCACCATCTATTATAATGTGCAGATCGCACATTGTAATAGATAGCCTCGATCATGACAGCCTCTGATCTTTGTGTGATCCGAGGCTGTCATGACAATGGGGATCGAGGTTCGGAGCCAAGATGGCGGCGCCCAGCTTTGCCAGCGGCGATCAAAGGGTTAACACCCACGATTGGTGCAAGCACCGATTGCGGGTGTTAGCGACGGGCATTTGCTTCATAATGAAGCAAATGCCCGGTGAGTATGAAGAGGGCTCAGCCCGTGAGCCCTCTTCATACTCCCCCATGCGCAGCAAGACATAAGGGTACGTCTTATTGCGCTATGGGGTTAAGGTGCACCAAAAAAAGTGGTGCACTCTGTCAGAGCAGTGCAGGGAGCGCCAGATTCATGAACAACATGCACCAGAAATCCTGAATCTGGCGCCCCCTGCACATTACACAGGTAACTGCACATAGTACACACTGCACTGTTCTTAGTAAATGTGCCCCATGGTGTCGTGTTCTATGAGGTCGGATGCGTGTGTCGCTTATCCGTTGCGTGTTGTCTCCATTTTGGTTCCCTGGTTTATCACGGTTGATTTTGGTGGTAGATTTTCTCTAAAGAGGTTAGAAAACCAGTTTCTAAAATGTAAAAGTAAACCTAATAACAACTAGTGAGCCTTTACATGAATACATCATAATAGACTGCAGCCACTTCTCTAACCCATGAAATACAAACCCATATGTTCACTTTGGTTCGATACATAAATTAAGTGTAAAAAACATGTAAGCGTTTAGTAATGAGAATGAGCCCGGCTTCCATCTGAGAGCGCGCAGCTCGGGATCTAATACTTTATAATTGGGGCAGATGTTATCATGGAATTAGTAAATTGTTGGATGGAGTATATTTTTTTTTTTAAGATTTGATTTTTATCTTAATGCCACATTAATGAAGCCGGAAGTTTTACTTAATCTAGCAAAGTGCATATCTAATTAGCCAATGTAATTAATCAATGACAGGACCATGCGTCTAATAAGTGAAAGGAGGGGGTACAATTTTCTTTCACAAATGTGGGGATACAATGTATGACCCTAACAATGGCTCCCAGAGCTATCAATACAATCAGCGGGCATCCTGCAAACTCCATTAACAATATTGTTCCCGTTCTAATTAAACTGAGACATGACAAGGTCTCCTGTAGGGGAAAGGCTTGTTACACTCCATAGGCGCTCAGGAAATATAATTAACAAAAGGTTTTTTTTGAATATTAGATTTTCAGACTATCAATAGTAGATTCATGCACAAAGCAGATGTCAGGATCAGTGGTAAGGGATCCTCTGGGACACTGCGGACAGTGACGTAATCCGACACCTGAGACTGGAGTATAAGTGGCTCCCAGTTTTCACCAGAGCCCGCCGCAAAGCAGGTTGGACTTGTTGAAGCACAAAGATCCGACAAGGTGTGCAGGCATGTCCTCTACCTGTACTACATGTCCTGTACTGCCCTCTACCTGTGCTACATGTCCTGTACTGCCCGCTACCTGTACTTCATGTCCTGTTCTTCCCTGTACCTGTACTACATGTCCTGGACTGCTCTCCACCTGTACAACATTTACTGTACTACCATCTTCCTGTTACTACATGTACTGTACTGCCCCCTACCTGTACTAATTGTTCTGTACTGCTCTCTTACTGTACTACATGACCTGTACTGCTCTCTACCTGTACTACATGTCCTGCACTGCTCTATAGCTTTTCTACATGTCCTGTACTGCCCTCTATCCTTACTACATGTCCTGTACTGCTCTCTACCTGTACTGCATGTCCTGTACTATGCTCTACCTATATTACATGTACTGTACTGCCCTCTATCTGTACTACATATACTGTAATGCCTTCTACCTGTACTATATGTCCTGTACTGCCCTCTACCTGTACTACATGTCTTGCACTGCTCTCTGCCAGTACTACATGTACTGTACTGCCCTATACCTGTACAATATGTCCTGTACTGCCCTCTACCTCTACTACAAATACTGCACTACCGTCTACCAGTACTACATGTAATGTACTGCCCTCTACCTGTACTACATGTATTGTACTGCATGTTCTGTATTACTACCTGTACTACATGTACTGTACTGCTCTCTACCTGTACTACATGTACTGTACTGCCCTACACCTGTAATACATGTACTGTACTGCTCTCTAACTGTACTACACGTACTGTACTGCTCTCTACCTGTACTACATGTACTGTACTGCCCTCTACCTGTAATACATGTACTGTACTGCTCTCTAACTGTACTACACGTACTGTACTGCTCTCTACCTGTACTACATGTAAAGTACTATTCTCTACCTGTACTACATGCACTGTACTATTCTCTACCTGTACTACATGCACTGCACCGCTCTCTACCTGTATTACATGTACTGTACTACTCTCTACCTGTACTTTATGTACTGTACTACTCTCTACCTGTACTACATGACCTGTACTATCCTCTACCTGTACTACATGTACTGTACTGCTCTCTAACTGTACTACACATACTCTACTGCTCTCTACCTGTACTACATGTACAGTACTACTCTCTACCTGTACTACATGCACTGTACTATTCTCTACCTGTACAACATTTACTGTACTACCCTCTTCCTGTTACTACATGTCCTGTACTGCCCTCTACCAGCATTACATGTCCTCTATTGCCCTCTACCTGTACTACATGACCTGTACTGCCCGCTACCTGTACTACATCTCCTTTACTGCCCTCTACCTGTACTACATGTCCTGTACAACAATCTACCTATATTACATGTACTGTACTGCCCTCTATCTTTACTACATGTACTGTAAAGCCCTCTACATGCACTATATGCCCTGTACTACCCTCTACCTGTACATGTCCTGCGCTGCCCTCTACCTTTACTACATGTACTGTACTGCCCTTTACCTGTACAATATGTCCTGTACTGCCCTCTACCTGTAGTACATGTCCTGTACTGCTCTCTACCTGTGCTACATGACCTATACTGTCCTCTACCTGTGCTACATGTACTGTGCTGCCCTCTACCTCTACTACAAATGCTGCACTACCGTCTTCCAGTACTACATATACTGTACTGCCCTCTACCTGTACTACATGTACTGTACTGCATGTTCTGTATTACTCTCTACCTGCACTACAATACTGTACTACTCTCTACCTGTACTACATGTACTGTACTGCTCTCTAACTGTACTACACATACTGTACTGCTCTCTAACTGTACTACACGTACTGTACTGCTCTCTACCTGTACTACATGTACAGTACTACTCTCTACCTGTACTACATGTACTGTACTGCCCACTACCTGTACTACATGTACTGTACTGCTCTCTACCTGTATTGCATGTACTGTACTACTCTCCACCTGTACTACATGTACTGTACTACTCTCTACCTGTACTACATGTACTGTACTACTCTCTACCTGTACTACATGACCTGTACTGTCCTCTACATGTACTACATGTACTGTACTGCCCTCTACCTCTACTACAAGTACTGCACTACCGTCTACCTGTACTACATGTACAGTACTACTCTCTACCTGTACTACGTGCACTACACTACCCTCTACCTGTACTACATGTACTGTACTGCCCTGTACCTGTACTACATGTACGGTACTGCATGTTTTGTATTACTCTCTACCTGTACTACATGTACTGTACTGCCCTCTAACTGTACCACATGTACAGTACTACTCTCTACCTGTACTACATGTACAGTACTACTCTCTACCTGTACTACGTGCACTACACTACCCTCTACCTGTACTACATGTACTGTACTGCCCTCTACCTGTACTACATGTACGGTACTGCATGTTTTGTATTACTCTCCACCTGTACTACATGTACTGTACTGCCCTCTCACTGTACCACATGTACAGTACTACTCTCTACCTGTACTACATGTACTGTACTGCTCTCTACCTGTACTACATGTACAGTACTACTCTCTACCTGTACTACATGTACTGTACTGCCCTCTACCTGTACTACATGTACTGTACTGCCCTCTACCTGTACTACTCTCTACTTGTACTACATGTACTGTACTACTCTCTACCTGTACTACATGACCTGTACTGCCCTCTACCTGTACTACATGAACTGTACTTCCCTCTACCTGTACTACATGTACTGTACTACTCTCTACCTGTGCTACATGACCTGTACTGTCCTCTACCTTTACTACATGTACTGTACTATTCTCTTCCTCTACTACATGTACTGTACTGCCTTCTACCTGTACTACATGTACTGTACTGCATGTTCTGTATTACTCTCTACCTGTACTACATGTAGTGTAATGCTCTCTACCTGTACTTTACAGCTCTCTACCTGTACCACATGTACTGTACTACTCTCTTCCTGTACTACATGCACTGTACTACTCTCTACCTGTACTACATGTAGTGTACTGCCCTCTACCTGTACTACATGTACAGTACTAATCTCTACCTGTACTACATGTACTGTACTTCCCTCTACCTGTACTACATGTACTGTACTGCTCTCTACCTCTACTACATGTACAGTACAAGTCTCTACCTGTACTACATGTCCTCTACTACTCTCTATCTGTACTACATGTACTGTACTGCCCTCTAGCTGTATTACATGTGCTGTAGTATTCTTTACCTGTACTACATGTACTGTACTACTCTCTACCTGCACTAAATGCACTGTACTAGTCTCTACCTGTACTACATGTACTGTACTGCCTCCTACCTGTACTACATGTCCTGTACTGCCCTCCACCTGTACTACATGTACTGTACTACTCTCTACCTGTACTACATGTACTGTACTACTCTCTACCTGTACTACATGTACTGTACTGCTCTCTACCTCTACTACATGTACTGTACTGTTCTCTACCTGTTCTACATGCACAGTACTACTCTCTTCGTGTATATGCATACCATTGTAATATCGCGTTATTCTTCCCTTTGCTAGTAGTTCTATGTTCACACTATTGTTATGTACTTGTATTGTTTGATTCTCTTTATCATCAAGTACAATCCATCTGTCTAACTGATAACTGAGCCCAATGAGGGAAAGTACACAGATTTATTAACCTGGGGCAGATTTATCAAGCTGTCTGAAAGTCAGAATATTCTTAATTGCCCATGGCAACCAATTACAGTTCAGCTTTCATTTTACCAGTGCTCATGAATATTATAAAGGGGACCTGTGATTGGTTGCCATGGGCAACTAAGAATATTCTGACTTTCAGACAGCTCGATAAATCTGCCCCAATATATTATTTCTTCATGTCGTTTGATCCAGCAGAACCTTCTATACTCGTCCTTCACCAGCTGTAGGAATTTATATTGTAATATGTCTTATCTACCGTATATACTCGAGTATAAGCCGACCCGAGTATAAGCCGAGGCCCCTAATTTTACCACAAAATACTGGAAAAACCTATTGACTCGAGTATAAGCCGAGGGTGGGAAATGCATTGGTCACAGCCTCCCCAGTATATAGCCAGCCAGACCCTGCCCCAGTGTATATAGCCTGCCAGATCCTGCCCCAGTGTATATAGCCTGCCAGACCCTGCCCCAGTGTATATAGCCTGCCAGACCCTGCCCCAGTGTATATAGCCTGCCAGACCCTGCCCCAGTGTATATAGCCTGCCAGATCCTGCCCCAGTGTATATAGCCTGCCAGACCCTGCCCCAGTGTATATAGCCTGCCAGACCCTGCCCCAGTGTATAAAGCCTGCCAGACCCTGCCCCAGTGCATATAGCCTGCCGCCGCTGCCGGACAGATCGCACAGAAGATATACAGGGGTCGCCGGAAAGGTGAGTTTAGATATATTTATTTTTTTGACTCGAGTATAAGCCGAGTTTGGGGTTTTCAGCACATTTTTTGTTCTGAAAAACTAGGCTTATACTTGAGTATATAAGGTATATCTATTTCATTAGATATTGTCAGTGTTAAGCTCCCGTGGGACCATAACAAGGACCTGGAGTTTGTACTTATCTATGTGAATATCGGTAACTCGCTCCTCTCATTATTTCTATATATATCTTTGATATAATAAGATATGTGAGGTAAGAGTATTCGCACAGATGATACGTAGCCAGTAAATGTGACTGTCGTTCCCCTGGGAGCCGAGCGGTGACTATATCTAATAAAATATATTGAGTGAATGACAGTCACTTTGCGTGATTAAGTCTTCTCTTGTTATAGGGCTCTTTGACCTGCGACCTCGGTAAATATAGTAAAACATTTCTATTAGAAGGCAGCATTTAGAAGGCCAAGGACGGTATTACGCTCCACTCCCCGACCTTACGTTCACACCGTAGGTGTATTATAATAAACACTGCGCGCTTAGAGAACAATTACACACGGAGAATGAAGCTGCGGGAACGTGATATTCACAATTGTTTACTCGTTTGGAAAGATCAAGGTGTAGTTCAGGTCGTGGGTATTTTTTTTGTTTTTCAATTTTTTCTATAATTCCATTGTGTCACATTCATTTTTGTTTTAATATTATTATATGATCTTCGTGAAGGCTGTCTGGGAGGACTCTGCTCCCACATGGCTCCTCACAGCAGGAGAGATATACTTTACCGTTGTCACATCTCAGGGTCTAATGGCAACTAACATTGTCAACATTTTATACTGTCCTTTTTAACTAAAGTCTTTTATTTTGTACAAAAATACATTTTCTGACCTCCCTATTAGTAGTCAATGTATTTCTGCACAGAGGTGTCTTTCCTTTCCTCTCCACTTGGGTGTCACGAGATGAGCAGCTTTCCAAGACAACATTGGAGCACATTTACTAAGGGCTTTGTGGGGCTTTGCGATGCATTTTAGTCGGACTGTGCATATTTTCCATGGAGGGTGGGCAGGAGTAGAAATCCATGGAGGCATTTTGTCATTTCATGAGATCAGATACATACATGGATACATGGAGTAGATTTTTCTAATGTTAGTGAGTAAAGGACTTTAGCTCACCCTAGTCAAGTGTGTGCAGTAGGATTGTGGCGCACGCGACCCATTTGTGGCACAGCTGTGCTGTTTCGGACTGAGCGTGGTATTTAACTTTCAAATTGTGTCGCACGTCCTATATTAAAAGTGCACCACAAAAAAGATGGTGAACTCTGTCGAACCTGAGCGGGGAAGATTTATGATTTCTGGTGCACAATATTAGTGAATCACCGCACACAACATTATAGACGGACAATGCACTTTCAGTGAACTCGAGTGACGGGGTAAGTAAATCTTCCCCATTATGTCGTAAATTGATATCTTTTATTTGGCTATATGGAGACCCCAGTGGTTGTGTATTGTGTATTGCAGGGTTTTGTTACCATGTCATGATATTGTATTGCTTTCATGAGAAATTTGAGACCTTAAAGGAAACCTGTCACCAGAGACCCTCTTCTAAAGTCGGTACTTATCCGTGTGAATATCGGTAACTCACTCCTCTCATGTGTCCCCCCCCCCCCCCATGTCCCCACAGACACTAAACAGTTTTTATAAAGTTCTGGTATTTTTAGTTAAAATTGTAAATTAGATTAAAGTTTACCTTACTCCCTGCCAGCTTGTGTTCAGTCCACCGAAGAGGAAGTAGAGAAGCGGGCAAGAAGTGAAAGGGGGAAGGGAGTTTCTTTTTTTTTTTAAGTGCCGGATGACAAGTGTTTTCCAGAGGGGGTGGGAAACTGTGCTCCTTGTTGAACACGCCCCAGGGACCAAGGAAACAAGCTGGTAGGGAGCCAGCTGAAACTTTAATCTAATTTATCGTTTTTAACTAAAAATGGCGGGACTTTTCTAAAAACTGGGGATATTCTGTTTAATGTCCCTGGGAACATTGGGGAGTCTACAAGACAGTGAGGCAGATTTACTTACCTGGTCCATGCGCGATCCAGCGGCGCGCTCTCTGCGGTGGATTCAGGTCTTCCAGCGATTCACTAAGGTAGTTCCTCTGAAGTCCACCAGGTGGTGCTGCTGCGCTGAAGTTCCTCGAGACCCGCTGGAATGCCCTGAAGTTCACCGGCCTATTCCTGGTGCAGGTAAGCGCGAGTCCCGCGACACTTTTTTTTGTTAAAAAATGCGGCGGTTTTTCCGAATCGTCGGGTTTTTGTTCAGCCAGGCCCCCCGATTTCCATCGCGTGCCGATGCGCCACAATCCGATCGTGTGCGCCAAAATCCCGGGGCAATACAGGGAAAATCGGCACAAATCGGAAATATTCAGGTAACACGTCGGGAAAACGCGAATCGGACCCTTAGTAAATCACCCCCAGTGTCTGGGGAGAGGTGCCCTTTAACCCCTTAACGATGTGGGACGTACTATTATGTCACACGTTGTTTGGTAATGTTTGGATAGTGCTCAGGGACTGTGCCCTTTCCACACCTACGATCGGTGCTAGCACTGACCACGGGTGTTAGCACTGCCATCACTGCCGGTCACTCTCTGAGACGTCATCGGGGAGCAGCGATCTGGTCACATGATAGCTTAGGGTCATACGAAGACCCGAGGCTGTCTGAATTGAACCCTTTACATATTGTAATGAATGCTGAGGAAAATCCCCATATATTGCCATTCTGTACTGTGGATGTATAGATCATAGAACCACAAGTCTGAGGCCATCTGAAAAATGAGATTCTTATGATTTCTTTTTGAACATTCTATGGGGGGGAATAATCACAGCTTGAATACCGGCATATAAGCCGTGACTTAGTCACAATTCCTCCAGAACCAGAAAAAGATGGCGTGGAGAATTTTAAGGAAACCTATACAAGAAGGGAAGGTTTTAGAAGTTAGTCTTCTGAGCTTTACAGGGAATAGAGAGCTTATGGCATCGGATGTTAATTTTAGACCAATATTCTTATCTTTAAAATGACACCAAAAGCTTACTTCTAGGTGCTCTACAACTGAAAATAGGGGTGTCTAAACTTGACTCTTCTCAGGGAAAACAAAACTCTTCTCTGATCATTTTCATATGCCTTTGGAGAAGATTTTTTTTCTAGGTAAACAGCTGAGAGTTTACACCAAAGAGGGAATTCTAGAAAGGACATTTCATACCCTACCAGTAGTTTAATGGGGCAATATCTAGTCCCTTTAAAGTAGTTATAATACTAATGGCCTAAAGATGACAGTCGAGGGGTGACACCTTACATCCCAGCTGTTATATTTAAGGATTGGAGCATTAATTACATCTATAAGATCTACACCTACAGCGCGTCTGGATGCTCATAACTTTCGGAGGGTGCTATGTTGGCTCTGACTGTAGTATCCATAGGTGAGCTGGCTGTTGCACTGGGTAGGTTATTAGTAGAGATGAGCGAACATGCTCGTCCGAGCTTGATGCTCGGTCGAGCATTAGCGTACTCGAAACTGCTCGTTGCTCGGACGAATACTTCGCCCGCTCGAGAAAATGGCAGCTCCCGCCGTTTTGCTTTTTGGCGCCCAGAAACAGAGCCAATCACAAGCCAGGAGACTCTGCACTCCACCCAGCATGACGTGGTACCCTTACACGTCGATAGCAGTGGTTGGCTGGCCAGATCAGGTGACCCTGGGATAGACTAGCCGCTGCCCGCGCTGCTCGGATCATTCTGTGTCTGGATGCCGCTAGGGAGAGAGCTGCTGCTGGTCAGGGAAAGCGTTAGGGTGTTCTATTAGCTTAGTGTTAGGCAGGAGTGATTCTCCAAGAACCCAACAGCCCTTTTTAGGGCTACAATAACATTATACTTTTTTTTTTTTATTTGCAGCTAGTACCATATTGTGAGGAATTTGCAGGGGGACTTGCTACCGTTGTGTTTAGCTCTTAGTGACACACATATCCACCTCAAACACCAAAGTGGGAAAATTTATTAGGGGTTTGATTTCAATTAGGCACAGTCTGCCATTTACTTTTTATTTTACGTTTATTTTGTTTAATAACTCAGTGTCATCTCATCTGGCATAGTAGTGTGCTTTCATACTTGGCTAGAAAATAGCCATAGGAGAATCCAAACGGCTTACTTACGCCTACAGTAGCGTTATATATATTTGATTTCTGGTTGATCTGCTGGTGGCTGTACTTGCTGCAGTGCATCTACTAGCAAATTGTGAGCAATTTGTAGTGAGACTTGCGACCGCTGTGTTTTGCGCTTAGTGACGCACATATCCATTGCAAAGACCGAAGTGGGAAAATTTTTTAGGGGTTGGATTTCAATTAGGCACAGTCTGCCATTTCCTTTTTTATTTTACGTTTATTTTGTTTAATAACTCAGCGTCATCTCATCTGGCATAGTAGTGTGCTTTCATACTTGGCTAGAAAATAGCCATAGCAATAGGATAGCATCGTTTGGTTTTAAAAACTAAAAAACACAAAAAAAAAACAAAAAAAACACAAAAAAAAGTAAAAAAAAAATTAAAGTTATAACTCTCATTTTAAAAATGTTTAACCCGAGGGCTAGGGGTAGAGGACGAGGGCGGGGACGTGGGCGTCCAACTACTGCAGGGGTCAGAGGCCGTGGTCCTGGGCGGGGTGAGACACCACCTGCTTATGAGGGAGCAGGGGAACGCCGCAGAGCTACACTCCCTAGGTTCATGTCTGAAGTTACTGGGACTCGTGGTAGAGCACTGTTGAGGCCAGAACAGTGCGAACAGGTGATGTCGTGGATTGCCGACAATGCTTCGAGCAATTTGTCCACCAGTCAGTCTTCCACGCAGTCCACCCATGTCACCGAAATCGGCACTCCTCCAGCTCCTGCACCTCAGCCTCCTCCCCCCCAGTCTGCCCCCTCCAAGGAAAATTTGGCATTTGAACCGCCATACTCTGAGGAACTGTTTTCTGGACCCTTCCCACAGTCACAAACCACTTGTCCGGTTGCTGCTGAGCAATTTTCCGATGCCCAGGTTTTCCACCAGTCGCAGTCTGTGGGTGATGATGACCTTCTTGACGTAGTGGAAGAAGTGTCTAAAGAGGTGTCCGACGATGAGGAGACACGGTTGTCAGACAGTGGGGAAGTTGTTGTCAGGGCAGGAAGTCCGAGGGGGGAGCAGACTGAGGGATCGGAGGATGATGAGGTGACAGACCCAAGCTGGGTTGATAGGCCGGGTGAACACAGTGCTTCTGAGACAGAGGAGAGTCCTCGACCAGAACAGGTTGGAAGAGGCAGTGGTGGGGCCAGACGGAGAGGCAGGGCCAGAGCTGGTGCATCAGCGCCAAATGTGTCAACTAGTGAAGCTCCCGTGGCGAGGGCTCTTGCGGCGAGGGCTAGATTTTCAGAAGTCTGGAGGTTCTTTAAGGAAACACCGGATGACCGACGGACTGTGGTGTGCAACATTTGCCAAACCAGGATCAGCAGGGGTTCCACCACTACTAGCTTAACTACCACCAGTATGCGCAGGCATATGAATGCTAAACACCCCACTCAGTGGCAACAAGCCCGTTCACCTCCGGCCGTGCACACCACTGCTCCTTCCCCTGTGTCAGCTGATAGTCAGCCCCCTGCCCAGGACCCTGCCACAAAAACCCCATCGTCGCCTCCACGATCCTCCACAGCATCCACCAGCGTTCAGCTCTCCATACCCCAGACGCTGGAGCGGAAACGCAAATATAGTGCAACCCACCCGCACGCCCAAGCCCTTAATGTCCACATCTCCAGATTGCTTAGCCTGGAGATGCTGCCCTATAGGCTAGTAGAGACCGAGGCCTTTCGCAACCTCATGGCGGCGGCCGCCCCTCGGTATTCGGTCCCCAGCCGCCACTACTTTTCCCGATGTGCCGTCCCAGCCCTGCACCAGCACGTGTCAGACAACATCCGTGCCCTGACCAACGCCGTTTCTGACAAGGTCCACCTGACCACGGATACGTGGACGAGTGCTGCCGGGCAGGGCCACTATATATCGCTGACGGCACATTGGGTTAACTTGGTGGAGGCTGGGACCGAGTCTGACCCTGCGGCTGGTCATATACTGCCGACGCCGAGGATTGCGGGGCCTACCTCGGTCCAGGTGTTTCAGGCCTACTATGCCTCCTCCTCCTCCCACCCCTCCTCCACCTCCTCCTCCTCCGAATTACCATCCGTGGGCATGGCGCCATCAGTCGGTAGCTCTAGGCACAGCAGCAGTGCCGTCGCTAAGCGACAGCAGGCGGTGCTCAAACTGCTGAGCCTAGGCGATAAAAGGCACACCGCCCAAGAGCTATTACAGGGCATCACGGCGCAGACTGATCTGTGGCTGGCACCGCTGAACCTGAAGCCAGGCATGGTTGTGTGTGACAACGGCCGTAACCTGGTGGCGGCTCTGCAACTCGGCAGACTGACACATGTGCCATGCCTGGCCCATGTGTTAAATCTGATAGTTCAGCGTTTCCTCAAGACATACCCCAATCTGTCTGATTTGCTCACGAAGGTGCGCCGCATCTGTGCGCATTTCAGGAAGTCCAGCACAGATGCTGCCACTCTCAGGGCAGCGCAGCGCCGCCTCCAACTGCCCGCTCACCGACTGTTGTGCGACGTGCCCACGAGGTGGAATTCAACACTGACCATGTTATCCAGAGTTTACCAGCAGCGCAGAGCCAACTTCCGATGTCAACTTCCACCAGAACTGGTAGTCAGGTCAGTCAGCTTCCTCAAGTCTACAATGAGGAGTGGACGTGGATGTCTGATATCTGTCAGGTGCTGAGTAACTTTGAGGAGTCAACACAGATGGTCAGTGGCGATGCCGCCATCATCAGCCTCACCATCCCGCTGCTTGGCCTGTTGAAAAACTCTCTGATCAGCATGAAGTCGGAAGCTTTGCGCTCGTCACAAGAGACGGGGGAAGAAGATTCCCTTGTTGATAGCCAAAGCACCCTTAGGTCTGTTTCTCAGCGCATATCGGAGGAGGTGGAGGTGGAGGAGGATGAGGAGGAAGAGGAGGAGAATGTTGGCGAGACACAAGAGGGGACCATTGTTGAGTCCTTCACTGTTCAGCGTGTATGGGCAGAAGAAGAGGAGTTGGAGGAGTTGGAGGAGGAGGAAATGGACAGTCAGGCCAGTGAGGGGAGTGAATTCTTACGCGTTGGTACTCTGGCGCATATGGCAGATTTCATGCTAGGCTGCCTATCCCGTGACCCTCGCGTTCAAAGAATTTATTCCAGCACCGATTACTGGGTGTTCACTCTCCTGGACCCACGGTACAAGCAAAATCTTTCCACTCTCATCCCTGCACAGGAAAGGAGTGTGAGAATGCATGAATACCAGCAGGCCCTGGTTCACAAGCTGAAACAGTATTTCCCTTCTGACAGCGCTAGCGGCACAGTGCGTAGTTCTGCGGGACAAGTAGCGAGGGAGAGTAGGCAAGCAGGCAGCTTGTCCAGCACTGGCAAGGGTACGCTTTACAAGGCTTTTGCCAGCTTTATGTCACCCCAGCAAGACACTGTCACCTGTCCCCAGTCTCAGCAGAGTAGGGCTGATCTTTACAGAAAGATGGTGAGGGAGTACGTAGCTGACCATACCATCGTCCTTAATGATCACACAGCTCCCTACAACTACTGGGTTTCAAAGCTGGACATGTGGCACGAACTGGCGCTGTACGCCTTGGAGGTTCATGCCTGCCCTGCCGCTAGCGTCTTGTCCGAGCGGGTTTTCAGTGCAGCTGGTGGCATCATCACCGATAAGCGTACACGCCTGTCGACTGACAGCGCTGACAGGCTGACGCTTATTAAGATGAATAAAGCCTGGATTTCTCATAATTTCCAATCTCCACCAGGTGAAGGAAGCTCAACCTGAATAATTTATCCACTCCTCCTCCTCCTCATTTTCCTCCTTCTCCTCCTCTTTGTACAGTAAAGCAGAGGAAACTGGCTATTTTTTGACAGGGCCCACTGGCTCTAGCTATAGTACTTTATGCATTTAATTTTTCTGGAGGGCCACCTACCCGGTCCTCTGTTTTAAACAATTTTTGGGAGTGCCACATACAGGCACTCAATCTATTCAATTTTACTGGAGGGCCACCTACCCGGTCCTCTGTTTTAAACAATTTTTGGGAGTGCCACATACAGGCACTCAATCTATTCAATTTTTCTGGAGGGCCACCTACCTGCTCCTCTGGTTTGAAAACTTTTTTGGACTGCCACATACAGGCACTCAATCTATTCCATTTTTCTGGAGGGCCACCTACCTGCTCCTCTGGTTTGAAAACTTTTTTGGACTGCCACATACAGGCACTCAATCTATGTAATTTTTCTGGAGGGCCACCTACCTGCTCCTCTGGTTTGAAAACTTTTTTGGACTGCCACATACAGGCACTCAATCTATTCCATTTTTCTGGAGGGCCACCTACCTGCTCCTCTGGTTTGAAAACTTTTTTGGACTGCCACATACAGGCACTCAATCTATTCCATTTTTCTGGAGGGCCACCTACCTGCTCCTCTGGTTTGAAAACTTTTTTGGACTGCCACATACAGGCACTCAATCTATGTAATTTTTCTGGAGGGCCACCTACCTGCTCCTCTGGTTTGAAAACTTTTTTGGACTGCCACATACAGGCACTCAATCTATTCCATTTTTCTGGAGGGCCACCTACCTGCTCCTCTGGTTTGAAAACTTTTTGGGACTGCCACATACAGGCACTCAATCTATTTCATTTTTCTGGAGGGCCACCTACCTGCTCCTCTGGTTTGAAAACTTTTTGGGACTGCCACATACAGGCACTATCCAAATTAAATTGTCTCCATAGCAGCCTCCACACGTTGTCTCCATTGCTACCTCCAAAAGTCGTCCATATAGCTGCCTCCATACATCATCCCTTTATCAAACGAGGTGTGTCAGGCAGAAATTTGGGTTGTTTTCATGGATTCCACATCAAAGTTGTTAACTTTGTCGCCACCCAGCTGTGTTATCCACAAAATATACTGGCAAACTTTTATCATTTACCGATATTATTTCAGCGCTTCTTGCGCATCTGTTTACATTCCCCTCACCCGCCATATCCCAAACTTATAAGAACGCTACTACACTTGATCTTATACAAAAGGTTCTTAGAAGTGCTGTTTGGGGAGTAGCCTAGAGACAGGGGCTTGGATTGGCGAAAGCTCGCCTGGCAGCGGAGCGCCAGCTCCATGCCAAGATCCAACTAACATAGTTTTAACTGCAGCACCTTTAATCTACTACTAGTTCACTGCCTCCATACATGGTCCCCTTATCAAACGAGCTGTGTCAGGCAGAATTTTGGGTTGTTTTCATGGCTTCCATGTTAACTTTGTCGCCACCCTGCTGTGTAATCCACAAAATATACTGGCAAACTTTTATCATGTACCGATATTATTTGAGCGCTTCTTGCTCACCTCCTTTGGTTCCTCTCTGCCACCCATTGGTTTCAAGCCTGAGTCCATTTAGGGTATGTCGCCATGACACTCTCTAGCCTGCTGCCGCTGCCTCTGCATGCCGTCCCCTATAGTGTCAGGGTCAATTATTGGATGTTTTAGATGCTATCTAGCCTCATTCTGTCACTCTGTCATGGCCATGCTGTTGCCCATAATTTTGGCATAATGGTGCGATTAAGCAGCCTCAGAGGCATCCATGCATACTGCCCCTGCTGTTTCCTGTCCATTTCCGTGGTGTTTCCATCCTTTTCTGAGGTTCCCAGGTGTTTGGCCAAGCTTCCCTGTGCAGAGCCTTGGTCCCCTTGAAAAATGCTCGAGTCTCCCATTGACTTCAATGGGGCTCGTTATTCGAGACGAGCAATCGAGCATCGGGAAAAGTTCGTCTCGAATAACGAGTACCCGAGCATTTTAGTGCTCGCTCATCTATAGTTATTAGTGTTAAAGTGCTTTGAAACACTTTAAACAAATTAAAGTTTACTAAAAGGGACTGATCGGTTAGGTTCTGATCACTGGGACTGCAAACAATCACAAGAATGGGGACCCTATTGTCCCAAATTAATGGGATGGCAGGTCAAGTATGTATTCTGGTGCTCCATCTAATGTCTAGAAGAGGAAATAGTTATGTAAAGTTATACAGCAATCGGTTATCTCTGGGTCCCTCATACGTATAAAAAAAAGTGTCACAATGAAAGGATGATCTAAAGGGATTATGGGACCCTCAGTCTTATGATCAGTGGGGTCCCACTGGTCACTTTCTCACTAATCATATTGTTATCAGCTGTCCTGTGAATAAGGGATAAGAGTTAACATGAGAAATACCCTTAGACATATATGTAATATTATTTCATTAAGGCTTAAAGGGGTTGGGCACTTTCCATTAATCCTCTTCCATTAGACATCTCTCTGCATGTAAATGTATCTGTACCTTTGCCTCCTTTGATAGCTTCAGTCTTTCCCTGTTCTCACCATGCTACCCTCTGCATATATACACAGCTGCTCTCTATCACTACGCCAATCCTTCCTTATGGCATCTCTCTCACTGCTTCCTTCTTCCCACAATCCCTCCTCACTGACAGAGAAGGGGGAGCAGGATGTGTCATAATCTCCTGCTGCAGCCCCTCCTATTCAGCAGAGCTCCGACATGTAAACAAAGAATCACGGATAGTCTGCACACAGCACTTTATGAATATTAAAAGATCATCCACAAGGCAGTAAAGGCTCATGGGGAACTTATGTAAAACATTGGCCATTCCCTTTCATTTTTAGATGAAAAGACCATTTAAACCTTCATGTTATTTAAAGGCTACATTCATGCTTTAAGGATTTAGAGATTAAAGCATTGATCTGGATTAGCCAAACACGTAGAGATCATTCAGATCCAAAATACATCCATGGCAGTTATCCAAGTCCCAACCTCAATATTCTTGATAAATGAAAAACATGGAGGTTTATCCAACGCATGTGAACACATCCCAAATCAGCAAATCTTATCACCTCCAGATCCTCGAAAGTGCAACTTTTTTCTAAATGTTCTTTAAATTTTCTAGCGACTTCTGCTTTTCTCCTTCCTCTATCATCTTTATAATGAGCTGTGATAGATCCGTCCTGAAGTTTTTTAATAATTTTATTTTTAATGCATTTTTAGAATCTCATAAATCCTGACTTGTATTTTCTTTGCCTCCTTAACAAACAACATGAAACAATTGATATTGTTAGATGATCTATATATACACACGCTCCATCACTGTCTGCCAGGAAGATCCTGGTTAGAATATGGAGATGACTTCAATGTGCCGCTCGCTGGAGGACTTCATAGCGCTTGTCACTAGCTGGGAAATAATAAACTTCTAATTTGTGCCAGGTTTTCTTATTATTATTTCTCCCCTTAAGTGCAAGATTTTTTTTTTTTCACTTGCAAAAAAAGGGGGGCGGGGCATTCATTAATAGTGTCATAGGATTTGTTATTTTGGTGCAGAAATTGTGCAGAGGTTTAGACAGGTTTGTTGGAATCTGGTGCAAGGCCACGACCGGAAATGGTCTGAATTACTCTACATTCATAAAGGTGAAAGGTCACTTGGTAGCTTTTTGTTGGTTTGGAACCTAGAGAGCAGGAAAAGTGTTGGGAATCCGAAGATGCATCCAAATTGACCTACTGCAGCGCCAGCGCCACTCACTTATCCCGGCTCCTGAAGCTCACTCTCGCTGAAGCGTGCGCGTCCCCGTGTCCTAGGGTGTGGGCGCTGGCTTCAGGAGATTTAAAGGGCCAGCACACCATTAATTGGCGCTGGCCATTTTCCCAGAAGGCTATTTCAACCTGCCTCTCCCATCACACCCTGCCGGATCTTTGTGCCTCACATCCTTAGAAAAAGCTCCCCAGCGATATTCCTGCATTCCTGTGTCTCCTGGGTTCCTTTGTCTCCAGCCTTCCTGTGTGTTCCCGTGTATCCTGTGTTCCTGCTCCTTTGTGTTCCTGCTCCTGAGTTCCTGTATCCTGTGTGCCTGTGTTCCCGTTCCCATCTGAACCTCCTGTTGCTGACCCCGGATTGGACTTTGACGTTGCATCTCTGCCACCTGCCCTGCCTCTGTGCCTGTACCTCACCACGAGTCTGTCTTCTGTTAAGGTACCTCGAACTCAGCTGTCACCGTGGGCTAGTTGCATCTGTGGAACAACCTGGCGAAAACCTTCCGCAGCAAGTCCATCCCGCTTTGCGGCGGGCTCTGGTGAAGTCCAGGTGCAACTTAGATTCCGGTTCCAGGTGTCGGCTAGTACCTCCTCCCCTGGTGGTCCAGTGGATCCATACATCCCAAATCCAGCAGTTAAGGCTTGGGATCGGTGTCAGCACCGGTGTCAACTTATAAAATGTCATAGGCAACCGAATTTAAAACACTGTAGCTAAGGAGGCACCATTTTTGGGACATCATCATCTTACATGCCTTTCATAATTCAAATGTCACATTGGATGCCAGCATGGATCACGGTGTCACTAGTGGGGAGCTTAAACTAGACCTAAAAAGATTTCTTAAATTTGGGTCTGCTCATCGCTCATCACTTGTACTTATATAAATAAAATAAGACATTACATGAGCAATGAGGGTCTTGTTTGCAAGAGCTAATAATCTAATGAAAACCGTTTCGGGGGGGGGGGGGGTTGCTGTATGAAAACCATTTCTTGGCATATATAAAAAAAGCATTACACAAATTGGGGCACATTTACTTACCCGGTCCGGAGGAGATCCCAAAAGTCCATTGTCCGACACAAAGCACTGTGCCGCGATTCACTTACATCATGCACCCGACTTGCTGA
The DNA here is from genome assembly GCF_040894005.1 of Engystomops pustulosus. Classification (NCBI taxonomy): domain Eukaryota; kingdom Metazoa; phylum Chordata; class Amphibia; order Anura; family Leptodactylidae; genus Engystomops; species Engystomops pustulosus. The sequence continues at coordinate 31,086,380 of NC_092412.1, forward strand.
ATGTGTCACTTCCCCAATCAGGTCCGCCGGAGTTCACCATCTTCCTCTCGATGCATGTAAGTGCTTGGCTTGCGACACAATTTTTAAGTTAAACCCCGTGGTTTGTCCCAATCCGTCAGATCGTCCACCGGCCCGTCCCCCGATTTGTGTCGCATGAAAGCCGGCACAATTGCACCAAAATCTGATTGTGTGAGACACGATACCCTTTTAAATGCGGCGCAAATCCGAAATCGTCGGAATATCCCTTAGTAAATGAGCCCCATAGTGGTTTTTTGCTATTAGATAAAGGCAGCTTTTGACTCCAGTCCCCTGATGTAGTCAATTGTGGTGACGCCTGGATAAGCTAAGAGTCGGAGTGGTTTGGGTACCCAGACTATGTTCAGGCCTGCTCCTCCCTAGCTAAGAGCGGACAGGTATCAGAACTGGAATGAAATATACTGGTCTTGATACATGTCCCCATTGGATGAAGTCCAAACATTAAGGATTTATTTGAAAGATACATACATATAGAATTATTCTTTATAATTATGACCTATGTTGTCCAGCCTAGTGTTTTTTCATTATTTTTTTTGACAACAGATAGGGATATAAAAAGTAAAATAAATATATATGTCCATCACTGGCAGCTCAGTCCCAGAGTGAGATCTGTAGTGTTGTCAATGCCACAGCCAATCAGATGCCTCGCCAGTGTCTCGGCACTTGACATGTGAAGGTCACCTGTCCTCGGCCTGAATGTCCTCTACTGTTGATTTATTAAGATATTACAGTATCAATGAGAACCAGAATTACTCAGACGAACTGAACTCTGCTGAGTTTATAGGTTGCTATAATTTCAGATTACTTTTAGGGATGTCAGGACCCTTTTAGGTTCTGGTTCACAGTGTTTGGTGGACCCGATCCTGAAAGTTCGGTTCATGTGTGGCTACCAGCAACCACCCGGAACGCTCACTCTCACTGGTAACACCCGCAATCGGTACTGGCCACCGCCATTAGGATTGTGGCTCCCCTGACGTCATTGAGGACCAAAAATCCTAGGCTTTGCCTGCGGCATTTTACCAGTTGACACTCAGGTATTTCCGGTGGGTGGATGAGCACGAAAATCAGACCTGAAACGGCAATGTTCGTCAAGGACTCAAACATGAGCGGTCCTAAATATCTTATATAATTCTCTATAGATGGTCCTCACATAATGTAACATTGGTCATAGAGCTAGGAACAGGTCCCGTAAGTAGGACCTGCATATCTTATATAAGGCATACCTAGTGGAGCGCCCCTTTAAGACTGTGTACATTGTTTTCTTACCTTGGCAACTCCAGAGACGTCTCTCCTTTATAAAATGTCGCCTTATTTTGTGACAACAATACTCTATAAATAATCTTCCCTCTGTAAGGATTTTACAAGAAATATGTATAATTACTTCTTTACTGAAGGCTCCGAATTGAAATCTATCTCCGGAATGACAGAGATGGATAAAGCAATGAAATATTTTTTCTTTTAAAAATGTGTCAAAATGCGGCTGATTTAGAAAAATGAGCGGAGCGGATGAGCAAACATTCCGTTTACCTTGTGACAATCCCGCTGTATAAAGAATGGAAACATTCAGGTTCTTCTTAAGAAAAAGTTATTTTGGCAGAACATTGTAATTGTTTGGCGCTCCCGCGTGTGCCCTGAATGGAAATGATGATATTAAAAAGATGGTGTAAGGTAGGACTCTAAATGAGTTGGATTTCCCCCATTTAAATGTTTACCTGAGGCTCCGCCCCCATAGATAAAACGGGGGAGTCAAATCAGCAGCATGATGGGTAATAAGGTCAAATTAAAGGCATAGATGGGCGACCTCTTCTGGAAAGGGATGCCTACTGTTATCTCTGTTTGCAGTGGCGAAACAGTGGCGAGTCCACTGGGCCCCGGACAAAATTCCTAATGCCCCCCCCCCCACCAAATTATACATAAAAAAACCCTCAAAAACCTTTCTGCTAACCGACATTTCAATGATCATTACATATTCTGTACCCCTCAACAATGAATTATTTCATATTCTGTCCCCCCCACAATGAATTATTACATATTCTGTCCCCCCACAATTAATTATCACATATTATGTCCCCCATAATGAATTACCGTATATACTCGTGTATAAGCTGAGTTTTTCAGCACAAAAAATGTGGTGAAAAACGTCCCCTCGGCTTATACACGAGTCTATAACAAAAAAAATTACCCACTTAAAAAAAAATAAACTTAAATACTCACCCTCCGATGTCAGCGCGGCTCCCCGATGTCGGCGCGACTTACCGATGTCCCCGATGTCAGCGTGTCCCGTCTTCTTTCTTCTCCGCGGCTCCTCTTCTCTCTTCTATCTTCCGGCATGGACGCGGCCATGTCTTCTTAGTGGCCGCGCATACTAAGCTGCGGTCGCGTCATAGTATGCGCATGCTAGAAGAAGAGATGGCTGCGTCCATGCCGGAAGATAGAAGAGGAGCCGCAGAGAAGAAAGAAGACGGGACGCGCTGACATCGGAGGGTGAGTATATAAGTTTATTTTTTTAAGGGCCGTGGGGGCAGGCTGGCTGTATACTACTAGGGACTGCTGTATACTACTAGGGGCTGCTGTATAGTACTTGGGGCTGCTGTATAGTACTAGGGGCTGCTGTATAGTACTAGGGGCTTCTGTATACTACTGTGAGCTGCTGTATACTACTGTGGGCTGCTGTATACTACTAGGGGCTGCTGTATACTACATGGGGGCTGGCAGGCTGTATACTACTGGGGGCTGGCAGGCTGTATACAAGCGGTCCCCTACTTAAGGACACCCGACTTACAGACGACTCATAGTTACAGACGGACCCCTCTACCCACTGTGACCTCTGGTGAAGCTCTCTGGAGGCTTTACTATAGTCCCAGACTGCAATGATCAGCTGTAAGGTGTCTGTAATGAAGCTTTATTGATAATCCTTGGTTCAATTACAGCAAAAATTTTTTAACTCCAATTGTCACTTGGGCAAAAAAAAAATTTGTCTGGAGCTACAATGATAAAATATACAATTCCGACTTACATACAAATTCAACTTAAGAACAAACCTACAGAACCTATCTTGTACGTAACCCGGGGACTGCCTGTACTACTGTGGGCTGCTGTATACTACTAGGGGCTGCTGTATACTACATGGGGGCTGGCAGGCTGTATACTACTGGGGGCTGGCAGGCTGTATACTACTGGGGGCTGGCAGGCTGTATACTACTGGGGGGGTTTGACCAATGCATTTCCCACCCTCAGCTTATACTCGAGTCAGTAGTTTTTCCCAGTTTTTGGTGGTAAAATTAGGGGTCTCGGCTTATACTCGGGTCGGCTTATACTCGAGTATATACAGTATTACATATTCTGCTGCTCCCCCACAATGAATTATTACATATTCTGTCCCCCCACAATGAATTATTACATATTCTGCCCCCCCCCCACAATGAATTATTACATATTCTGCCCCCCCCCCACAATGAATTATTACATATTCTGCCCCCCCACAATGAATTATTACATATTCTGCCCCCCCACAATGAATTATTACATATTCTGCCCCCACAATGAATTATTACATATTCTGCCCCCCACAATGAATTATTACATATTCTGCCCCCCCCCCACAATGAATTATCACATATTCTGCCCCCCCCACAATGAATTATTACATATTCTGCCCCCCACAATGAATTATTACATATTCTGCCCCCCACAATGAATTATTAAATATTATTGCCCCACACAATGAATTATTAAATATTATTGCCCCACAATGAATTATTACATATTCTGTCCCCCCCACAATGAATTATTACATATTCTGCCCCCACAATGAATTATTACATATTCTGTCCCCACACAATGAATTATTACATATTCTGCCCCCCCACAATGAATTATTACATATTCTGCCCCCCCACAATGAATTATTACATATTCTGTCCCCCCACAATGAATTATTACATATTCTGTCCCCACACAATGAATTATTACATATTCTGCCTCCCCACAATTAATTATTAAATATTCTGCCCCCACAATTAATTATTAAATACTATACCCCCCCCCCCCCCATACACACACACACAATGAATTATTACATCAAATTAATGATCTAATACAATAAGCCCCTTTTATCTCTGATTGATTTTTTAAAAAAACCTGTACTCACCTCTGGCAGCGGGTCCCGCATCATCTTTCTGCCGCCAGACAGGAAGGGGTGCGCTGCAGCGTGATGACATCATCAGCTCCTGCCCGTCACTGAATAGTGCTTGATGCGGCCGGAAGCGGCCGCTCGAGCACTATAACAGGAGCAATGTGGCCAGAAGACAACCCCGGCGCACATCGCTCCTGTTATAGTGCTCGAGCGGCCGCTTCCGGCCACATCAAGCACTATTCAGTGACGGGCAGGAGCTTCCTGTCCGGACGGACGGAGGCTCCTGCCGGACTGACAGTGGCATACCGACTGCCATGGCGACCGCTGCGACCGCGGTCATTACGCCACTGTCTGTTTGCTGTCATTTTATCATTCAGCCAAACACAAACCTGAAAGTTTTGGTCATTTACCTCCTGCGATTGCCAATCATGCGTGTTAACTCTTTAAATGCTACTGGCATTAGGCACCTGTGTGTTGGATCTCTTCCACCACCAATCATAAAAGCTCTGGGTCAGCTCAGAATTGGAGTTATCTGCCCCACCAGTGTTGGTTTTTTTCTGGTTGCCACAATCCATTGCACTACAATCTCTCCAGATATCATCGGCCGTGAGGGGGATCTTACAGGTTTGTAAGGAAATTTGCACTTAAAGGGAACCCGTCACCACTATTTTCACAAATACAGGTAGTGACAGGTTCCTATAGAGCTCTAATAACTATCTGACACCCTGCTTGTAGCTAAAAAATATTCCCCTGAGATTCCCATATATTCAACTTTATAGTTTTATCTGGTAACTAAGCATGGCTACATGGAGTCCAGGTGGGCGTGGCCTCCTCAGGCTGAATCCAGCAGCTCCTCCCCATCCCTATCACATGCTATGTCATGTGACCAGGGTGACATCATCGCAGGTCCTTTAGCTTTTGTAGCATTAGGAACTGTACACTAAGCATATATGTCATGAAATCACAGCATATTTTATCACATGAAATCACAGCAGGCTGCATGGAGAGGAGTAGAAGTCCATGGAGGCTGCTGTGATTGTTTTATGTAGTCAGATATGTACATGGGGTATAGTTTTCATAATTAGTAGCTCGAGGACCTTTGATGATGTCACCCTGGTCACATGACATTAGGCCACGCCCCCCCGTGGGCTCGCTCCAAAGCTGCATAGATACCAGGCAAGATTATAACTCTGATTTTATGGGGATCTGAGGGAAACTACTTTTAGCTACAAGCAGGGTGTCAGATAGTTACTAGAGCTCTATAGGAACCTGCCACTATCTGTATTTGTGAAAATAGTGGTGACGGGTTCCCTTTAAACTACAAATAGTCTCTCTTCCTGGTCCTTTGACTCCATTATTAGGTAACCCACAATTTACTTCAGCGATCCGGTCTCTCCTGGGGACAGATAGCGCACATCCTAAAATTAGAGATGTGGTGGATGAAGGTAGAATTTGCCCCCTTTAGTGAACATAGGCACTGGAAAGACACCAGGTTCCTGGCTCAAGTATCTGCAATTGTGGCACTTCATCTCCTCGTTTTTATACGACGAAACGCGTGGGGAGCCTGTCACCCTCGTCCACTTGTGCCCTCCTTGACTGCCTATAGGTTTGCCGTTCATATTAGAGTCCTCTCCTTGGTATCCATCCATGTCTTTGTCATGCTTACCTGGTAGCAATATTTTTGTATTTTTCATGGACCCCAAGGTTTGTACAATTTATCTGGCATGTTTAGATGGTTAGGGGACCTATCTCATTTATTGGCATCTAGTAATTGAGTACTCATCCTACTGTCGGGCAGTCAGGTTGGCCTTGCATCACTTACTTAGTGTTGGTCGGGGGGTTGTTTACAGTTCACTATACCAGGTGACTGTATGATTTCATGTATATAGTATTTTTAAATGATTTTAAATGTGTGTATTTTTTGACTGTCCGTCATTATCAACTATTTTTTGTTTAATAAACTTGGATTTACATTTTGTACTACATATGAGCCCTTGAATGCACTCTTTTTCTTGTGTTGTTTTCATGTTGGTATTTGTGCATTGGCTCAAGAATAATTTCTGGCTGTGCTACACCCACTTTTGTCATTACACTTCATCTCCTCTCTGGCACCAACTCTTACATCTACCCTCACTACATCTCTTCTCACTCATACTGTCTCATTATTGTATGGATTGTTTTTGGCAAGGGAGACAGGGGACTCAAAACCATACTATGAAAGGGTCTGGGAGACGGCTTTGGGTAAAGAACTTACCAAATAGCAATGGTCTACCATATTCACCCTTACTCTTGTTCTCTCCTCGTCCTGCAGACTTCAGGAGCTGAACTTTAAGATTCTCTCATTGGTATCGCAGCCCGGTTAAGCTGTGACAAATTGATCCTCAGATCTTGGATCAGTGCTGGCGATGCTTGAGCGACACAGGCACAATGCTGCATATTTTGTGGAGTTGCCTGCTCATTGCCCCTCTGTGGCAGAATATTAACCAGCTATATAACGCACTGACCAAATCTCACAGGCCGTTCTCTCTGCCCTCCCAGGATCTATCTCAAAAATAAAAAAGGATTCACTGAGACATTTTCTTGTAGCCACTCATCAGATTATTACGCGCTTCAGTTCCTCCCTCCAGAACCTGTAACATTTCATATGATCTGTTCAACGCTTTCATTTCCTGGATTTTAGCCCTAAGAGTAATTCATTCTACCTGCCATCTAACTTCAAGGCACAGGTCAACTGTATTGATCATTCTACAACTGCTTCCTGATCACACTTGATGGGACACACTTACTTACCCGATCCCAGAGGTGCGTTGTCCGACGAGGATTCAGAGCTGCCGCGATTCACTAAGACCGTGCGCCCGATATCCTGCATGTGTCGCTTCCCTGCTCAGGTCCGCCGGAGTTCACCATCTTCTTCCCGGTGTATGTGAGTGCATGTTTTGCGACACAATGTTGAATGTTGAATCAGTCGGGTTGTCCGACGGCCACGCCCCCCGATTTGTGTTGCATGAAAGTCGGCACGATTGGTCCAAAATCCGGTTGCGTGTGGCAATAAACCTAGTTAAATGCGGCACAGAACGGAAAAAGTCGGGAATACCAACGAAAATGCGATCCGCGGACCCTTAGTAAATGTGCCCCGATATATCTATTGTATTATGTTTTGTTTTGCTTCAATAAATGTTTTTTGACTCTAAATGCTACTAGCATTTGTGGGGTGCCATTTTCCAGAGGATCATTGTTCCTTGTGATGTCATCGGGGGGCAGGGAATCGCAGCACACATTCCCTGGTGGCATTTAAACAGGTAACACCCGTAATCGGTACATGGTCGGGAGTTGGGTCATGTTTTCGGGCTGACCCCAAACTCCCATTTTTCGTTATGGGTATTGGGTCCGCTCATCACTAACTATGGGTGCGAAGACAAGCTTGTAATTTTTTTTCCAATTTATTAAAACCTAACAGCCGTACATCAGTAATAGCAAGGTCTGTAAGAAAATGGCTCAATTGTGTTATACATCAACGGATTCAGAATTTTGTTCTTGCTTCCCACGATCTTGCATGGAATATTAAATGTTTTTGCAAGGAAGTGCAATTTGTCCTATAGATAACAAGCCCTTACATGACTCTACGGGAAAAAATAAAAAAAGATGTGGATTTTGGAATGGAGAGAAGGGGAATAAAGGCAACAATGGAAAACAATGCGGGTCTCGAAAGGGTTAAAACTTTATTAACCCCCATAAATTGAAGATGGGAAGTGTTATGGGGGTCTTTTCTGTCCCTTTTCTGCTTTACTAATACTCTCTTATGCTAATGACAAGTCCAATGTCGGAGATGAGATTATTGCATAGTCAGCCCCCTGTCTTATGGCAGCCGCCGTCACATCCAGCATGTGCTGCACCGTGACCTCTAGTGGCTAATCATTGTCTACATCGTGCAATTTACTGCTGGCATCTGCTACAGCAGCCCAGGACGCTGTCAATATTCAGTGATTTATAGGGTGTCACATATGGGGTTTATTATCATCATCAGCGCCGTAGAGGAGAATCCCGCGCTCTTCTATCCCTGTGTATAAGGACGGCCCGATCCTACATTATGCCAGATCCCTATCAGTGGGATGTTATGTACTGAGCAGCGAGCGTTCTCCATCCTGGGTAGGAATACGGCATGTCAACGCGGAGATTAGCATCTACCTATTCTTCTGCCGGAACACAAAATGTTTTATGTATTGAATCCCGTTTATTTCTATTCTGTGATGTGAAGTGGGCGATGAAACGTCTCCGGCAAAGTCACACGTCCCTCAACCTCCGGAACATTCGTCTTCCTAGAAGACCTAAAAACAAATCACTTCTCAGCCTAAAGTTTCCCCGGAGCAGTCGCCTTCAGACTTCTCTGCCCTGGGGTTTACTAAAATTGATTTATTTTTAGCTTTTCTGTATTTTTAGCTTTTTTTTTAACTTACAGGTATTTGTTTTTTGTTAGCTAGATTTTTTGCTTTGATAAAATTATTTGTTATAATAAAAAAATGAAAAACACTTTGCATTGCCGAAATTCTTATACCTATAATTTTTTTTATACTTAGGTGCACAGAGCTGTATAACGGTAATTTTCTGGGAACGAGCTGACAATTCTTTGACACCAATTTGGGCACTGTACGACCTTTGGATGACTATTTATGCACATTTTTTAGGTTGTCGAAATAGCAAAATGTGGCGATTTGAACATCTTTTCTGTTATGATGTTCAACACGTAATTATATTATTGTTAAATTTTTATGACTTGGGTGTTAATGGTTTTGTTAGTTTATTTAAATACAGGGGCGTAACTACAGCGGTAGCAGATGCTATGGGGCCCACATTGTCAGGGGGCCCTGGCATCCACTAAAGAATGGTAGAGGTGAATTAATCTATACATATTATGCTGCATATTATACCCATAATATGTATATAACACATGTGATGTATATATGCTGTATCTGTGATCTTGCTGTATGTGTATACGGTGTATGATGTGTGTGTATATACTGTAAGTGTGTATATGTGCTGTACATTTGTATATGGCACTGTATGTGTGTGTGTATATGCTCTATATATGTGTGCATGAATGTATAAATATGTAATTGTAACTCGCATGTGTACTTATAGAAATATGTATCTTTTTAAAGTGGGCAGAAGCCTGCTTTGGGGCCCTGCCTCTTCTACTTACGCCCCTGTTAAAATATATGTTTCAGGATAAAGAGGGGAGGGGATTATTTATAGTTTTAAATGTTATGAATGACCTGGAAGGCTCAACCTCAACTGTCAATGCAAATTATTTAGTGCCCTGTGTTGAGGTCAAGTGTGTGTGTGTGTGGGGGGGCAATCGGAGAAAGTAAGTGGCTGCTCAGGTTCAAATATGGCATCTCGTAGGATAACGGCTGCTATCAGTGTTAGAACCCATCCTGGTCATTAACAGACAGTATGTGGTGTATAATATAGTAGAGCACCATGGAGAAGTTTCAGCCTGTGAGAGCTCTCCATATAGCCTTGGCAGCACCATGGTGTATTAATACATCAATATGCATGGAATGGTGAATTCCGAAAAGGCACGCAGGGCCCTTTCCTTGCAATTCTTGGGGACTAAAGTTGGGACTCTTCAATCAGATGCCCTACCCTGTGGACTGGTGTGATTCTTCTATTAGGTCAACTTTTTCCCAATTTCCATGGTGCTCTTTTTCACTTCACTCCACCAACAATAGGGCACTGAATTAGCAAAGTAGTCCAACGGTCCATACTTATAACAGCAGAACATAATCTAAATACCTTTATACATGGTTTCCTTGGTCCCAGTTCTGCAATAGCTATAGAAATGTAATGGCCCACTCAGTAGGGCACTACGAACTAAACCCACTCCCTTTAAGCTCCTGTGTGATACTTATCAGCTCTGTTCGTCATTTACAGGATAACTAACTATTTCCAGGGATTTGTTCCTTGGTATGTGTCACCAGCCAACTGCTCATGGTGGGTAATGCCGCTGTAATTACTATCTGCCTGAGTGAAGGTATTAATATCTCTGATGTTGACATTATAATATTATACAATGTCAACCCTGATCTGCACCGAACTTAGTGATTGGTTGGATGCCAAGTACCCTTCTCAGAGTTGACGCTTATTAATGCTCCCTCTGACTGAAGTTCAAGAGAGTCTAAGGCTACATTCACACTGCCGTTGCCTGCCCGTACCGTAGCGGGCAACGGCAGTGCACGGGGAGAGGAGGAGGAGGTGAGCGCAGCTCACCCCCGCCCCTCTCCATAGGAAGTAATGGCGCACGGCGCCGTATTACGGCAGAAGATATCTTTTTCTGGGTACGGAGCGGTACAGTGCCGCACGTGTGCTGCACCGTACCGCTCCCTTAGGGCTCCGTGCGCCCAATGATGTGTATGGAGGACGTATGTTGGCCGTATATACGTCGCCCGGATATACGTCCTCCATACGTTAGTGTGAATGTAGCCTAAGACTGGACAGGAGACTAGAGGGCTTACCCTTTGCTAGACCTGCACCTCTGCCTCTCCTTTATAGAGCCTGTCTAAAGTTGCTGCCAAAGCAGACAGCCTTCTTCTCCAGCCCCAAGTAACTGTTTCTGGGCTACTAAAAGACTATATCCAACCACTAGCTACTATAGACCTGGCAGATAGGAGCTTTCTACCTCAGCCCGTTACCGATCGCATAAAGAGACTGTGAGTATTATGTTCAAAACCTCTGTCTCCACATGTGATCCCTGGCTGCCGCTTATAACAAGGGCCTCCCTTTCAACATCTTCCCAGGGATCCCTACACCACAGGTACTACAGGAGTCTCCCAGGTGGAATCTGCCATCTCATTGCGGCCTTCCCCTCTTCTTCCATCCCTGAGCTGGCCCCGCCTGGTGTGGAAGAGGCTGGTTCTTCTGGACCAAGTTACCCATGGCACAACTAGCGCTAGGCCGCACTGTAAGTCAACTTCTAATGTACAAAGGGGAATCCAGCTGCCCCTATGCTATAAGGTCAGCCCCCAGTGGGAGGATGTTGCTGAAGGTATCAGGCCGATGAGAATCCCTTGTAATCTCATATATCCACCACTCAATCTTAGAGACATTCATAGCATATCACAACATTCCTAACCAAGGTCTCATTCTTGCAATTGTTAGGATCCCCCTTAGGGTTCTGGCTATATCGACACTTTATCTATATCTAGTATATGCCCTAGGTCAGTGATGGTGAACCTTTAAGAGACCGAGTGCCCAAACTGCAAACCAAAGCCAACGTTTCTATTTTAAGGTGCCAACACAGCAATTTAGCCCAATGGTGCCACAATAGCACTATACAAGAGACAAATAACACTTTGACATCATGACGCCACCATTACAACCACATCAATAGCATAATTCTGGTAATAAAGACCACTATAGAAAGGCCAACATTACCAATAATAACACTATGCTAGAAACTAATATAGTGATGAATACTGTATTACCGTCATATACTGATTAATGTCACCCCCATACAGTGATAGCAGTTCTGAGTAGAGGCAGGGACTGAGGGACTATGATAAGTTAATCTGCTTATGGACCAAATATTCCCATCTTAACCACTTTTTTGTTTTTGCATTTTCATTTTTCACTCCCCACTTTCAAAAATCTAACTTTTTCTTTTCCAGGTAAAGAGCTTTGCAGTGAAATTGGTGAAAAAAACGCTTTTGTGCCATTTTCTTGTGGGCTTGGATTTTACAGCTTTCAATGTGCGCCCCAAATTACATGTCTCATATATGCTTTAGGTCGGTGCGATCACGGGGATACTAAACTTATATATGTTTTATAATATTTCCATACATTTACAAAAATGATACCACCTGTACAAAAAAAAAAATTAATTATTTTGCCATTTTTGGCGCTAACTTTTTCATACTTCATACTTGCTGTGTATAGTGTAATTATTTCCGAGGTGACTTAATGTTTTTAATGCTACCATTTTGAGGACCGTACAGACCGTACAGACTTTTGCCTCATCACATGCACCGTGCGGCCAGTGATGCAGCATAGCCCCCCGGCCACATTGTGCATGCGCTGCCTGCTGTGGAGCTATGCTGGCTTCATTGGCCGTCTGATGCAAGTGTTGAGCGCTTCAGACACAGACCAGTATATATGTGGCAACAGACATCTGTCATACTGGGCGATTTGGGACACTAAATCACAGTTATCTATAATTGGTTTAGTATTCCAAAGCCACCGGACAAAACCACTTATGGCAGTGATGGCAAACCTTTTAGACACCGAGTGTCCAAACTACATCCAAAACCCATATATTTTTCACAATGTGCCGATGCAACAATTTAAACAGTAACTTATTACTCCCTACTCATGTTTAAATTGTATAGGCCCCTGAGGACACCAATACAGTAGAAAGAAGGAGAAGAAGTTTGGATTATCATTGCAGCTTCCTTCCAGGGTCTTGAGCTGCCTGGGACTGCAAGAGGCCTTGTGTCCTGTCTGGCGAACTCCGCGCTGGGGTGATAGCATGAGTGCCCATAGAGAGGGCTCTGAGTGCCACCTCTGGCACCCCTGCCATAGGTTCGCCATCACTGTCTTAAGGCAATTACAGCTCTAACACTGAACTGCTGATGTGAAAAGCACACACAGCAGCCCCAGCAGCTCCGGACCTCTTATCATCTTCTCTGATGCTCTAGGCTTGGTTCTGTGGACTCTCTCACTCCTCGTTCGGTTGTACTTGTCTTCCCGAGCTGAAGAGGAGGAGGGGGCGGGCAGTGATCGGCTGCTACTTTCTCACTAAGGCATCACTAGTGAGAGCAGAGCCGATCAGCTTCAGGCTGCAATGGACAGATCCTGACCGGAGCTCTGACTTTGATAAGACTGGGGAGATGGCACGCGTGCCATAGGTTCGCCACCACTGCCCTAGGTTATACTCTGTGTCTACACCTGTAGTAAAACGATATTAATCATAATACAACCTGCTACCCCCTTTCTTTTCTTCTCCCCCCCCCCCCCCAATATTTACCTCTATATGAAAGGCCACTAATTATAATTGTACTTCAAGCTTTATTGTATATTACACTCTGATCTGAATGCTGCTATTTTTAAAAAATTTTAAGTCAATAAAAACAAAATACCTTATATACTCGAGTATAAGCCTAGTTTTTCAGCACAAAAAAATGTGCTGAAAACCCAAACTCGGCTTATACTCGAGTAAAAAATATATAGGTTTTTGTGGTAAAATTAGGGGCCTCGGCTTATACTTGGGTCGGCTTATACTCGAGTATATATGGGTACAAAGTTTATTTAACTTTATTGCTTTTGTACAGTTTCCTTTATCCGAACTGTAGAAAATCAGTAAAAACAATGTAATTTGCCCACATAATGGTTTTATTTACACGTACTAACCTCGCGTTCCCCCGATCCGGGGATGTAACAACGTGAAATGGAGACAGGAAAGCGGCAATCTCTTATTTAACGCATAAACAGATGACCTGATTACCGGAGAGAACGAAGGGGAAAAGGCAAAATAAAAGACACGCCGAGCGGAGAAACATTAAAAAAAAAACCTACAAAAAGAAATAGAAGAGTAACAAACAAAAAGGCAATGAAATCAAGCAAATTCCTGAGGGTAGCCATTAAAATCACATAGCGCGTGCATTAGGTATATGGATGGGTAGAAGTTAAAGAAGGGACATTTAAAGGGAAGCATAAAAAGATCTCATTCGGCTTTGCAGGAACGGAGCGACACAAAACATTTCTTGTTGACACCGAAATGCTTCAAGGAAGAAAAAAATCATGCGGCATAATGTTTCCTCTGCCAATTAGACCAAGTCCAAACACCATCTTGAGGATAACCGAGGCAGAAGTCGCGAGTGCCGTGCCCTCCGAGACTGGATTAAGTCAACTACCATGAATGGGGGAGGGGGGAGAACATGGGAACATGATCAAGCAGAGATTTCCTCCATCAGTAACTCTTCATTATATCCATAGAAGTTATGAGAAAGTATATATATATATACTGTATAGGCGGTCCCCTACTTAAGAACACTCGACTTACATACGACCCCTAGTTACAAAGTTACCTCTGGTAATTGGTAATTTCTTGTATTTTAGTCCTAGGCTACAATAAACAGCTGTAACAGATATCACAGGTGTCTGTAATGAAGCTTTAGTGTTAATCCTGGTTCTTATGACAACCCAACATTTTTAAAATTCAATTGTCACAGACAGGGGTGTACCAAGCCTGTCTGCTGCCTGAGGCGAGCCATAGAGAGACGCCCCCCCCCCCCCCCGCCAATATATGTGATATATCAGGGAGTGTCAGGACCAGATCCATCATATTGGTTTGGTGTAAAAATAAAGCAATGCAAAATGCATACAGCGGGTATAAAATGCATATAGCGTACCGCCATGTAGTATAAAATGCATACCGCGTACCGCCATATAGTATAAAATGCATACAGCGTACCGCCATGTGGTATAAAATGCATACAGCTTATCACCATGTGGTATAAAATGCATACAGCTTATCACCATGTAGTATAAAATGCATACAGCCTCCCCCCATGTGGTATAAAATGCATACAGCTTATCACCATGTGGTATAAAATGCATACAGTGTACCATCATGTACTATAAAATACATACAGCATATCGCCATGTAGTATAAAATGCATCCAGAGTACAGCCATGTAGTATAAAATGCATCCAGCGTACAGCCATGTAGTATAAAATGCATACAGCGTACCACCATGTAGTATAAAATGCATACAGCTTATCACCATGTGGTATAAAATGCATACAGCTTATCACCATGTGGTATAAAATGCATACAGCGTATCGCCATGTACTATAAAATGCATACAGCGTACCATCATGTACTATAAAATACATACAGCATATCGCCATGTAGTATAAAATGCATCCAGAGTACAGCCATGTAGTATAAAATGCATCCAGCGTACAGCCATGTAGTATAAAATGCATACAGCGTACCACCATGTAGTATAAAATGCATACAGCGTATCACCATGCAGTATAAAATGCAAACAGCGTACTGCCGTGTAGTATAAAATGCATACAGCGTGCCACCAAGTAGTATAAAATGCATCCAGCGTGCCGCCATGTAGTATAAAATGCATCCAGCGTGCCACCAAGTAGTATAAAATAGATACTGTGTACCACCAAGTAGTATAAAATGCATACAGAATACCACCATGTAGTACAAATGCTGCATATACATACAGCATATATACACATAAACAAACAGTAGAT
Organism: Engystomops pustulosus; assembly: GCF_040894005.1. NCBI lineage: Eukaryota > Metazoa > Chordata > Amphibia > Anura > Leptodactylidae > Engystomops > Engystomops pustulosus. The sequence continues at coordinate 31,101,822 of NC_092412.1, forward strand.
ACAGCATATACACACATATACATATATACACACACATATATACACACACACACACATATAACACATATTACACACATATATATATATATATATATATATATACACACACATATTACATACATATATATATACACACACACATTACATATATATATATATATATATATATATATATATATATATACACATATTACACATATATAAACACATGTTACACATATATAAACACATGTTACACATATATATACATATTACCAGGGGCGCACCTGCCATGAGGCGAGTTGAGCATCTCGTCTCAGGCGGCGCGCCTCCTGCTCAACGAGGGGGCGGCACCGGCCGGCACTGAGCTCCCGGGCCGCACGCCGGACGGGACCGCGTTGCAGCCCACCTTGCTCCCCGACGCTGCCGGCACCTTGTGCCCGCCCCCCGACGCCGCCGGCACCGAGCTTCCGCCCCCCTGCCTGCATCAAACTCCCCCACTCCCCGTATACTTTCGGTCCCGCCCATAACTCCGCTCCCGGCTCCCCCTCCATTCCCTTCTCAACCCCGCTGCGCTCATGTCTCCCCTCCCCCCTCCAGGCTCCCTGCTTCCCCCGCCCCCGCTCAAGTTCCAGGCTCCGTTACCGCTCTCCCCCCCCTCAAGGCTCTCGGCTCCCGGCTCCCCCTCCATCCCGTCTGAACCCCCGCTCACGCCCCCCCCCCCTCCTTCCCCGCTCCTGGCTCTCGACCTACCCGCTCCCGGCTCCCGCACTGCGCCACCGCCGCTGCAGGACAAGGCCCCGAACTTTCCAAGAACAGGTAAGGTTACTTTATATTTATATATTTATATATATGTGTGTGTAATATGTATATGTGTGTGTAATATGTATATATATGTGTAATATGTATATATATGTGTAACATGTGTTTATATATGTGTAACATGTGTTTATATATGTGTAATATGTGTATATATATATATATATATATATATATATATATATATGTAATGTGTGTGTGTATATATATATGTATGTAATATGTGTGTGTATATATATATATATATATATATATATGTGTGTGTAATATGTGTTATATGTGTGTGTGTGTGTATATATGTGTGTGTATATATGTATATGTGTGTATATGCTGTATCTACTGTTTGTTTATGTGTATATATGCTGTATGTATATGCAGCATTTGTACTACATGGTGGTATTCTGTATGCATTTTATACTACTTGGTGGTACACAGTATCTATTTTATACTACTTGGTGGCACGCTGGATGCATTTTATACTACATGGCGGCACGCTGGATGCATTTTATACTACTTGGTGGCACGCTGTATGCATTTTATACTACACGGCAGTACGCTGTTTGCATTTTATACTGCATGGTGATACGCTGTATGCATTTTATACTACATGGTGGTACGCTGTATGCATTTTATACTACATGGCTGTACGCTGGATGCATTTTATACTACATGGCTGTACTCTGGATGCATTTTATACTACATGGCGATATGCTGTATGTATTTTATAGTACATGATGGTACGCTGTATGCATTTTATAGTACATGGCGATACGCTGTATGCATTTTATACCACATGGTGATAAGCTGTATGCATTTTATACCACATGGGGGGAGGCTGTATGCATTTTATACTACATGGTGATAAGCTGTATGCATTTTATACCACATGGTGATAAGCTGTATGCATTTTATACCACATGGCGGTACGCTGTATGCATTTTATACTATATGGCGGTACGCGGTATGCATTTTATACTACATGGCGGTACGCTATATGCATTTTATACCCGCTGTATGCATTTTGCATTGCTTTATTTTTACACCAAACCAATATGATGGATCTGGTCCTGACACTCCCTGATATATCACATATATTGGCGGGGGGGGGGGGGGGGGGCGTCTCTCTATGGCTCGCCTCAGGCAGCAGACAGGCTTGGTACACCCCTGCATATTACACATATATATACATATTACACACACATATACATATTACACACACATATATATAAATATATAAATATAAAGTAACCTTACCTGTTCTTGGAAAGTTCGGGGCCTTGTCCTGCGGTGGCGCAGTGCGGGAGCCGGGAGCGGGTAGGTCGAGAGCCAGGAGCGGGGAAGGAGGGGGGGGGGGGCGTGAGCGGGGGTTCAGACGGGATGGAGGGGGAGCCGGGAGCCGAGAGCCTTGAGGGGGGGGAGAGCGGTAACGGAGCCTGGAACTTGAGCGGGGGCGGGGGAAGCAGGGAGCCTGGAGGGGGGAGGGGAGACATGAGCGCAGCGGGGTTGAGAAGGGAATGGAGGGGGAGCCGGGAGCGGAGTTATGGGCGGGACCGAAAGTATACGGGGAGTGGGGGAGTTTGATGCAGGCAGGGGGGCGGAAGCTCGGTGCCGGCGGCGTCGGGGGGCGGGCACAAGGTGCCGGCAGCGTCGGGGAGCAAGGTGGGCTGCAACGCGGTCCCGTCCGGCGTGCGGCCCGGGAGCTCAGTGCCGGCCGGTGCCGCCCCCTCGTTGAGCAGGAGGCGCGCCGCCTGAGACGAGATGCTCAACTCGCCTCATGGCAGGTGCGCCCCTGGTCACAGAGACCAAAAAAGTTCTGGCTGGGATTACAATGATAAAATATACAGTTCCGACTTACATACAAATTCAACTTAAGAACAAACCTACAGACCCTATCTTGTATGTAACCCGGGGACTGCCTGTATATGGAATGGGGATTTCTGTAAACTTTTTGTAATTGATCACATAGGAGAATGCAGCCGTGCAGTCCTTGTCTATCAGGAGTAATATGGCTGATAACAGGTAACAATAGATTACATTAAACAGCACGATTTACTCTAATGGCTCATTGGGGCACGTGTATCATAGTTTGGTCTCTCTGAGGTGAATTTTAGAGACATTTGGCGGCTAGGGTTTTGCACCTTACGTATGATCCTGTCTTTTTACTTGTGATAGATGTTCGCAGGCGCAAATTTTGGCTTCTTTTTGAAACTTTTTTTATGCAAATGTCTCAAATCCACATGGTGGCTCATTTACTAAGGGTCAGAACGCTGCACTTTAGTCGGGTTTCCCGAATATTTCCGTTGTGGGCCAAATTGCCCCGGGTTTGTGGCGCATGTGGTCAGATTTTGTGGCATCGGCGCCGGCTTGCACGCTACAAATATGGGGGGAGTGGCCGACAGATTCGGACAAACCGCGGAAATTAAAAAAGGATTTGTGTCACAAGATCAAGCACTCACATGCACCGGGACGAAGAAGGTGAACTCCGGCGGAACTTGGCGCAGCAGCGACACGTAAAGGAACCCGGACACACGATGTTAGAGAATCACCCCGGCCGGGTAGGGAAATGTGCCCCATTGACTTAATTTGGGATTTATGGCTGTGTCCTGCATTTTTAAGCCCTCTAGTCACACCCCAGGGAGATTGCATATGAGGCTTCGGTCACACATGGGGGGTCATTTACTAAGGGCCCGATTCGGATTTTGGCACACGCGATCGGATTGTGGCGCATCGGCGCCGGCATGCACGCGACGGAAATCGGGGGGCGTGGCCGAACGAAAACCCGACGTATTCGGAAAAAACGCCACATTTAAGAACGGAAAATGTGTCGCTCGGGACGCGCTTACCTTCACTCAGCCCGAGCCGGTGAACTGCAGCGCGTTCAGATGCTTTTCAGCGCAGCAGGGCCACCTGGTGGACGGCGGAGGAACTACCTTATTAAATCCTGGCCGGACCCGAATCCAGCGCAGAGAACGCGCCGCTGGATCGCGAATGGAGCGGATAAGTAAATCTGCCCCATGGTGTTAAGGGTGAGGTCACACGTTGCGTTTTGATTGCATTTTGAAGCCTATTACAAAAGCTGAGGAGAGGTGATTTGCCTAATTACATTAACATTTGCATTTACAAAACGCATAGTAAACGCATTGTAAACACATGCATTAACGTTGCGTTTATATTGCATTTTGTAAACGCAAATGCTAACAGTAATGTAAAAAGGCAAATCACCTCTCCTCAGCTGTTGTAATAGGTTTCAAAACGCTATCGCAATTGCAATTAAAGCACAATTAAACTACGCTACGCGTGACCTCACCCTTAGAATTAACCAATAAATTAAAAAAAAGTAAATGCAAAAATTTCGGAATTTAAAAAAAAACAGGTTAATGTGCAAAATTTTAAACATTTAAAGCATGTGCAATAATTCCAATTCACATGTTAACTGGACCAGGTGCAGGTTTGTGCCTAAAAAGTCCCAAAAATAAGCCAAAAAAGTGATACATAAGTGAAAAAATGCACGGAACATCTGGGAAACAAAGATACATGAGGCACACTGCACAAGGTGCAGACCAAGGCGTACTTGAAAAATGACAGAGTAAAAAGTTGCAAATACAACAAAAGTCGCAAAAATGAGACAATTTGCCTAGCAGAAACAATGACACATGTCCCCCATTGTATTGTACTTTTATTCTGTAGACCTCAGTAAGAACATGATTTTTATGTAACTTATAGGAAACCTACCATTTGATTTGATGCATTATGAAGCAAAAACAACTTGTTGTAGCTACGCTGAGGCAGGATCATATCTTGGTTACGGTAATCCCGAGTTTAGTGGTTTTGCTGAAAAAAACTATTATAACATTCAGGACCTTGGAAATGCTGGGTCAGGCTGGCTGCCTACATAAAAAAAATTACCCAAGGAGCTTAGTCATGAGTTAGTCAAGACATGACTTATCAACCTGAGCTGGATCACTTATACACAACAGCTGGGGGATGGTGCAGCAATTGATTATTCTGCCTTAAGGCACAGCCCAGGGATTACATCATCCTCTCCTGCAGTGAATAACTCAGGTGCTAGGAGAAGCACTGAAGCAGCCATAGAAGCGACAGAGCTTCCTTATCATAATTTTATAATTGTTCTATCAGCAAAACCACTCAGCACAGGGATTAACTAAGATATGATCCTGTATCTGTGTAGCTACAGCATTCTCAAGGTATGTTTGCTTCATAATACCTCAAATCAAATAGTAGGTGTCCTTCAATGTACACCTATCACCAAGATGAAGGATTGTAAACCAAGCACACTGACATACAGATGTGTGACTGCTCTTCTTTTATCTCCTTATGTCCTGGATTTTGCAAAAATTATGCAAATTAGCCTGAGGGGCTCCTGGTTTCATGGTTGTTAATAGAGACCCTCAGGCTTATTTGCATAATTTTAAAGCCTTTTCTCTTTAAAAATCAGGGCATAGAAAGCTTGAAGAAGAGCAGATCTTGCCAGAGGGGGCACACACCAGCATGTCAGTGTGCTTGGTTTACAATCTTTCATCCTGGTTGTAGATGTCCTTTAAATTTTGTATAAAGGGTTGTCCCAAGCTACTCTCCCCTATCCATAGATCAGATCTTTATTCCCTTTAATATCAGCAAAATAGAAGTCTGGCGGACTGGCCCACCATAGAATCAGAGGATCATCCGGTGGGCACAGGCTCTAGTACAGTGATGGCCGTCGAGATCAAGAAGAAAACAACCCAATATAGAAGTTATCCGTTTCTTTATTCTAGTGGGTGACAAATGGTGCAAGTATCATGAAATTACTGCAACAATCAGGCGTCTTGGGATGGTTGTGGGTGGTCTCTTTTGAGGACTTTCAGCACTTCAAATTTAGGGAGATTAGGAGCACCTTGAAACGTCCTAGAAGGGTTCCTATACTCGTATTTGGGGAACATATGCCCAGTGATACCCTCTTCATTTTCTGTACTTGAAAGATTTAGACCTTTTTGGTGGTTTGGGTGTCCATAAGCATCCCAGGAGGCTTTAGACCTTAGGCATCCACCCAAGCCGCCATATACACGTGTATACCCTGCTGCTGTATCATTTAGGGTTAAATTGGACCCTAGTCTTGTGCACATTTGGGGCTCACACAAATTATTTTACCCTATCTTGGGGTATCTATTCAAGGAATGCAATTTTTCATAAAGTTAATCAAATACAATATTGCCACATGTTAGCAAAGCCCCTGAAATTCACATCTCGACCACCGGGTGAACACACATAGAAACATTTAGGTTGGGAATCCCAATCCACAACATGACTGTGCACATAATGGAAGGGGAAATCATTTCAGCTTAGTAGAGGGGATGTACATGTTGCTATACACTATGGTCACCAGGTGGTCCCATACTATGTAAATAAATGGCTAATTTAGATTGTATATTATGCTGGATACCAGATTTAGGATTTCTAGGTTCACACCTGAGAGGACCTGTAGTTCATTGATTAGGTCAGGTAGAATTTGCTATGGAATGTAGTTCTCAATCATCAATCACCTGCAGCACCACCACAGGTAAAATGCAGAATTACACTTAGGGATCATACAGATGGAGAGCTGATACATAGGAACTGTTAATTATTTCTCGTACTAATTAATAGTATATTGCAGTTGTTTGCACATCTACTCACATGTACAGCGCCACCTGGTGTCCAAAGTGTATAAAATTGTGCTTATTTACCAAGGGGCTAAGTATTGGAGGACGCACATGCTCAGTTACTTTCCTCACAGTCATCTTCTGATCATCAGTGAGCAGCCAATATAAATAGCTTCTTGCCCTGCTTGTCAGGAAAGGAGGCAGAGCCACTGCAGTAGGTATCTGCAAAGCTGCTGAAGGGGATGGAGATTGATTCTACCCACCAATAGGAAGGGAGCAGAGGCACAAAGTGGTTAGGGGTCTCTTACTGGATTTGGGGGAATAATAATAATAATAATAAAAATTCCTGTATTTATATAGTGCACACAGATTACGCAGAGCTGCACAGAGTTTGCCAAATCGGTCCCTGTCCCCATGGAGCTCACAATCTAATCAACCTACCAGTATTTTTTGGAGTGTGGAAGGAAACAGGAAGACCCGAAGGAAATCCACCTAACACGGAGAGAACATATAATCTCTTTGCAGATGTTGACCTGGGTGGGACTTGAACCCAGGTCCCCAGCACTGCAAGGCTGTAATGCTAACCACTGAGCCACCATATCACCCAGGTCCCCAGCACTGCAGGGCTGTAATGCTAACCACTAAGCCATCGCGCCACCCTGGCTGCCAACTATACAAGAATATTCAGTCCGAATGACGAAGATAATCTTCATGACATATGGGGCATGCCTCAAGGTTAAAACTATGTATCCAAGGTTGAATCAGTTATGAGGTGGGGGGTGGGATACAGAAATCTGTTGTCATCACAAACTCTATAGACCTGCGTTGAACTTGACCTTGACAGGACCCGCTAGGAGTAATCTTAAATGAAAAAAAAAAAAAATTCTACATAAATCCAAAATAAAAAATGACCTGGACATGACTTTTGAATCCATTGAGGATCTTTGCTCGACATTGAGTCATGGGATAATGGGATAACCCCTTTAAGAAAAAAAAAAAAGTCAGAATGAAGTTATACGGTGTGATGTCTGCACGAGAGAAGATCCTCAGCAAATAGAAGACTCCGCTCAGCCCCTTCCTGGTGATACAATGCGAAGAAACCGAGACTGCGCAATTCTCCAGTCAAATTCTGAATGTAGAGATTGTCGACCTTAATATGTAACGTGCCAGATAGTTTGCTGCTTTGACAGCTGATTACACCTCTGAGAGATCTGTCTCAGCTCCCCCCTTAATACTTGTCATGGACTCTCCCAGTCTCTCCCAGACTCCGAGGCTCCCAGTGCAGAGCTGTGGATGGAAAGCATTGATGTCTGTCTGGCTCTCTCTCCGTTACCCGCTGGCCTCCTCATTTGTGCACATATGACCAGCCACTAAATGTCACGTCACCAGAACGGCTGTACATTTGATTCACTGAGCACTGAGCAGTTTCACGCCTAGGGGGGGCTACCTCGCCGGTGACTAGCAGCTTATACGGCAGTGATTGGATACAGATTAATGAAAAAATAATGAAGCATGATGTGCAAAAATACAGAAAAAAAAGACTCCGTCCCAGTAGTAAATGCAACGCCAATTATAATGGATACAGACGCTATATCATTAGGCAGCGGCGGTTATGTAGTAAGAGGGGGTTGTATGACGGCGTGGATGGAAATAGGTGGCGATCACGTGCAGGAGTCGTAACAATGTGATAAAATTATCCCGGCACATAAGATACAATATGCGAATATTGTTATTTTTGACTAATATTTATAAATAGAATCCTCCCGCCTTCTATTAATCCATTAATTCTTCAGCTCCCGAGTTACGTAGAAGACGGTTATCGCAGTCGATTGACACAAATGTTGCGGCTATTGATACAATGTTGTTACATTCTATTGATAATATTTATAAATAGAACCTTCCCGCCTTCTATTAATCCAGTATTTCTTCAGCTCTTTGATTGTTGCAGGCGATTGATACAAACGTTGCGGCTCTTGTTACAATATTGTTACATTCTATTTCCAATATTTATAAATAGAATCCTCCCGCCTTCTATTAATCCAGTAATTCTTCGGCCCCCAGTTATGTAGAAGACGGTTATCGCAGTCGATTGTTGCGGCTATTGATACAATATTGTTACATTCTATGGATAATATTTATAAATAGAACCTTCCCGCCTTCTATTAATCCAGTATTTCTTCAGCTCTTTGATTGTTGCAGGCGATTGATACAAACGTTGCGGCTCTTGTTACAATATTGTTACATTCTATTTCCAATATTTATAAATAGAATCCTCCCGCCTTCTATTAATCCAGTATTTCTTCGGCCCCAAGTTATGTAGAAGATGGTTATCGCAGTCGATTGTTGCAGCAATTGATACAATATTGTTACATTCTATGGATAATATTTATAAATAGAATCCACCCGCATTCTATTAATCCAGTAATTCTTCATCTCTTGATGGTTATTACAGGCGATTATTACAGGCGATTGATACAAACGTTGCGGCTCTTGTTACAATATCGTTACATTCTATATTTATCTATTTCACTATTTATAAATAGAATCCTAACGCCTGCAATTAATCCAGTAATTCTCCATCTCCCGGGTTAGATAGAAGCTGTCATTCCCACCAGGAAACATTGTGATGTGCTGTGAGTCAGGAAAAACAGGTAGCGTAGAGGATGACTGAGCGAAAGAGATGGGAAAAACACCAACATACCAGGAGAGGGAGGTATGAAGAAAGGGAGAATTTCACTTCCAACCAGTGAGAAAAGTAATGAGGAAAAGCAGAGAGAGCGAGAGCGAGCGGATTGAGGGAGTGTAAGAAGGGAATAGAAAAAAAAAGGAAAGAATGAGGTAGGGGAGGAGGGAGGAGAGAGACACACAGCTCACAAGAAGGACACAGCCAGTGAGAGGCGCCCAGCCGCACAGAAAAGGGAAAGCATTGGATGAAGAATTGTTATACACAAAGCACCAGCCAGCAAAGGTGCATCACCTAGTCTCCAGCACCCAGGAAGAGAGTGCGTGGCGTGGGCACAGGACGCTCGGGCTTGGATACCTGGACCTACATTAGACATAGTGGAATGCTTGGACAGTTCCCTTAGGACAATCCTAGAAAACTCCTTCCCTCTGGCTGGAGATCACACAGGAGAGTAGTGACTTTACCTAATAGTGGATGCTACAAGGAGACGAGCAGTGACAGACAGGAATCCTATGGCAGGCCAGGTAAGGGATGTGATGGATGAGGCTTCTGCATGCTGTGCTAGGAGCTGGGGAATGGATTTGGGCTCCTGCACCTATGCTGAATATGGGGGCTATGACTTACTATATGAGTAAGTTATTGGTTGTAGTAGGGACTGATACCACCAGGTTGGTATAACAGGTGTCATAGCGTTCAGCAAGGGCTGCCTCCCCTAAATCCCAATCATAGGAGCCTACTGTGACAATGTGGAGGTTTTTGCTGTAGAGCCTCACTTTATGGCTGGTGGTTATGGCAAAGTTTTGCTGCTAGTAATGGAACGAGTGGATTGGTTTACTAGAGTTAAAGGCACGGTTACTATTTGGAATTCGTGATGGGGATAGTCAATGCTTTGGATGTGCTTCCTGCGCTGTCGCTTTAAATTACGCCGTGAATGTGGTTTACTATAACCAAGAATCATAACATAAGTCATTAGTCTAGGAACGACTTGTATACATACAGATGCAGCAGAGGCGGATTTGTCATTTGGCTCCACTCATGCGGATATCAGTGGAGTTGCCTGTACCTCTGCAGGTGTCACTGATGTCCAGAGGCAAGTCCATTACACGTTCAGCTCTGCTACATCTGTACTTTCCATCCAATACTGTCACTTTCATTCTGCCTCTTACCTATAGTATGTTCTGTTGTGTGGAACATTCCATCATAGTAGATACTTAAAGAATACGAATGTGACAGATACCTGTAAGGCACTTGGATAAGGCACATCTGCTCCTAGTACTATTTCTCATTTTTATGACTGATCTGAATGTATGTCTATCTATAAATATCTATATATAAACTATTTATCCATATCTATCTATCTATCTATCTATCTATCTATCTATCTATCTATCTACCATTTGTTTATGCATGTATCAATCAATCATTTGTGTATCTATCTATCTATCTATCTCCTATCTATCTATCTATCTCATATCTATCTATCTATCTATCTATCTATCTATCTCATATCTATATATCTATCTCATATCTATCTATCTATCTATCTATCTATCTATCTATCTCCCATCTATCTATCTATCTATCTATCTATCTATCTATCTATCTATCTATCTCATATCTATCCATCTTCTATCTATCTACCTATCTCATATCCATCTATCTATCTCATATCTATCTATCTATCTATCTATCTATCTCATATCTATCCATCTTCTATCTATCTATCTATCTATCTATCTCATATCTATCTATCTATCTATCTATCTATCTATCTCATATCTATCTATCTATCTATCTATCTATCTATCTCATATCTATCTATCTATCTATCTATCTATCTATCTATCAATCAATCATTTGTGTATCTATCAATCTATCTATCAAAATATCTATCATTTATCTATGTATCTATTTTTCTATATTCTTCTATATTTAATACATATCTATTATATACTATTTCCAAGTCTGTGGAAAAGTTTCCTCTGTCCATTGTACATGTGGTCTTCTCCCCTCAATGGAGGGTAATTAGGGACACAAATCTCCAAAGTTGGGTTCCAAATGATCCTCCTCCTACAAAACATGTTACAATGTATCTGATAATCACATAAACATTCCAAAATATGGTCCCAAGACCAACCTCGCAATGGGATTGTCCATGTCCTGCCAAAGAAACCCAAATTCTGATGCGCACCTGTGTTCCCTTAGAGATCAACCAATTTTGAGGACGTTTTGAAGAAGATCTAAGATCATAAGTTGGCGGTGTCAGTGGGCAGGTTGGAGGAGATGTTGTGTGGATAATTTGTGATGAAATGACTAATACCAAGTTTCCTCATAGAAGGATCTGCTTATACGTCCAGAAATACTGACACTCTTCTCTGAAGGCTGTGTCAGGCATTGCACTTAAAATATTTATTTAATATATACTTCAGGAATAGGCAGCACTCCAAGATAGTTTCAAACCAGGTGGGGTGTCATTATTCCATGTGCAACATTTCAGCTCACGGGGAGCCTTTCTCATGCTCTCTTATCTATCTATCTATCTATCTATCTATCTATCTCCTATCTATCTATCTATATCATATCTATCTATCTATCTATCTATCTATCTATCTATCTCCTATCTATCTATCTATCTATCTATCTACCATCTATCTATCTATCTATCTATCTATCTATCTATCTATCTCATATCTATCTATCTATCTATCTATCTATCTATCTATCTATCTATCTATCATCTATCTATCTTTCTATCTATATCTATCTATCTATCTATCTATCTATCTATCTATCTATCTATATCATATCTATCTATCTATCTATCTATCTATCTCATATCTATCTATCTATCTATCTATCTATCTATCTATCTATCTATGTATCTATCTATCTATCTATCTATCTATCTATCTATCTATCTATCTATCTATCATCTATCTTTCTATCTATCTATCTATCTATCTATCTATCTATCTATCTATCTATGTCTGTCTATCTATCTATCTATCTATCTCCTATCTATCTATCTATCTATCTATCTCCTATCTATCTATCTCTCTCATATCTATCCATTTATCTATCTCACATCTATCTGTCTATCTGTCTATCTAACTATTTATCTATATATCTCATATCTATCTATCTATCTATCTATCTCATATCTATATATCTCATATCTATCTATCTCATATCTATCTATCTATCTATCTATCTATCTATCTATCTCATATCTATCTATCTATCTATCTATCTATCTATCTATCTATCTATCTATCTATCTATCTCCTATCTATCTATCTATCTATCTATCTCATATCTATCTATCTATCTATCTATCTCATATCTATCTCATATCTATCTATCTATCTATCTATCTATCTATCTATCTATCTATCTCATATCTATCTCATATATATCTATGTATCTATCTATCTATCTATCTATCTATCTATCTATCTATCTATCTATCTATCTATCTATCTATCTATCTATCTATCATTTATGAGATTACCATGCAAATAAATTATGAGATAACCAAGAAGAATAAGATTGCAATAACAGAGACAACCTAAAGACATGGGTGGCGCTGTATCAGGAGGCAGAACTGTCCTTTGCCACGAATGCTGGACAGCCCCTTGAAGTATATGTCCTATCTACCCCCTCTAGCTCTAGCACATAAGGTCCTGGATTACTTTATAGAAGACCCCAGATGAATGATATCCGGGTTGGGACTGGAGGAATCCTCCTCAGCGGGTTACATGGTCATTTTTCTGCTGCGTGGCCATAAAATGTAAATGACTTTTGTAATAGTCGCTCATTCATGTTGTTTAGTAATAAAAGGATTGCGTTTTGTGAGTCTCTGGGGGCTTCACTCAAGCAAAAGTCAAAACTTGTAGTGAAATTTAATAGAGAAATAAAGTTTTCCAATTACATTGGAAGCTTCTAATTTTAACGGGATCAGAAGTGATTAATTTCATATCCGGCGCCATTTTTTTTCGTGAGGATTTCATAGAAAATATAGAAAATCCATGAATAGGAGACAATAAAGGACTGAAATGTAACTCATAAAGTAGTGGTATCAACTATGTCACTCCAAGGTGTTACAAAACTACAACTCCCAGCATGCCCTGATGGACTTATGCTGCCAGGGCATGCTGGGAGTTGTAGTTTTTCACTGATTATGGAGCTCTGAGTCATCATAAAGAAATCTCAACACCCCCCCAAATCACAATTCTACCAAAGAACAATGTCAGCTCTGCTACATTCCTATTTTTTTCTTTCAATAAGTAACATTTTTTAGCTTTTGCGTCTCGAGTACTATAAAAATTATCAACCTTGAACTATCCAGATCTACCCCTCTCAGTCACTACGACCCCCATCCAATTAGGTAAAATTATTTATTGAAGCATGTAATACCGCTATTAGCCACTAGAGGGAGGATAAAGCTTCTTCTTCTTTTCCTACCACTCAAGTTTTCCAATGAAAAAAAAAAAAATTCCATGGAATAATTGGGCAATGAGATGAGGATTGTATTTGCTTTACTTACTATCTCCCTTCCCTAGTATCTAAATTAATTGCAGTGGCTTGGTATTACATATGTAGCAGCGACGAGTTTGTTATGTAGCAGTGTCGAATTATCCATGATTTTTTTTTTTTTTATAATCAAAGCCCATGATAAATACAGCAGGTATTGGTAGATGACACACTCAGCTCTGCTACATCTTTGTAATGGACTCCGCAGACTGTCATTCTCTGGTACGGATGTATAAGTCACACTCAGAACATATAGGACGTATCCGGAATCTGAGTGCATGTGTCTCCATCTGTTGTAAATTCCGTTATTATTGGGAAAAATTGTGTATTTAGAAAAAAATAATGGCGAAAATACCACTAATTGTGATTTAAGAAAAAAAAAATCAAAAAAACCTTGCAGATGGAAGGAGTTGTAGTGACGCATATGTTGGGCGTCTATAAAATCTAAGCCTCGTTAATGATGCTGCTAGGAATATTAACTCGCTAGATTAAAGGCGCTTAATCTAGACACTAAAATGTGCCATTTTTTAGGATCCTACGGAAGTGCAAAATCCACAATAATCACCGCCTACACTTATATGATACACTAAAGTCTCACCCCATTGTATAACTATCCATATCACTGGTTAGAGGTCTCTCCTATGAGCAATTTATATTTTTTTCCAAACACAGCGCCACTTTTGTTCTGAGGCTGACTGTGGTATTGCATGCCGCCCCAGTACATGCTCCTCTCTGCTATAAACAGCTCCATCGCTGTCCTCAGGATGTGTCTGCTATGGCAGCTCAAGCTGCACCTCCTTTGTTCTCAATAGAGCCAAGCTGCAGTACCAGAAACGACCACTGAGCTGGTGTGGCGCTGTTTATATAAAAAAAAACGCCTGTGGTGTTCTATTCTACACACCACTATAAGAGAGACCTCTCAGCTCTCCTGGCGCATCTATTTTAATCGATATTCCTTAAAATAACAATTCTGACACATCTTTTCTGACGCTTATGTGTTCCTCTGTAACCTAAATAGACAAATGGGCGTGGCCATTGCTCTCATGAAAAATCAAGCTCAGCTCTGCTGTGTAGAGGAGGCTTCACTGTGACCTTTGCTGGCTGGACCTCGGTGTATAGGGTACTGTATGTACAGGGATCAATATGGTGCATGGTGGTCCACCATGGACACCACGTTATGAAGTATATGACCCCTGAGATGCCAGGTGGGGGGTGTCTCCGCGTTATAGCAGGTGTGTAACCACCACAGATATGTCTCTGGGGTATTTGTGACTAGAAGGGGCGTTTTCTGTAGACTTAGACTTAGTGAATCCTAACTGGGATCCTGATATAAGTTTGCATGGACCAGTAGCACATACAGTAGACATTCCACAACACATCGCACCAGTCCCATGTCTATAGGGGATCATAATATACTTTCCAAGCCTATAGATACATTTTTGTAGTATGGAAGTGCCTGGAGAACCCCTTAGAAGAAGATATAAACTTCATACAGATGTTGCCCCTGATGGGTTGGGAACCAAGGACCTCAATCATGCGTTAACCACTAAGTCTTGGGAATGAATGTGGAGGCAATGACAAAAATATGAGATGGAACCCAGGAAGAACGTATGAGCTTCATTGAGATGTTGCTGTTGTAAGTCCACAGAGAGACCTCAAACTCGATTTGGGACACTAAACCACCGATACTTAAGGACTTAGACACTAAACCACCAATCCATAACGACTTGTGGGTGGTTTAGTGTCCCAAATCGCCCCGGCAGGTTCTCATTAACTACTAAGCTCCATACAGATGTTGCCCCTGATGGGTTCGGAACCAAGGACCTCAATTACGAAAGCAACAGTGTAAACCCCTAAGTCTTAGGAATGAATGTGGAGGCAATGTCCAAAATATGAGATGGAAACCTGGAAGAACGTATGAGCTTCATAGAGATGTTGCTGTTGTAAGTCCACAGAGAGACCTCAAACTCGATTTGGGACACTAAACCACCCACAGGTCCTTATGAATCGGTGTTTATAGATACATAAGGACCTGTGGGTGGTTTAGTGTCCCAAATCTCCCTCACAGGTCCTTATTAACTACAAAGTATTAGGAATGCATAAAAACATTGAGATGGTTCAATACTGTGTCAGATAGAAGAACATAGAAGCTTCATGCAGATGTTGTCCCTGAGGGGTTCAGAACCAAGGACCTCAATAACGTAAGGCACTAAGTCTTAGGAATGATTATGGAGAAGGTTAAGTAAAACAATACAACATGATCATGGGGTCACTGGGGTCCCGCACCACGACGGGGGAAAGACCGATGGGAGGGACTTGTAATCCGGAATGATCTCCATGTATGGATATACAAGATGCAGAATCCACATCTTCAGTTCTTCTTCAGACCCGGAATGTTCTGTATTATCTATAGAGAATTGTTCAGTAAATCCACAAAGAATAACGTCTCCAACTTCACTGCGAGATCCTTCTCTTATT
Source organism: Engystomops pustulosus (assembly GCF_040894005.1). Classification (NCBI taxonomy): domain Eukaryota; kingdom Metazoa; phylum Chordata; class Amphibia; order Anura; family Leptodactylidae; genus Engystomops; species Engystomops pustulosus. The sequence goes on from NC_092412.1 coordinate 31,117,950, forward strand.
AGGTCACTGGAAGATTTACTCCCTTAAAAAGCGAGTGTGAAGAAAATGTGAACTAACAATGAAGTAGACCGTATGAGACCGAGGAAATAGGCCGGGAAGAAGAAAGGATATTGACTAACAAGTGCTGGATGTCTCTCAACATGAGGGATAACCAGGAGGATGTAGCAGAGCTGAGGCAGTGCGGGGACGGGGGCTGGACTGTCACAGATCAGACTTCCCTACCCTTAGAGATCCAGTGTCTACCTGTCTGGATCACACTGATGTCATAGGATCATAATGTATAAGGTCTGACCTATAAGAAGGTTGATATTCCCTGTATAATATCTTAAAGGGTTTGTCCATGCCACTTTAGTCATTCGTCCAAATACATAGAAATTATACATACCTCAAACGGAGGGAAATCTGTTACTAGTTTTGACCATGCACCATTGCACATGGTGTCCCTGTGAAAAATGCATTTATTTTTCAGGATTTTAGCTTCTCCAAATGGGTGTGCCCTCACACTGCTGTGCTCTTAGCTCTCTGTATCAAACTGCTCCACATTTCCAGTGCGCCATTGCACACCGTGTTAGATGTGTTCACCCTATGAAAAAGGCATTTATTTTCCCAGGATTATAGCTTTTTTAAGTCCAATGGAGACATGTCCTCACACTGCTGTGCTCTTTGCATCAAACTGCTCCACAGCCCCAGTACTCCATTGGACATGATATTAGATATTGACCCTGTGAAAAATTCATTCATTTTCCAGGATTGTAGCAGGGCTTCTGTAAATGCACTGTGGGAGTGTCCTCACACTGCTGTGCTCTTAGCTCTCTGTATCAAACTGCTCCACAGCCCCGGAGCTCCATTGGACATGATGTTAGATACTGACACTGTGATAAATGCATTTATTTTCCAGGATTGTAGCAGGATTGTAGCTTCTGTAAATGCACTGTGGGGGTGTCCTCACACTGCTGTGCTCTTAGCTCTCTGTATCTTCTTTAAGTGGTATGGAGGCATGTCCTCACACTGCTGTGCTCTTTGCATCAAACTTCTCCACAGCCCTTGTGCTCCATTGGAGCATATTAGATACTGACCCTGTGATAAATTCATTCATTTTCGAGGATTGTAGCTTCTCTAAGTGCACTGTGGGCGTGTCCTCACACTGCTGTGCTCTTAGCTCTCTGCATCCAACCGCTCCACAGCCCCAGCGCCCCATGACATATTTTATCAGCTATTAGCCCTGTGAAAAATTCATTTATTTTCCAGGATTTTAGCTTCTCTCCCCTTTAATTTTTACATTCTTTTGGCTAATAACAATACACACAAAGATATAACCCTACATCTCTCCGAGGGCCAATACCTAACACTATCCGCATGGCCAAACCTGCTGACAGATTCCCTTTCAAGAAAACGTATTGTTTAATCTAAAAACCAATGAATGAATCGTGACGGGACAGAGGGGGTTAATGCGGCCGCCTGTCACAATGTATCATCGATGGCCGCTTATAATTTTACAGGTTTGTAAAATGAATCCAGTGGCTCCGTAAATAACTCATGGATTTGCCGTCACGAAATATATTGCTCAGTAAAGCGACAATCCAGGCGGCTATCTTGTGGAAGAGGCCGGCAGCTCCCGGGCTGGGAAATGACACGGATAATCCCTACCGTGTGGATAGCGGCAGCTGTGCGCCACATTTCCAGGCCGCTGTCTAATAAGACTGCGAAGCCGCAATGTAATTACAGTAAAGTGGGACTGGGAATCCTGCTGCTGTTGGATGGGGCCCAGTAGGCCCCTGCAGCCGCCAATTACAACATTACGCAACGCTGCACAGAACTTGCCAAATCAGTCCCTGTCCCCAATGGGGCTCACAATCTAATCAACCTACCAGTATGTTTTGGAGTGCGGGAGAAAACCGGAGGACCCGGAGGAAACCCATAGAAACAGTGTCGGACTGGGGTACTCTGGTGGGCCAGTCCAACACTGCATAGAAACACGGAGAGAACATACAAACTCTTTGCAGATATTGACTTGGATGGTATCCGAGCTAAACCCATAAATGTTGAATTGGCAAAAAATTAGATGTGCTGGAAATGTACAGGTGAAAACCCTCTTTATGAAAAATCTAGAAAATGCTCCTCATGCTAGCACTTCCAAGAATGGAGACCTGGGGTAAAGTGGAGGTCAAGGTGCATGTGTCTCACAAACCCAACTTCTTTTTTTGGGACCTTAAAATACCTGAGACCAAGAGGTCCATACATGGGTCAGATGATGAGGAAGACATTGGGGCACATTTACTTACCCGGTCCAGTCGCGATCCAGCGGCGCGTTCTCTGCTCTGGATTAGGGTCCGGCCGGGATTTATGAATGTAGTTCTTCCGCCGTCCACCAGGTGGCACTGCTGCGCTGAAAGTCATCTCATCGCTCCGGAATGCACCACCTCGGACCAGGTGAAGGTAAGCGCTCCCCAAGCGACACTTTTTCGGTTTTTAAATGCGGCGGTTTTTCCGAATACGTCGGGTTTTCGTTCGGCCACGCCCCCCGATTTCCGTCGCGCGCATTCCGGCGCCGATGCGCCACAATCCGATCGCGTGCCCCACAATCCCGGGGCAATTCAGGTACAATCGGCGCAAATCGGAAATATTCGGGTAACACGTCGGGAAAACGCGAATCGGGCCCTTAGTAAATGACCCCCATTGTGAATGATCTATATGACCTTGTGAGATGCAGACGGTTTTATATATGATACAGAACACAACAAAACCAAAGTATCATCAAACTCAAGAGATACCCTACAACCCACCGCAGCTTGTGGTCACAGACTATTCTTGGTTTTATAGGGAAACAGCAAATATTTAGAGGGGAAATGAACTAAATAGAAGTTAGAGAAGGAGATGCAGAGGACGAGCCGCACCTTCTAGTATTTCAGCTTTTCTCAATCAATAAGCCCAACCATGAAAGTATAATGAGAGGAGAGAAGAGGATTGGTCTGTAATGAAATATCAGATGAGTCCTGCCATGTTGGCTATTGATCCTTGAATTGATAGACAGCGGCGGGTAGAGTAAGCAATCCAGACTTTTTATTTTCTTCCATCAACTTCATCTGCTCCAGATTATCTGCTACTTAAGACGGGATGATCCAAAGTCCCCCCTAATAGATGGCAATATAATTCATTGGACGGATAGCATGCAGGTGCTCGGATCATGGAGAGAAGCCTATTCAATCATATGGAAAAATTAAAGGGATACTACACTGATAGTCTCTTGTGTCCCAATACATGTGCGGCCCCGATCTGGTCATTTATAGTACCAGTGACCTGGTATGGGTCAAAAAGACTTTATAACCTCACTTGGGCTCCGGGGTGGAATTATTATATAGACAGAACTGACTACTTAAAGGGATATTCCAAAAATTTGATAATTGCCAGGGAGCAAACAGCCTTATAAACATGAGCAAAAATGTACCTTCTAAAGGACCTCCTCAGGGGCATAACTAGGTGAGACAAGGCCCCATAGCAGACTACAAAATGGGGTCCCCTTTCACACATATTTATACACTTATATATACACACATTTATATACTTATATACATACAGCATATACACACATCCAGCATATACACATCCAGAAGCTGGGTCCTCCTCACACTGTGGGCCCCGTAGCAGCTGCTATGGCTGCCACCCATGTAGTTACGCCCCTGGATCTCCTGTCCCAGAATTGTAGGATTTTGTAACAGGTCCCCAAGCAAACGGTGCTTAAATATACAGATGTAATATCGCTGCTGTGATTATTAGTGATTAGCAGAGCCATTATGTGATCAATAAATGGGGTGACACCACTTTTCGTCCCATAGGGTTTGGAAGACCCATCACTAAAAAATGAAGTGAGGTTTAATTTTTCAAATATTGTTGCAAATACTGCTTTTCCCCTGCTGGATTGAGAAGTTTTGAGAAAATCCTTTCCATTTAGGTAGATTTTTTAAAAATGTATGTAATAGGAGCCATGTAAGGGGCTGAGATTCCAATTATCTGAGTAATGTGCAACACTCACTTTTCCCATGCAGCGTCCATATACTTATAATAATTCCTTATATACAGATTATGCTGCACTGCACAGAGCTTGCCGAATCAGTCCCTGGGGCTCACAACCTAATCAACCCACCAGTACCAAGCTCATTGGCTTGATGATGCGCCAGTAGGCGCGAAACGGCTCGTCGCCAGGTCCCGCTCCTCCCTGTACTATGCACCCAAAATAATGAAATCGGTTTTCACAGTAATGGTGAGTGCCGCCCATCCTTTCTTTTTTGGATATCAACCCACCAGTATGTTTTGGAGTGTGGGAGGAAACCGGAGGACCCGGAGGAAACCCATAAAAACAGTGTCTGACTGGGGTTCCTTGGGCCTACCAGAGGCCCACCCTCCATCAACTTCTAGAAAACAGACTCTAGAATCTTCCTCCAAATTGGGTTGTCTTCTGCTGTATCTCTGGGGTCCAGTACATGGTTAGAGCCTGGGCCCACCGGAGGATCCTCTGGTACTCTGGTGGGCCAGTCCAACACTGCATTGAAACACGGAGAAAACATACAAACTCTTTGCAGATATTGACCTGGATGGGACTTGAACCCAGGACCCCAGCTTTATGCTTTATAGTGAGGTTCCGCAGCAGCCAAGCCTTATGCTATAATGAATAATAATCTCCTTGTGTAGATCATCCAGAATATATGAAGTCATTGAGGCGTTCTGTCACCTATATGTAATGTTCTCCGTCTGTAGCCTCATGTCCTAGATCTTATTAGATTCACAGTACAAGGGTCCTTATCCCGTACATTCCGTACATGTTCAAGAGTGTCTGTGTTCTCCACATAGAAAATAAGGACAATCTGATGTCAACCCATGTCATTGTCACAATTCTGCAGACATCATGTTTCCGAGCTCCATACGCCGCATTTTCGAGGTCACCCTACAAGCAGGTGAATACAGAACAAACCTGTTCCTTTTAAGACGTGGCAAAGGCCAAATCTTCACATCACGACTACAAGCTGAAACTTTCCTGGCAGATAGGAAGAGCAGCAGAGGAAGCTTGTAATCCATTACCAGGGCGGTCAGGCTTGTGCAACTGCATATCATGGATGACTGTGTCCAAAAAACCTTTGGCGAATGTAGAAAAATGGTCCAGTTCATTATCTGTAGTCCGCCGCACAATGTGCCTCATTACGTAGTATTAGCTGCACGCCGGAGGGAGCGGACAAGTCTCCTTCTACATCTTATATGAAGATTTGTAATCCGGTTCCACCTCTAGAGAAGAAACTTTGGTAAAAGTAGAATATTGAGCTCCTTAATCTATGCGGCAAATCACAAGTCCAAAGACCGGAGCAAGTGAAAGGAAACTCAATGGGGGGGGGCATCTATCGTTGGCCAATTATGTGTCCTCTGCAGCTACCGAGACCGGTGGATTCCTCGTCTAGGTGTGGAGGCCATGTGCCGATCCACCCCCACATCGACCTGACATTGATTTTAGTGATCTTTAATGCCACGTTCCTTACATAAAATATGATGGTGGTCATTTATCTTAGTCTGATGCGCCTTTTTTGGTTGTATTTTAGTGACTTTTTGGGAATTTGCGCCTCTTTCCAGCAGTTCGCCGGAGTTTGCCATGTAGAGGTGATCCTGGTTTGCGCCTAATTTGTCTTTGTATTTCTTCTGCTTCCAGATGTTTGCGCTTTATTTAACATTGATTTGCGCCTATATGCCTTAATAAGGTGCTAAAACTTTATTTAACAAAGACAAAATTTTGGCACAAAAAAGCTCAGAGAAGGGGTAAATATGATAAATAACCCTCGATAACTACAGCGGAGACTTGCAGCCCAAGTATTTCCCATCCCCCGCCATGTCTCTCCTTTTGAGGGCGATATAAAATCCCAAGTGTTTGCCCAAATATGGTCAAATAGTGATCACATGACCCTCCATCAACTTTACATACCAAGAAAGCAGAACTATTAATACACGTATATTGGTAAATTACCTAATATCCTACCCCAAACACTTACACACACATTACAATGAACATGAGGTAAAATGGCCAACCCCTTTAAAATTTACATATGGCATTCCATTAATTAATTTAGGGGGGTTAACCTATAATCCAGACCTCCCTTTCATGGTCAAAGTAAAGTCTGGTTATGACGAGTTATATCTCTTTATTTTATTATATGTCAAAGCCTACAAGTTTTTGGCTGGTCTTATTTATTAAAAGTGTAAGTGTAAAAAAAACTTGCACAAAACAATGGAAAAAGTTGCAAATTAAAAAAGATTTTTTGGTTTTTTGTTGGCTTTCTAAAAGTCATTGTACACTTAAAAAGAAACATTACCAGGGTATGTACAAGACCTTCATATGGTCAGCCATATTGTACTGAACCCAGTAGAGTTGCTCTGTTGCCTGCAGGAAGAAGGTGTCATGTGACTTGTTGGCGGCAGGACTTTGGGACTTCCTGTCACGTCATGTGTCCTGCTGGCTTCCAGCAGATGAAGGAGGTTGTGCAGTCCTTAATGTATGCATGACACCTTTGTGATAACCACTCCCATATCAGTGGTTGGATGCCGTGCCAAGGACACCCTCATTCCCTCCAAAAACAGATTTGGGAATGGTTATCATGGAGGGGGTGTGAATACAGTAATGACTGTATGGCCTCCTTCATCTACCAGAAGGCAGCAGGACACTGGATGTCACAGGAAGTCCTGAGTCCTGCTGCAAGAGTGTCACATGACCCACAGCTCCCATGAAAAAAAAATCTTTACCAGTACTGTATGGGGTCTTTTACTTACCCTCATAAGGCTTTTTATTAGTGGCCATCCCCTCATATAAAAAATGTTGCACATTGGTGAAAAAAAAGATTAGGTGCTATATCTAAGAAACAAAAAAAAAATTCTAATCAATTGTAAATCTGACACCATAGAAACCATTAAAATTTTTGGAAAAGATGGTAAAATGTTCTTGTGCAAGTGAATACAATGAAAGTAGATTAGTATATTTCGGATTCTCAATGATATGGATTTACGGTGCCAAGACGGTTGTTGCGGCAAGATCCTGGCTGATTATTGGCGGGGAGATATTTCTAGTGCTGTACTATGTAATGGGCTATGAATAATAGTAGGGTAATTAGTTTGGCGCGTATCAATGCATCCATCAGACGTGGAGATATGCCAGGAGCTATGCAAGAAACTGCTGGCGCCTATCTGCGATTATTTCTGTTTCTGTCAATGGATGATAATGTTTTTATTCTTGGCTTTCATTACCTGATTCAGCTGCTGAGTCGTGGCACGTAGCTTAAAGGGAACCTATCACCAGCCTTTCCCCCACTAAACTAACAGCCCCCTCAGGTGGGGCATGAAATGTCTTTTCTAGAATTTCCTCTTTTATGTGAAATTTCGCCAATTCACCTAAAAAAAAAATTCCCCCGAAGTCAGACAAATATGACTCTTTTCACCTCATTTTCACATAAGATGAGTCATGTTTAGTTGTTGCGGGAATAGTGTCACTTCAGACACCTCTCTCTTTGGTTCTAAAGTACCTAGAAAAAAACTTTTAATGCCATATTAAAGATAAGAATCTCATCTTTTAGACCTCATCAGGCTTATGGTTCTCTGATCTACAGAACTGGACATCCAGGCTGTTAGGAAATAAGAGGAAACTAGATCTTTCTCTGCAGGTATCTGTATCTCTTTAGCTATCTGCATTTCCAATCTGAAATCTAAGGCCATAAGTCTGATGTTATTTTAAAGTTGAGATGCTTATCTTTAATATGACACTAAATCATGTTTCTAGCTGCCATAGAACAGAAGGTAGAGGTTTCTGAACTGACACTAAGCTTGCAACCACCAAACTTGACTCATCTCATGTGACAATGAGGTGAGAAGAGTCATATTTAAGTGACACTATTCCTGCAACAACTAAACATGACTCATCTCATGTGAAAATGAGGTGAGAGGAATCATACTTGCCTGACCCTGGGAGACAGACTTCCTTTAAGGCAGTGCATCACCTTCATTTGATTGGAAGGTCCACCCATCGCCCTTTCCCTTGCCAAGTGGTAAAGGGATCTGTCATCAGATTTGGCTATGGAGCGCACAGTTAAGTGTTATACGGTGGCTTAGTGGTTAGCATTACAGCCTTGCAGCGCTGGGGACCTGTGTTCAAGTCCCAGGGTCAACATCTGCGAACATGTTCTCTCCGTGTTTGCGTGGGTTTCCTCCGGGTCCTCCGGTTTCCTCCCACAATCCAAAACATACTGGTAGGTTGATTAGATTGTGAGCCCCATTGGGGACAGGGACCGATTTGGCAAGTTCTGTGCAACGCTGTGCAATCTGTATGCGCTATATAAATAAAGGAATTATTATTATCCCTGGTGAGCTGTAGGGAGTAAAATTTACATCGGAACTATAGTTCTATAGAATAATTCTCTATATATTGGTCAAATAACATTTCAAGATGGGGAGTGGCAACACTTAAATCCTCAAAGCTACATAAGAGCCGAGAGCTATGGACATTTGAAGAGCAGCCACCCCAACATAGCTTTGTTTGAGGCCACAAAAATACTAAATATCCCCCTGGGTACAACTCCACACTTTTGGCAGTGGCTGGTTCTGGTATTACATCTGCTACAACTAGTAGAATGACAGGACTGCGCATAGTTGGGTGAATGATGCTCCATGATTTAGAGTGACTAGTCGGAGTGCCTATGGTCAGACCCCTACCTACCTATTGATGGGTCCACATTGGTCAAACTTTGTCCCACCCTCATGGCAGCTTCATTTTGTTTGCCTGCCCTAAAGGACATCTACTTTCAGGATGAAGGGCTTATGCAAATGAGCCTGAGGGGCTCCAGTAACGCCTATGTAACCTGGAGCCCCTTAGGCTCATTTGCATACTGTCATTGAACCTGGTGGTAGATGCCCGTTAAGGCCAACTTTGCCAGGAGTTTTAGATTTGCACATCTAGAAATGGTGCTAAAGGACCTTATATATGTAATTAGAAACATATCGGTGCATGCTGGGAGTTGTAGTTTCTCAGAGGAACCAGGTTTACACATAGAGACATAACGTATCATTGACCCCTGGGTCTGGAGTAACTGTTTAATATTAATGGGACATTTCCCGTCGCTCTTGTTTCGGAGAAGTATCAGTGTTAATCTGACCAGAAAGATAATTGTTTATTAAGTGTATGTGACCCCCGAGACCCCCGAGCTTTCGGATAATATAAAAGTTGGAACATAATGACTTGGATATAGTATGTTGTAAGTTGCTCCGTCTCCTGAATGTTAAACAATGCATTAGCGCTGACATCGAAAATTGAGATTGTTAAATGTTTTTTAGAGTCGCTTCAATGTTTCCAAATAGGAAAATGCGCTTCCAGTGTTCTGCCAGGTGACGGAAAACTCAAGTGGTATCTCTAAAAATCGACATTGGGAACAGAATATTTTACTCAGTCATTTCCATTCTTTTCACATTTAGATTTAAAGTTGAGCAGTCGAAAGAGAGAATGTCAAAAAGTTCAGGGTAACTAAGAAAAATGTGGCAGAATTGTGGCATAATCTGATTTAATGTCAGTCGAAATGCATGAAAAGAGGCGTGGCTTTGCAGAAGAGGGGTGTGGCTTTGCAGAAGAGGGGTGTGGCTTTGCAGAAGAGGGGCGTGGCTTTGCAGAAGAGGGGCGTGGCATTGGGTATAGTAAGCACAACCTATTTCAGACCCTACGCACCAAAACTGACAAAACTGACTGACCGAAATGAGGTCAAGCTATTTCCCCCAGTATCTAATGATTATGAGATGTCACATTCTGCACAGCAAAGCTATAAATGGAGATGCAAAGCATTCACTACAGGAAAATGTTAGTAAATCTGTCAATTAGTACTCTATATGCCTGACCCCTATAGTTGCTCCAAGTGCCTGCTTCCTATAGGTACTGCACATGTCTGGTCCCTATGGGTACTCCATGTGCCATGCAACTATGTGCCTTGTGACTATAGGTACTACACATGCCGTGCAACTATAGGTACTTCATGTACCTCCTACCTATAGTTACTTCATATGCCTTGTGACAATAGGGAATCCATGTGCCTGGTGCCTATAGATACTGCATGTGAAACCTTACCCAGCCTGTGTGCCTATGGGTTGGTTCCTGTGCCTAGTGTTTAAGGGATCAGTCAGATTATCGCAGGTTTGGCTATGCAGTGCAGAGTTAGGTTTTGTTCCTATAGAGCTGTAGGAAGTGAATATAATTATAAATGATCATACAGTATAATACCCTATATATTGGCCAAATAACACAGCAACTTACCTCATAGTTATTCCATATACCTGGTGCTTATAGATACTCCATTTGTCTGGTCCCTATAGGTGTCTTGTACCTATCAGTTCTCCATATGCTTGATCCATATAGGTACTCCATGTGTCTGGTCCATATAGGTACTCTAATAGGTACTCCATGTGCCTGGGCTGGTCCCTATAGGTACTCTAATAGGTACTCCATGTGCCTGGGCTGGTCCCTATAGGTACTCCAATAGGTACTCCATGTGTATGGTACCAATAGATACTCTAATAGGTACTTTGTGTGCCGGGTCCCTAAAGGTACTCCATGTGCCTGGTCCCTATAGGTACTCTAATAGGTACTCCATGTGCCTGGTCCCTATAGGTACTCTAATAGGTACTCCATGTGCCTGGTCCCTATAGGTACTCTAATAGGTACTCCATGTGCCTGGTCCCTATAGTTACTCCAATAGGTACTCCATGTGCCTGGCCCCTATAGTTACTCCAATAGGTACTCCATGTGCCTGGCCCCTATAGGTTCTTTATGTGCCTGGTCCCTATAGTTTATCCATGTGTCTGGTCCCTATAGGTACATTTTGTTCATATTACCTATAGATACTCCATGTGCAAGGTCCCTTTAAGTACTTCATGTGCAAGGTACCTATAAGTACTTCATGTGCAAAGAACACATAGGTACTCCATGTTCATGTTACCTATAGGTCCTCCATGTGCCTGGTCCCTATAGGTGCTCCATGTGCCTGGCCCCTATAGGTGCTCCATACTCCTGTCTAAGCGGTCTATGTAAATGAGCCTTCAGAAGAGAGTCCATAGCTTGAAACTCCTGTGCATAAATCTGTGGTGCATGATACGGGATGTTAGATTTGGGTTTAGCTTTATTCTGCATAGTTTGTGTCATCCAAAGCTCCTTCTGTATTTTTACAATGTGATATTCTGTTGTGAAGTGTAATCCATACTATATCCACACCCCTTGGCTGAGCCATATATAAGATCCTATATATATTATGTATAATCCTTTTGTGCATAGCTGAGCCGTCGGGGCTTATTTTCCAGTCTTTGCTTTATTGCCGATGTATTTGTATTCTGTCGTCTTTGTGTTTATTGTTTACAGACGTGAAATGATACATTGTATTCACAGAGAATAAACCTCGTACATGTCATATTATTGTCATTGATTGCAGTATGGAAAGAAATCTATAATGAAAACTGTCAGGCTGAATGTGCAGAGTAATACTGTCTATATACAGGCAGGCAGCGTTTTCTTAGAGATTCAGCCATAGGGGGCGCCAAATAAACAAAATCTCTTGGCAGGCTAATTGCCATCTCCTTTGTTTAAGGCTAAGCCTATTGAAAGATACTATTGGAACATAATAATGCAAGAAATTACATAATAATGTTTGGTTGTCCTACTCCACACGATTGGGGACCAGTGTCTAGCACCCCAGCAATGACAAGAATTAGGGCTCACAAGTGCCTCATGTTACTAGAGTGCAATGTACATGGACTCCAATAACCTTTACACACCCTGTAGAAAAAATCCTGGAAGAGAAGGGAGCGTGCCTTCAGTATACACGCTCCCACTTCACTCAAATAAGTTATTTGAGGCAAAAGCAGAACACCTCCCCCCCCCCCCATTCTTCCTGGGGGGGGGGGGGTCCCAGTAGTCAGAACAACCCTCTCCAGTAGCTTCAAAAATACAAAATCTGCCCTAAAATAAAATTCAGTACAGAACAAGGGAAGTTTCATCAATCGTTACCGTCTTGTGATTATGAGATGACTCTGCTGATATTGTCCCATTCTATACAGTAAAGCCAAAAGTCAAGCAAAGCAAATATCAGGCTATTGTGTGAGCACCAGTGGATAATTTGCAAACTGAAATAGTTATTTTTTACAGTTATAAAAACCACCAAAACTTATCATAGTAGGTAATGCAGGTCTATCAAGTCCAACCTATTAATAAAGAGGTTTTCTAATATTTGGAAAAAAAAAAAAATTAAGATAGCACATAAAAATGAAAATCAAACAAATACTCACCATGTCCCTGAAATACAAATACTCATAAGTCCCATTTGAATGAACGGTACGATACCACTAAGCCAGCGTACACAATGGGAAAGATTTATCATGTGCCGGTTTATGATAGAAGCCCCGCCCCTTTGGCACTGCAGGATACATTGAGAGGCTTAGGACTGGATAGCTGCACAAAAATCATGGAAACTTTCAAGGTGGGTCTAGGTAGCGCACAAGCGCAGCAGTGCAGGAACGCACAGGGTATGTCCCCCTTGCTGCTGCTGGCTATGCCCCCTTCATCTCCCCTCCATGCCCACTTGGTATGAAGATGGCATGAAGGGGAATGTAATAGCAATTAATGGCGTCTCGAGAGTAATTGCAATTATTCCAAGACTTCTGAGCCAATTTTCTGGTAAATGCCCCAAAATGCAGCCCCCACAAGGTCTATATGCCTTTTTATGTAAAAACAGCCCCTTTTAGGGTTTTTTTTTAAACTTTTGAAAATCCCCTTTATAGGAAATCCACCACATGGATGCAGAGCCTCTAAACCAAGCACACTTACATGCTGTTATGTGCCTCCTGAAACATAATCCATTCTTAAAGCTTACATTTTGAGAAAAATGTATTTTCAAATTATGCAAATAAGCCTCAGGGGCTCCTGGCTAAATCACAAAGAGCCTCCTCCTCCATCCAGACGAAGTAGCAGACGACAGTGACAGAAGGGGCTTCTGTGATGCAGTCAAGAGCCCCTGAGGCTCATTTGCATTATATTAAAATATTTTTTTTTTCTCAAAAACTAAGCTATTAGAAACAAAAATAAGAATGTATCCTGTTTCGGGAGGCACATGCCAGCAGGTAAGTGTTCTTGGTTTAGAAGTGCTGCAACCATGCGGGTGATTTCCTTTAACTGCAACTATGATTAGTCCTTCTCTGGTTATCAATGAAATTTATGTACAAGGTGAATACTACTTTCCCTTGTTAGGATGAGTGTCCTGAATTCCCCTTCTCTATAGAATACAATAAGCTCATGATGAAACCATATAACAAATGTACATTCATATTCTATAGTGAAGTCTATGGAGGCCGCTGCCTTTATCTGAATGGGATCAGCAGAAATCCCAGCAGTCAGTGAGGTGGAAGCGGCAGATGCTGCTGTCCGTGGTGCTGAACGTCCTGACGCCGAGCACATTTCATGTCCCGCTGCACTTCCAAGGAAGTGGAACCTGCAGAATCTAAGACCTTTAAACCCTTCTACACAGCACAGAATAAAAAATAAAATCTGGATCACCGCGGTACTGATGGGTCCAGTCCACTCTCCCTGGTTAAGACAAAGAATGGACAAGCCAAGGATATAAATTGCTATGTTTAGAAAAAAAATCATAATTTTTTTTTGTACAATAGCGCCCCATCTGTCTTCAGGTTTAGTCTGGTATTGCAGCCCACTTAAGTTTTCTTTCATGTAGCTGTGCAGCAGTACCAGACACAATTTATGGACAGTTGTGGTGCCTTTTTTTTTTTTTTAGAATTTTCTGGTTTTTAAATTATAATGACAATCGCATAAATTGTTAGTTGTACTAGCAAACAAAGGATTGTTAGTTATAAAACAGTGCCCCATCTGTCTACAGGTTTAGTCTGTTATTGCACCCAACTTAAAGGACATCTACCATCGGGATCAAGGATTGTAAACCAAGCACACTGAAATACTGGTGCGTGCCACCTGTGGCAGGATCTGCTCTTCGTTCAGCTTCTTGTGCCCTGTTTTTTTTACAAAAAAGGCTTTAACAATTATGCAAATGAGGGTGAGGGGCTCTGGGCTCCATATGTGTTATTGGAGCCCAGAGCCCCTCAGGCTCATTTGCATACATTTTAAAGCCTTTTTCTTAAAAACAAGGGTATGGGAAGCTTAAAAAAGAGCAGATCCTGCCAGAGGGGACACACACCAGTATGTCAGTGTGCTTGGTTTACAATCCTTGATCCTGGTGGTGGATGTCCTTTAAGTTTCCTTTAATTGTTAGCTGTAGTAGCAAACAAAGGATTGTAATGTTGTCCATAAGCAGAGTGGAGAACCTTGTGTTGGAGAATATTTACCATCTTCATAATACAGATCTGTTTGTAGTTGTATTATATACAACATATAAGATCATCCCTTTAATAGGTGCATCCACATGATTAGTGATTAATAACAGATCATGGGGTCTGACACTGACTACTCAACTCATCAGCTGTGACAGGCATGTGATATCCCACTAATCATCCCAATCAAGTCAGTGGTCTAAACTGCAATACCAAGCACAGCCTCTCTACAATATATGGCACTGTGTTAGACAAATAGTAAAGAATGCAGTGCTTGTCTGCATCATATGATTATGGGTGATTAGCAGCGGTGCCAGGTGTTAGACCCCGGTTGATGTGATATTAATGACCATTAATGAGGTTCTGTAATCAATGTCTTTGTTCTGGAACTTAATTTTAGAGGTTTTCCAAATTTTACAAAATGATAATTCAGGAAGTTCACAAACGTCACAAAGACTGATACATTCTTCCTACTAGACGTGATAAATATGCAAATAAGTTTTCCAGCGTGGGACAAGGAACACTTATTTGCATCTTTCCCATAATCCCCTAGTGGAGCATCAATGGCTACAAGTCTCCACACACCTGCAAGGCGGCCTTAATTGGCAAAGTATCAGTAAAGAGAGCTCTTACTGCCTGTCCTACTACATCTGACAATCATTTGTTCTCTACAAAAACTAGAAACTTTTCCAAAAGATTTTGTATGCCTCACCTGTATCTGATCACATTCATGAATACATTGCACATACAATACGGAAATAGGTAGTCCTGTGCAATTAGTGATCATTAGGCTCTGCTCACTAAGAAGAGCCGGCTCTTCTGGCTCCTGAACGGCTCCCTATGTAATTACTTAGGGAATTGTTTTCAGGTGGCCACCCACACATCCACACTCCACTTTTAACCCCAAATTTTTGGGTTAAAAGGGTGTGTGGTCACAGAATAGGGACAGGGCTGGGGTAAGTCAGGGCAGAGCTGACTCCTCTAGTTCACCTGAAAGAGCCGGCTGTTAGTGCCGGCTCGTTCTTAAACAGCCCATTATTATGTGCAATATGCTTTTAGCTAATTTTTACGCGCAGTATCAATGGTTTTACATGGGACTGCTGCTGAACCTTCTACACAATCCTTAGCAAGTTTTACCCAACCAACAGCCACATTTTAACATGATCCCTGCGTCGGGATGTAGCAAAGCTGAGTTCATCATGTGACAAACCCATCACAATGCAATATAGTTTTTTGATACATATACAGGCAGTCCCCGGGTTACATACAAGATAGGGTCTGTAGGTTTGTTCTTAAGTTGAATTTGTATGTAAGTCGGAACTGTATATTTTATAATTGTAATCCCAGACAGAATTTTTTTGGTCTCTGTGACAATTGGATTTTTAAAATGTTGGGTTGTCATAAGAACCAGGATTAACAATAAATCTTCATTACAGACACCGGTGATAACTGTTACAGCTGATTATTGTAGCCTAGGTCTAAAGTACAATAAATTACTAATATACAGAGGTCCGTTTGTAACTAGGGGTCGTATGTAAGTCGAGTGTTCATAAGTAGGGGACCGCCTATGTACTTAAGAACCCTGCCGACTTTTGTGTTGATACAATGTAATAATACATTATCCCGGTGTTCTATTATTATACCTATTATATTACTACATTCTCTATGCAGGTCCCATCGCAATGACTCATTCAGCTCTGCTACATCGGTACAAGAAAACTGATTGAGCCGGGTGTGACCTTGAGATGAGCCGTTGGAGGTGATGTGCTAAATATGAGGGGGTCATTACATAATCATGGGCAGGTTTACGGCGCTGATTACATCGATTCATTCTCATTTAGGAGAGTATGGCTAAGCAGATTACCCGGGAATATGCACTTCTCTTATCATTAGACGGATCTAAAAGGGAATGATAATTAAATATGCTCTGCCGCTTCCATTACTCCTCTTTTATATGGCATTGATATAGGGGTGTGCGCCATTGTACGGGAGATACTGTAATTAATCCGCTGTCTGCTATCATCTACAGGTAGAGCAAATGTGACTTTCCATAAAAACTAATGAGAATGTGCGGCCGCCAAACTCACTGACCCGGAATATGCCCTTAACTCACGTCTTCCCGTAGACACAACCTCTTGGCTTGGCCCTGTCTACATGTAGGCAATCATAGACTTACAAAGGAAACGCGGCTTTGACAAATGTTATCCTACAACATTTAGATTTATTGTGTTGGATTTATTAGGTTTTATTATAAAAGTCTGAGAGAGGATATTAAAAATAAATGCTAATAAGGAATAGAAAGTGATATCAAGAGGCACCTCCTTCTATAGCAAAGGTTCTCAACCGCCCTGATGCAGCGACCCTTTAAGACAGTTCCTCATGTTGTGGTGACCCTCAACTATAAAATTAGTTTTGTTGATACTTCATAACTGTTATTTTGCTACGTTTGTGAGTTGTCATCTAAGTCACAGTGATCCCCCAAAAGCCAGTAGTCACAATAATCCCCCAGTAGCCAGTAGTCACAATCATACCCTAGTAGTCAATAGTCTCAGTGATCCCCCAGTAGCCAGTAGTCACAGTGATCCCCCAGTAGCCAGTAGTCACAGTGATCCCCCAGTAGCCAGTAGTCACAATGATCCCCCAGTAGCCGATAGTCAAATTGATCCCCCAGTAGCTAGTAGACACAATGATCCCCCAAAAGCCAATTGTCAAATTGATCCCCCAGTAGCTAGTAGACACAGTGATCCCCCAGAAGCCGATAGTCACAGTGATCCCTCAGTAGCCAGTAGTCACAGTGATTCCCCAGTAGCCAGTAGTCACAGTGATCCTCCAGTAGCCGATAGTCACAGTGAACCCCAGTAGCCAGTAGTCACAGTGAACCCCAGTAGCCAGTAGTCACAGTGATCCCCCAGTAGCCAGTAGTCACAGTGATCCCCCAGTAGCCAGTAGTCACAGTGATCCCCCAGTAGCCAGTAGTCACAGTGATCCCACAGTAGCAAGTAGTCACAGTGATCCTCCAGTAGCCGATAGTCACAGTGATCCCCAGTAGCCAGTAGTCACAGTGATTCTCAGTAGCCAGTAGTCACAGTGATCCCCCAGGAGCCAGTAGTCACAGTGATCCCCCAGTAGCCAGTAGTCACAGTGATCCCCCAGTAGCCAGTAGTTATGATGATTCCCAGTTGAAAATGGTTCTCAAAGCAAAATTTGCTACTTGCCCCAAGTTGAATCTATGTGTTGGTTTGTAGATTGGGTTCAAATCTGGAAATTTTAAGCCACCGGGTAAAATCTAAATCTTTTCTGATTCGCTTCAAACAAATCTGTCACAATTGTCTACGAGCTAATACTGTCATTTATCCTACAGTTTAGGAAGGGGAATAATAAAGGGTACCCCTCTCTTGGTGGGGAAGTGGACAAAAACACGAAAGAACATATTATTAAAAATGAATGACTCTTTATTAATACAAAAAACACACACAAAAAGTACCAGTATAGTTGCTGCTGGTGAAATATGTAAACAATATATAATAAAAACACAGTGGTTTGGCACATAAGAAAGCGGATGAACCTGGGCAGGGGGAAGAGGTTAAAGTATGCTGAGGCTGGTGAGTTGGGAGCTGAACAATGGAGTGTATTGGGTATATGATAGCTCCATGTGGTATATGTATAAGGTAAATGCAAAGAGACTCCTGAAAAAAGGAGGATAGTAGTGTCTTTGAGAGCTATCTAGAAAGGTGTATCAGCTCTTACCAGTGAAAGGTGTTACAGGCCGCCTCTGCCAGGTTAAGACCGGAAGAAGCAGCTGGTAGGTGAGGGGATCCCAGAAGTTAAACCCCCACTTATCTCATCCTATGTATAGGTTATCAATACACATCAACTTTATAAGCTGAAAACATCCTTTAGAGAAGAGCTTCAGTGGAAACACAGATTTGTATCTTTTCCTTTGAGCCCTTCCCTCTGCTTTTTTAGATTTGCTTTGGTTTCTTTCCATCTTTGGTCTATCTCATGATGCCTCAGCACTGTATCATAGAACAATCTTTGCATGTAGATTAGCCAAATGGATGCCCAAACACTTAGTTGTGATTTCCTTGAAGAGCAGCTACCACCAGGATGAAGTATTTTAAACCCAGCACACCAAGATACAGGTGTGTGCCCCCTCTGGAAGGATCCACTCTTCTCTTAGATTCTTACACCCTTGATTTTTTCGAAAAAAAATAAAGTTTTACAATTATGCAAATTAACCATTAACACATATGAAGCCTGGAGCCCCTCAGGGTTATTTAAAAAAATAACAGGACATAAGAAGCTAAAAGAAGAGCAGATCCTGCCCGAGAGGGCACGCACCAGTATGTAAGTGTGCTTGGTTTTACAATTCTTCATCCTGGTGGTAGATGTCCTTTAAAGATTCACATTGTGGTGGGGAAGATCATGGATTTGGAGTAAATTAGGAAGCATTGAGATGGATTTACTATCATTTATGCCAGAAATTGGTGCAAATTGTGCCACAAACCTAAATGTAGAAAATAAAATTTTGTTCTAGAGGCTGCAAAAAATGTTTACATCTTTTTCCTTTTTTTTGGTCTTTTAACATTGTTTTCTATATAGTAAGCAGCCATGACTAAACCAGTGTCTTCTTCAGGGTCAAGAAAACAACACAAAGAAAGATTCATAGAGGGAACACGAGTGACACTGACCTCCCCCGCTCCCTGCTGCTCCCGGCGTCCCTCTTCACTATGAAGCACTTTCACTGTGTATTTCTTTCCTTGACTTGTAGTAGTAGTAGTAAATGTGCAATAATATACATAATAGAATATGCTATTAAATAATATTGTATGATCATCATAAGGACATAAATCTGAAGGGCAATGCTCCTATTATTAGACATTACTATAAATCTATCATTCATGGGAAGGCAGTGTAATATATTTTATCAGGGAAGTATTTTCACTATTCAACCGTCTCTACTTCCCTTTTCCATGTCTGTAAGTTCAGGACTAGTGTTTCGTAGCCTTCAAACCCCCCTCGGTGTTAACTCTTTAAAGGTCACTGAAAAAGTTGCCACTTGCATTTAAATCGGTGTGCCGGAACGAGCATACCGACGAATAAGGGCGCCTCCATTTTGGGGAGGATTGTCGCTCCCTGATGATGTCATCAGGAGCGATGACCACCCCCCAAAGGAGTGATGCATTTTAACAGTTAACACCTGTGATTGGTGCCAGCAACTATTGCAGAAAGTACTAGTGGGGGTTCTGTACCTGAAGTCAGAACCAAACAGATTGTAAAAATTCTAACCCATCCACTTATAACTATAAATATATTTTCCATTAGGCAATTGAGTGCTAGTGCCTAGGGTGTCAGAGGGGACAAGAGCTTTTTTTTAATTTTTTTTTTAAGTTACAACAACATTTATATGTACTGCTCATTGTGAGCTGAAATTATGGCCTTCCCTTCAATGCACTATGTCCCCCTCCAATTGTCTGAGACTGTATGCTGTGAGAGGGGAGAAGGAGCAGCCCAGGAGCATCTCATAGGCCTGCTCACTACCATGTAAATCATGTAACGTTAAAAATATATGTAGAGAAACCAGGAGAATGAAACAAAAAGACACAAATCTTAGCGTTATATACATTCTTAAAAAAATGAAAACAAGTCTGTTTCTAAACAATTTGTCAATGGCTATAAATGTGTATTTTACACTGAACTCTTGATTTTTATTATATATTGGGTTTTTCCTATTAAAAAAAAAATTCTAATTTGTCAAAGATTATTTCTTTTTTTTTTAAATTTGGGCCAGACAGTGGTTGACCCTGGAGGAAAATTTGGTATATTGCTGGAATTTACTAATCTAATTGTAGACTAATTGTCTCAGTTTCTAAAAAAAAAATTACAATAATTCCCAAATTTTGGGACTTTCTGAATACCTCTTTGATAAACTTTGAGAAATTGTGTAAAAAATATAATAAATGAGAAGTAAATTATGTACAGTACAACTATGTTTGGGCAAATTATAGCAGGATAAGGCAGTAATGTCTGATCACAGTGGGTCAACTACTGGGACCCACAGTGGGTCCACTACTGGGATCCCTTATATCGGCGGTAGGAGAGAACTGAAACCCCCCATAGCTGATTTGTGTCCACATCTGGCATCAACTGCTTCTTTGTCATGCTGCCGCTCCATTCATTTCTATGGGACTTCCGGCAGAGGGAACCAATCCCGGAATCTAAGGGGTACTTTCAGTGAAGGAAGGGGGGGGGCAAGAACACGCAAAACTTGAATTGACAGGTACCTTCAGATTCTTATATATAATACAAGAAACAAGTCATAACTAGTCGTGAGCAAGAAGTCTGGTTTCGGCTCAACCTGCCTTCCAATAGGCCAAAATCGGTGAAAATGGTGCTGGCACCAATTGCAGGTGTTATCTCTTAAAATTCCGTCTGCAAAGCCACTGCTACTTTCTTTGATGTCATCAGGGAGGATGATCCATGGGAAAATGGCAGTACGCTGATCATGGGTGCTATCAGGGAAAGTGAGAATTTGGGTCCGCTCATCCCTATTCATAGCCAATCAGATCAAGGGCAAATCACTTAAAGGTACAACATTCCCCTCATTTTATAGTCTTCATTTTTCTACCATCAAAGTAAAATGAACTTGTGACATGTCCAATTCTATACAAGCCATAATGTAGGCTTCCGTACATAAGGCAGAGTACATTACTGGCGTCATATCTTTAGTAATAACCAATAGCCCAGTGGGAAGCCGCCATCATTATGACTCTCAGACGACTGGAGGAAAGTCATACTGGAGTAATTTTCCTTGAAATGTCTAAGAGAGTTTACTGTAAGTCATAAAAGGATATTATTAGCCTTCAGGAAAATTTCATACTTAGAAAGAAAAATCATTTGACTTTTACAAAATTATACATTTTGTACAGTAATTGTTTTTTCTTTAGCTTTTAGTGTTTCTATGGAAACATTGTGGAGTGCAGTAGACTGGAAGGATAAATCTGCTTGTCCTCCACCTCATGAGATGCAATATTTTGACTGCTCACATCTCCGAGAAGATAATCAAGTAGAAAATAAAAACCTCTTCACTGTACAGAGCAGGTGATGGATGGTTGAGAAGGCTCTGAATATTAATAAGTTCTCTTATGAAGAAGAGAAGACTTCTACCATGGCCAGGGGTGGGCAAAATTTAAGATAAACTGGGTCCTCTCACATTGGTTAATCAAGACCGGTAGTTCTTGCAGTTTGGTCTCCCCACTGTCCGAGAGCAAATGTTGCCTATTGTTCGAGAGAAGTATCCATCACCTACCCCATACAATCTAATCTTCCCCTGATAGGAGCTATAATTTCCGCAAATTTTAATAAATTGTTCAAATTTTGGGAGGCCAAACCCATTCCTGCTAAGCCTCGACTTTTCAGGAATACAAATTGCAAGTTTTTGCACAAAATAATCAGGTATTTTAAAATTCATGATAAATCCAACTCGACTCCTAGCACACACAGAGTAAATAATTAGACTGGGATCACACAGGTCAGAATCAGTGCGGAGTGTTCAAAAAAGAGGTTGGTTTCTTCCATGGTTTTAAGCCAAAATTTGGCTGTGGTTGGAGAAGGTTTGTTAAACATAATGAGGATTCAAAAAGTTCTCACTCACATCCAACCGAGTCTGTGTGTTTCCAACCTTAAATAGGTTTTCCTGGGAAACCAATCAGGGGTCAGAGAAGCTGTAACCAAATCAAACATGTTCTTACTATGCTCCAGCTGATTCCAATATTGGAATGGTCTACACTTCTTCAACGCTTGGCACTTCTTCATGCACCATGCTCACGTAGACTAATTACATCTAAAGATACCAGTACCAAAGACCCAGCTGGAACTGGGATTTGGTGAAGGGTAAGTACATTTTTTTATGGTTACACCTACTCTGGCCTACAGGAGTCCAGGAAAACTCCTTTAAACAGCATCATACATGTAACTATCAAATCAAGTGGATTTGAACAAAATTTTCATATGACCTATTTTTCAGGGTCTTAAACTTTTTAAATGTTCTATAGAGATGAGCAGGATTGCTTTTTAAGTTTGGGTTCATGGTTTGGGTGTGCCCTATTCGACCCAGACTTATTGCCGGTTTGTTACCCGTGCAGCCAATCCAACAAATTTACGCCCCTAGCTACTAGCTGTGGCTATGATTAGCCAGGGTTTTCCCTTCTGGCTAAACACAAACATGGATAGAAGGTTTCCAAGCCACCAAACTGGAAATAGGTTCTTAGGGAAGAACCTAAATCCCGGAACCGAACTTAGAAAGCAATCCCACTCATCTCTAAAGAACGATTAAAAAGTTTAAGACCCTAAAAAATAGGGACCTGAACTTTGGATCCATTCATCTCTATTGTCCTTGCATGATTTTATTTGACTCCATTAGTGTTGTGACATTCGGAACTTAGTTGTGAGGATGGTCAAAGCATCTACATACCTTATACAATACTAGAAGAAAAAGGCATCAACCAAATACAATCGAGTTGAATGGGGGATTTAGGAGATACTACAAAAGCTCAACCTGGGTATCACAAGACGAAAGGGAGCCAGACAAATCAAATAAAATTTAAAATGTCAATAAAATTTTGAATAAATAAAATGTAACATTTTTGAAAGTAAAGAACTAAGGGACAAAATTAAAATTTTATTTGATTTATATATAAACATTGCTATGGAATATAATGGGAAATAAATACTTCAACATAAAGTCAAATTTCCTCGTAGTATTTGACCTTCTCAATCAATTCAGAAATGTCACCGAGCATATAAAACATGCATTGTTTCATGTAACTAGCGAAAATATTAATTGGGAACCCACAGTATTTGTATAAGGCACATTACTAATTCTATTTTAAGGTCATTTTGTCTTTAAAACAACATTAACCTTTATGATGCAATTAGCCGAGGCAAGTGTTTTGTAAATCACATTAGTCAATCAAAGCCGGACCCAAGGGAATGTCTGAGCTGGAGGACTCTGTAGACGAAAACACAGGGTGGAAATTTCCATGATGTTAGAACTGAGGATAATTTTTTGCTTTTCTTGAACTTAGTTTGGATTTTAAAGTGAGATTGTAAGGTCCTACCAACCCCCCCCCCCTTCCTCATTGCGTGAACTCATCATAATATCCAACATACCCTTGTATGCCAAATCTGATGGCACCTCTGTGCTGTTATGCATCTTCTAAACATACTGACATACTGTTCTAATGTTTTAAAAAAAAATGTTTGAAGATATTTACAAAATAGGTAGTTTATCACTGGGATGTTGACTTAGAGAGCTCTCCCAAGAATATAGAAAACCCCTAGGCGACTTGGGTCCAGGAAAGAGATAAAGATGGTGCATGCCACGCTCCGTTTCCCAGTGTTTGCAATGCTCAGGTACAATTTTAGGTCTGAGTACTATTGTTGGGGTGGCCACAGGACCTGTTTTATTAAATGAGTGACCTTCTTGGACATGGGATGTCCCTTCCGGGGACTTTAACTCCTGCATTGTCCACTGGTCCACTGTCGCTAATTAGATGAAGTGGGTCCCTTGACCATCCCCCCCAGAAATTATGGTCAGGCACAATCTCCAAACCTAAAATACTGGAGCTGGAGTGGGGTAAGAATGTGATTTTGCTTCTTAGCCCAGACCCCTGGGGGTTTCCATGAATAATATACCATCAAAGCCCAGAACCCTGCTCCAATCCAGTAATTATATATTGTTATATAATAGGTATAGTAATATCTGAATTTTTTTTTAAAAAACTAAATACTATGATTTCTTCCTATTTGTAGTGCACTCTTACCGAGGAGTAGTATAACTATGGCTTGGTGTTTGAATTGCATTTTGAAACACAATTCAAATGCAACAAGGAGGGGTTTGGCCAGATTTCATATGCGTTTCCACTGAAGCGCATGCGATCGGGA
This sequence comes from Engystomops pustulosus, assembly GCF_040894005.1. Classification (NCBI taxonomy): domain Eukaryota; kingdom Metazoa; phylum Chordata; class Amphibia; order Anura; family Leptodactylidae; genus Engystomops; species Engystomops pustulosus. The sequence continues at coordinate 31,142,277 of NC_092412.1, forward strand.
ACAAGAACCAGGTGCTGTGTAAACAATGCAAAACACTGGGTGCTCATTACCGATTACATGTCCAAATGCCATTTTACGGCTGCTTTGATACTAATGTAGACATGCTCCCCCTTGACGATCCTCTGAATGAGGCCTTACAGAATGGCTCATTGGAGGGTGAACCAATAGCAAGGTTGCAGCAACAAAGCAAGCAAAGCCCATGTAAACTGATGCATCACATTGTCAGTTACAGCTAGCCAGCCTAAGGTTGCATTCACATGCAGAATTTCTGTTACACTTTGGAACGCAACAAAGAGGAAGCAAGGGAGACAAGCAATTTGTCTATATGTGGGGTGTCTATATGCAGCATAAATATCACAGCAGAAGTGGACAGGAGGTGGGGGGAGGGTCTCATACAGGATGGAGCTGCGTTAGTGGAGCAGACTTGTGCAGAGGTCACTAACCCTTTGATGCCGGGAGATTCCATTGCTGGCAGTGTGCTAGAAACCTGCCTTATTGCAGAGTGGAGAGATGGGGGGTATAGGAGGCAGCAGCTCACCACCAGTTCATAGAGCTACTGCTGATGATGCTCCTTTACTTTGCAGATGCTGCCGGAAAGTAAAATTGTTAATCAGCAGCAGCTCCAAGGTGCCAAATACTTCTATAAAGTGCTTCCCACCTCCCCAAATGGACCTCTTCTCCTGCAGCCATGTCATGAGTCAATAAAAACTAAAAGTCCTGACTGCCTTCAGTACCATCCCGGAAATTGCCTCCCCCCTGATATAGAGCAGGGGGCGCTGCCTGAGGTGGTTGGAAAACTCACAGTAGCTGTGCCCCTGGGGCATGTATTACACATTGGTAGTAACTATATATAGCCCCAAAAATGTGGTGCAGTCCCTCAAATCTAGACCTTGACAATATCAGGAACTGTTGCATAGTCTTTACTTTGACCATCTTCTTCACTTGATGGCCATCTATGACCACTTTCAGTGCAAAATTGTGAACTTTTCCAAGCTTCATCACTGGGAAGAATTCTATTAAACCATTAGCAGTTAGTGATGAGTTGGTTCAATGTTCACATCTATAGTTTCTTCAACAGGATGAAACTCCTTGAACATTCGTCAACTGCTTTGTAATAGAAAGCTGGACCGGTTATTTTTATAGTGTAGGTTGTAGATTTTTTTAAAGAACTCTCCACTATCAGTAGGATATAGGTCTGTGCAGTAGGATCCAAACCTACTGACACCATGAAGGCTATGGCTAATGGAGAAGCAACTATTCTCGAGATATCTTCCTTAACTCCTACTTTGTCCACTGTAGTAATAATGTAATATTGCATGTTTTCCTATTTGTACTTTTAAATTGCTTCTTTGAGTTAAAAAAAAAAGAAATACAGTCTCTATAAGATCCACCACAACTAAAATGTGAGCTGAGAAACTATTCAAGGTCTGGGCAGTGACAAGACGTTCATCTCTACAGAGAGATGGAAGAGACATGATAACAATCTATAATTGGTGCAATCTGGTGAGTGTGGTGGAGAGGTAAATGCATCAATACAAGCCGCACGCATTCGAGGAAAATGGATCTTATGACATTAATATACCATTACAGCGTCTGCACCAGTTGAGAGGATATAAAACGAAATAAATAGCCTCAAAACCGAGAGAGAAGTAGCAGGATTTAAAGGGGAAATATAGTTAAACAGAAAGCCATGGACTCAGAGAAGAAATAATGTATAGAGGAGGCTTCTAAAAGCACTAGTATTGAAATGATCTTATGGAACAAGATAGCCATGATGGCTCAGTGGTTAATAGCACTGGATGTAAAGATGTATGGGATTTACATGTTTAACCAAGGCCATGAACTGTGTACAGTAGTAACAAAAGAGTTTTCTAACAAGACACAGAGTTAGTGTCAAGTTCTTATAAAATTTGAAAGTCATTGTGGCTCGTAACAATTATTGGAGACCCCAGCCAAGGGTAATTTTGGCCAGGACTTTGTAGATCTTTGTAGAAATTGTAGACATTCAGAGACGGGCCGACTTATCCAATAGGCCACAGAAGTAAAGAGCTCTAATGAAATTAGGAGTTGTGTTGGTTTAGTGCAGTGATGGAGAACCTTTTAGAGATTGAGTGCCCAAACTATAAAGCCACATATTTTTCACAAAGTGCCAAATGCCAATTTAACCCCTTAAGGACCAGGCCCTTTTTCATTTTTGCGTTTTTATTTTTCACTCCCCACCTTCAAAAATCTATAACTTTTTTATTTTTCCATGTACAGAGCTGTGTTATGGCTTATTTTCTGCGTAACAAATTGCACTTCGTAGTGATGGTATTAAATATTCCATGCCGTGTACTGGGAAGCGGGAAAAAAATTCTAAATGCAGTGAAAATGATGAAAAAACACATTTGCGCCATTTCTTGTGGGCTTGGTTTTTACAGCTTTCACTGTGCACCCCAAATGACATGTCTATTTCATTCATTGGGTCAATACGATCACGGGGATACCAAATTTGTATAGGTTTTATAATGTTTTTATACATTTACAAAAATTAAAACCTCCTGTACAGAAAAAAAATTCTTCATTTTGCCGTGTTCTTGCGCTAATAACTTTTTCATACTTTGGTGTACGGAGCTGTGGGTGGTATCATTTTTTGCGACTTCTGATGACGTTTTCAATGCTTCTATTTTTAGGACTGTTCGACATTTTGATCACTTTTTATAGAATTTTTTCTATTTTTCAAAATGGCAAAAAAATGCCATTTGTGACTTCGGGCGCTATTTTCCGCTACGGGGTTTAACGCAGTGAAAAACGGTTATTATATTTTGATAGATCGGGCATTTTCGGACACGGCGATACCTATTGTGTTTATGATTTTTACTGTTTATTTATATTTATATCAGTTCTAGGGAAAGGGGGGTGATTTGAATTTTTATGTTTTTTTAATATCATTTTTTTTTTTTTACTTTTTTTTATTTATTTTTTTTACTATTTTACAGACTCCCTAGGGTACTTTAACCCTAGGTTGTCTGATTGATCCTACCATATACTGCCATACTACAGTATGGCAGTATATGGGGATTTTGCATACCATCTATTATAATGTGCAGATCGCACATTGTAATAGATAGCCTCGATCATGACAGCCTGGGATCTTTGTGTGATCCCAGGCTGTCATGGCAACGGATCGCCGCTCCCCGGTGACGTCACGGGGAGTGACGATCGGAGCCAAGATGGCGGCGCCCATGCGCCGCCGGCTCTTTAATGCCGCCGGCAGCTTTGCCGACGGCAATCAAAGGGTTAACACCCGCGATCGGTTAGCGACGGGCGTTTGCTTCATTATGAAGCTAATGCCCGGTGAGTATGAAGAGGGCTCAGCCTGTGAGCCCTCTTCATACTCCCCCATGCGCAGTAAGACGTAAGGGTACGTCTTATTGCGCTATGGGGTTAAAGTAACTTATTGCTCCCTGCTGTCACAGATTCAAACGTATTGGCGTCCTGAAGACACCAATACAGTAGAAAGATGGAGAAATTCGATTATTATTGTAGTTTCCCTCTAAGATCCCCTTAGCAGGAAGAATCACAGGCCCTGAGAAGGGGCTTCAATGATAATCTAGCTCTGCCCACTCCTCCTTGCTCCTCCCTTACTCTTCAAGTCACATGGCATGTTCTGGGCTGCCTGTGGCTGCAGGAGGAGGAGTCCTTAATGGTGACCTTTGTGCTGGGTGATGGCCTGGGTGCCCACAGAGAAGGCTCCGAGTGCCATCTCTGGCACCCGTGCCATAGGTTCGCCACCACTGGTTTAGTGGTTAGCTCCACCTAAAATCCAGATTTGAACAGGACCAATTTTAAATAGTTTTCTCAACTTTAGGTATAGACATAGTAGTGAAAGTAGTAGAATTTGTAGAGGAAAGAGAAGTCCTAAAATGGTGGCCTTAATTTACTGATATATCTTAAAATACAGCTGTAATCAACGTCTGCCTTATGGCATAGATGAAAGAGAAATAGGAAGATTCCTATAACTACATCGAGTTGTGAACTCTCTCTTTATTCAGGTGAAAGAAAATTTCTGCACTTTTAGGTACTATAGCAAATCCAATTCCGCCACTAAAATAAGTGAAAGAAGTTCATACAGTATAATATGCAGATTTTATTTATGGGATGGGAAAAACAGAAGTCTGTGAGTTGTAGATTTTGCCAATAGCTGAAGAGCAGGAAGTGATGTAATAGAAGGAAGCATTGTTTGTCCTATGTGTTTACGTGAAACTTTTTTATTTACCCATCTATAGTGTAAAATTTACCGTGAAAGTTTGTATTTGTGGGACCAAAGCACAAAATAAATACAACATTATTTTACATAACCCTTGTAGCTCAGTTTTACTGATAAGGAACATTGTCTTGGGGTTTCCAACTGTCTTTAGGATAGGTCATTAGTATCAGATTGTCTTGGGGTCATCAATACCAGTTTAATGGTGTCCAACATGATTGACTACCCCTGATCCGTTGAGTCCGACTGCTTCGGACTCAGATATCAATACATAGAAAGCTTAAAAAACATAGAAAACTTCATTTTCTATGTACCTCTTGAAAACCCATAAAAGAAGCCATCTTGAAACCACTTTAAAGTGGCAATGTATTCAAAACGAACTTTTTAGGTGTTGCACCACTATTTCTGGCACAGCTGGAATTTTTTTTTGTAAACCACACAATTCCCTCGCAATAAGTCGAGTTAGTTTTTCAGAAAGCTCCCTAATGTCAAGTGGATGATCCAAGGTAGTCTGAATCGGCACATGAACACTCAGATGTCTGTAGGGAGCCTAATTAACATATTGCGGGCCGAAAGTAATGGCAGAGATTACTCGGGATCAGTAAAGGGCTAGCAAAAAACAGTACGGGAATCGGTGAAGAGGCAACCAGTAAACAATGCAAAGAGTTGGAGTTGTTGGAAGGTCCTCTTTAAATCTCAGTACTATTAGCAGCACACCGTTGGAAATCAGGAGAGATTCTTCTGTTCTTTGTATTCATCAATTCAATATTTTTTGCCAAAAAACTAATTAACGGGATGACAACTTTTTTTTTTTAACTTATTTACCGGTTTATCAACTTTTTGTTCTACGGTTTCAGCTTCATCTTTGATTTCTGAACATCTAGGAATACATCAGTAATGTGTAGACTTTAATTTACAGGTTGGGGCTTTTATCTGGTTGTGCAAGAACTTTCTTCAGTGTGTTTGTTCCGTGCCCACGCAAAAAAAAAAAGCATTAATCTCCCATTCTTGTTGTTACATGGAATAATTAACCTGTAAAACAGCTGTCTCTCTGTTGTGATGGCACCATAATTGCATCAGAAACTTCATAGCTTAGATCTTGATGATAAAAGTAGTTCTGTTTCATTAACAAACCGGTTGGCGAGCCGATGCACATGTTCTCCGGGGATAATGTGTCAACGTTGATGCTCTTGTTTCCATAATTTCTCTATAGAATTGAAATACTGGGGAATGTTGGATATTAAAGAGATCTTGTTATAAAGAAACATGTTGTGGCATATAAAAAAAAAAGCCTTCTTAGAAATTGACAGAACTTCTCTCTACATCACCATTGTCATGCACCAGGTGACATTTAGTTTATGGCCTTAATGGTTTCTGCTAATTTCAACTCAACTTTTTTTTCTGCCATGCTGCTTGTGCAGCTGCAAGTTCATAGCTCAGTGGGTGTTTCTTATCAAGCCCTTCCCTTTTTTATTTATTTATTTTTCTTTCAATACATTACCCTGTGGAGCAAATTTATCCATAATGTAACCCATGCAACCCAGTGGTGCCAATTCACTTTGAGGAACCCAGAAAGAGTAAGATGCTGACCTCTATCTATTCCATCCTTAAAATTGTATTAGTGTCCATAAGTCACCAATATAGCTTAAACCTAAATCAGAGAGGGGAGAAATAGACTCCCTCAGGGCAAAGCAGATATGTCCAGAAGTGTCCAGATGTTGTAATTATAACCACAACTCCCTTTCATTTCTATGGGAGACATGGACGTAGTAACAGCTTCTGTTGATAATTGCCAGATATTGATGGTCACCAATCCTTCAAATAGGCCATCATTTAAAATTTCCAAAATGCCTTTAAATATTGAACCCTATTACTGTATAGTAGGACCCAGAACCAAGGAAATGTGTCCTTATAGAACCCCTTGCTTTACTCTTGGGAAAACGATGGTGGCATAATGGGAGATTACTTTGGTACATTACTTGGTTCCCCCAAGTTACTTGGTCCCCCCCCCCATTACTTGGTTCCCCTCCCCTACTCGTTTATATGGGGTCACTTATCTTTGTATTAGCTTCCCTTCAAGAGGATCAGGATGTCACATATGGCCTAAGAGAAGGGATAAATAGTGTCTCTGATATGATAAAGGGAATGACATTATGGATTTGATGCCGCCATGCACCTGTCTACGACGGCCTAACTACGAACAAAGGAACGGCATAGCAATAAACACGCACATGTTTTCCATTGACTTCACTTTATGATTTGTTGCAGCCATTTGAATAAACCCAATTGAATTTACAGCTCACAAATGAAATCATGACACAAAGGTTAAGCAGGAAGCTCGGCAGCCAATCGTGCAAACAAAATACCAAATGTGTTTTCCATAGATATTCCAGCCCAGAGAAGACGGCGGTCTAGCCTCATGCTCTACAATGCCAAATCCTGAAGGTCACCACAAAAAAGTTTTACTCTTCTCCAACATATCTTTACTGGCAGTGACTAATACAGCTTTTTGGCCCCTAGCGTGATACCGTTTCAGCAAATATTATAGGCTCAGAGATTTTCTAGGACAATAGAAAGGGCAGAAGAGATTACCAATGACAGTGAGACACTGTACTACTTTTCTCAAACTATCGGTGCAAGAGTTCAGCCGTGCTCGTTTTTTTTTGTTTCAAACAGTGTTGAGTATAGATGTACAATATATAAGGTGATGTCTATTTAAAAGTTAAATAGTTTTCAAGGATTTTAGAAAGATTTTGTAGGGTGTGAATATACGGTGGCTCGGTGGTTAGCACTACAGCCTTGCAGTGCTGGTGTCCTGGGTTCAAGTCCCTTCCAGGTCAACATCGCCAAAGAGTTTGTATGTTTTCTCCATGTTTTTGGGGTTTCCTCCGGGTCCTCCGGTTTCATCCCACATTCCAAAACATACTGGTAGGTTGATTAGATTGTGAACCCCATTGGGGATAGGGACTGATTTGGCAAAAAGCTCTCTGTAGAGCTGCATAATCTCTGTGCACTATATAAATAAAAGAATTATTATAATTATTATAGTTATAAAAAAAGAAACTATATACAGGCGGTCCCCTACTTAAGAACACTTGACTTACAGACGACCCCTAGTTACAAACGGACCTCTGGATATTGGTAACGTACTGTACTTTAGTACTAGGCTACAATAATCAACGGTAAGAGTTATCACAGGTGTCTGCAAAGACACCTGTGATAAGAATCCTGGTTCTTATGACAATCCAACATTTTTAAAATCCATTTGTCACAGAGAACCAAAAAAATTGGACTGGGGTTACAATTATAAAATATACAGTTCCGACTTACATACAAATTCAACTTAAAAACAAACCTAAAGAACCTGTCTTGTAAGTAACCCAGGGACTGCCTGTATGTAAAATTCCCCTACCATCCAGCACCACTTCTCCGGTAATACCCCTGGTTTATGCACTGAAACGTTTTCACAAGGGAACGTCAGAGGATTTATGGGTCCTTGTTTTTTTATGATCCTTGTAGTTAGGATCCACATGATCAGAGACTTATCTCCTATCTTGAAGAATAAAGTAGGAAAGCTCAAAGAGAGTAGGGCATCTCTCAATATAGTCTTATTAAAGACAAGTTTAATTAGACTATATCGGGAGATGCGCTGCTCTCTTCGAGCTTTCTTGGTATATTCCTTGTGATAACTCTGAATGAGACTCCAGCCCTGTTCTGCACAAGCTGCACTCCGACATTATTTTATATGCCTTTTATACAAGCTACCTTAGATACATCATTAGATAGAGCCCCCCTCACCTCTTATGTAAAGCCTTATGTGGAGCCCCCCAGCAGCACTGGGCCCTGGCACTTACATGGGTATGTCCAGTGCCGACCCTGGTCCTGACTGCATGTATATACGGCAACACACTGTACAAAACTGTATGCAGCACATATGCAACATGCATTTTAAACATCCCCATATACTTCTATGGGGCGTATGTTACGGAAATACTGGAGAAAATAGGACAAGCTCTAAATTTTTTCATGTCTCGCTCGTGGTACAGTACAGTGGACAATACTGCCATATAAATGGATGCCCAAATTGCTCATTGAAATAACATACGGCCATTTTCATACGTGTGAAAGTGGCCTAATTTAATTACTGTGGGGTTTTTATATGTTGCACTTGAATTTTGTGCATTCTATTTCTCCTCTATTTTTACCTACTGGTTGATACACACCAAATGTTGCATGACTCCATATAAACCCCTATTACCTCCTACTTTTTAGCTGGGGGATAGAGGATAGATATTTTTATAAGCTGATCAAATGTGATCTTGAGTGCATCCCAGCAGCATGTGTTCCTTTTTCCTGCAGTGCCCCCACAGGGGAAGTTAAGTATTACATGGCCTTTCTTTGTCCTCCAATAAGTGAGATATCTTGTCGAAGGGAGCCACAAATGTAGGACTCCTCTGTAATCAACATTAATTTATTGTACTTCATAAGAGCCCCATACATAACATATTTTTACATTTCTAAATTGTGGACTGGTACAGATTTTGCATTGGGACCCTTTTCTCTTGATGCAAACAGTCTCCAGACAGAGTCGACAAATTGATGTACATAGTATATTGCGATTTTACAATAATTAAGCTTAACTGACATAAAATTGGCTTTGAACATTGGTCGAGAGACTTCATATTGTTGCACTGCACATTTTCAGAATCCGTATCCCGCCATGGTATTATTGAAGGTTGATTCCTCAGCCATGGAACAATTTGCACTTTTCAGTCATTTCCATTTGTGCATAAAAAGTCTTGGCTTCCTCGATGATGGCGGGCCTGGCAGAGGGCTTTCTTGGATGTGCTTTGCTGTAAAGCACTTGTAGACCATCTTATCCAGCTGCACGGATTTGGCAGCCTCGGAGTGTGTCCACTTCAGAACACTATGCGCTGTCTTGCTTCGCCGGAATGTAGCGGGGTCTTCTGCATACTGATGACTAATGGCTGATGAATCAATGTTGTATTCCTGCATAATAGAAACATGACATTTGGACCTTCAAGATTTTTGATTATGTTCAGTTTTGAGGAATTGTCGGTGTAATGAGCTTCATCTTGCCAACGGCATCTTTACTAGAGATTTTGGATGCCGAGAACGCACTCGTTCCACTTCTCTGAGCCATGTCTATTATCATTCTTGGCTTCTTCACTCTGCTCCTCTAGGTCTTGGTCATGCTACCTGTCTCCAGAGTCCTCTACCTTCTCTTACCTTCTAGGACTGCATAGATTTTAACTCCTTATGGCCAAAGTGGAGCGGGTGCGCTGTGGGTTATTTTCAGCAGAATTATCTAAGGCTAACCCGGGCCAAATTATGGAAGCAGTATAGTGGATGCTGGTATTAAAACCCACGGGTTTCAAACGGGTTTCAATAGTAAGAGTTTCAATAGTGATATCCCACTCCATTCATTTGGAATTTTCTCAACAAACCAGTAGTGATGATTGGATCCAAACCGACAAGTTTTGGTTTATACCGAACTTTGCGGTTCAGGTCCCCCAGACCTGACCCCGAACTTCCGGCACAGTTCAGCTCAAACTGCCGCTGTACCTGGACTAGAACAGGATTTTAAATTTGGATTCAGTCAAACTCAGTTGAACCCAAATTTTTATGGGTTCGCTCATCACTAATAACCAGTACAGTAATAAAATAGAAAAAGCTTCAGATAGGAATACATCTTTAGGGTTAGTCCCTTAAAAAATACCGAAAAAACCCAAATAGCGTGCTTGGCTTTCTCCAGGATCCACATAGAGGATGATTAGGGGTAAATATTTAACCTGCTCCAACATTGAGAAGAAACGTGGCCCTTTTTTACATAATAGGTGTAGGCCTCAGCAGATGCCTTTAAAGAAACCTTGATGCTAAAATATAACATACAACAGTGATGGCGAACCTTTTAGAGACCGAGTGCCCAAACTACAACAAAGACCCGCTTATTTATCGCAAAGTGCCAACACAGAAATTTAATTTGTGATTTACACTCCCTTCTCTGTCTCAGTTTTCGTTGATACCAGCACCTGAGGACACCAATAAAGCAGAAAATAGTCCCAGGTAGAGCTGTCACTTTAAAATACCTCTGTGCACAGCAAGTCCTGGGCTGTCTGGGACTGCAGGAAGATACCTGGAGTCCTCTCTGGTGATGGCCTGAGTGCCCACAGAAAGGGCTCTGAGTGCCACCTCTGGCACCAGTGCCATAGGTTAGCCATCACTGACATACAACATACATGTAGCATACATTAAAACAGTTCAGTATAGAAAATAATAAAATACAACCTTTCTTCTCATGTCCATAACCCGCTCCCTCGTTGAGACCTGTCTACACTTCAGCACATATTTTTTTTTATTTGTGTGTTTCTTTTGTTAAGGTCCACATTGATGTTTCGGCCTCAGATGTTCTCCGCATTCATCTCCTACTCAGCCATGTTCATTGTTAGGACTTACAAATTGCATGGCTGCCAATGGTTATCACTTTACCTTTTCAATTTCAAGGACTTAATGTGCGCTTCCCCTGAAGCCGTGTCCAGGGCGGCTCATTGTGGAAGCTTGAGTGTTTTTGTCTTTCACGTTCTGTGCTCTCTATCGCAATTTGAATGCTATTTACTCCAGTTTTATCTGTCTTATCATCAGGCTTGAAAGGATGTTCTCTCTTGTGTCGGTGCTTTTAGTCTGTTATCCAAAAAATATTAAACATTTTCATTTTGGAGATGGCTTATTTTTAGGCTTTTGACTGAAAGAAAACTTTTTGGGGGACTATTTGCACAGTCTGGTCAGAACATTTCTTTATATTTATCCAATGGATATATTTTTTTTTATTTATACTAACAATAATAGTTGACAAAAATCAAAAGGGTAGATACCGGACACCCTACAACCACCAGACAAAGAGTCTGCACAATATACAAAGGACAGTGCCATATGTTGTACAGTGGCTATGCTTGATATTGCAGTATGTGAACCCAACTGCATGCAGGACGTGACATCAATGGTCTGTGGACCACCAGGGCCAGATGTAGACTGAAGTTTCCCAACCAAATTATTTTGTAAGGGTTCTACACTTACTGCCGACATACAGTACCAAAACTAAACTAATAAGGGGGTTCCGTCTGCCGACTAAATTTGGCAGTTTAAGAATCTTTGCAGCTGGAACATACGTATGAGCAGTGCAGGAGGAGAGATCACTATATTATCTCTATAAGCCAGTATCAATCTTGATTGGTGGTCATGGACCTACTAGAAGTTGTGGACCCCTGGCGGCTGCCCAAATTGCCTATAATCCACTATTGTCTGCAATAGCTTCAAACAGTTGATTTTTGGTCATACCATTCTAATATACTTTGTGTTTAAGTTTCCTACCATTCCCATTACTAGTGTGCTGTTGATAAGAGTCAGTTTGGGGGTCCCGTGATCTGAAGAATGGAGAAGTGAAAATTCCTCTGTATCTTCCCCATGAATAGGGCACATGACTAACATATTCAATGCCGTAGAGCTCAGTGAGATAACTACAGAAGTGAATGGAGTACCTGCCCTGCATGTACAACCGGGATTCAGGAGTATCTTTTGTCTTCGGTTCCCCCAATCACCGGGTTGTCTAAGCTAAATGATGTGTCACTTATTCTTTAGGTTGGGGATAGGGTATATTTTCTTTAGTGGGAAACCCCCTTCACCATTTTGGAAAAAATATAACATTTACATGTATTTGGCAAAAAGGCGGCCATTTTGAATATTTATTTTTTTCTTTCTTGCCAATGGGGACATCATTTGTAAATAATTATGAAAAAATTCATTTTGTACTATGGCTTTTATGTGAATCTCAATGGACATTTTCTAAAAATGAGTCGCCTGGAATGGCCTATAAGGGACATACAATGACCTAGCAAGTGCTTTGCCCTTTAGGACTCTTCTTAAGTCCCAGAATATCTTCTTCCCTAGTCTATAAACACTTCATCTGCTTTTAGTGTAAGTGTTATCTTTCCAATCTCCATGTAAATACCTTCTCCCAGTAGTCAGTTCTATTTTCTATATTGTGCTCAGAGACTTAAAGGACTCCCCCTCCCATTATATCTCCAGAATATAATGCAATTTGTTGACATGATGGCTTATTATTAATATTATTATCTCAGCGGACAGAATTAATGCAGACGCATGCTATGTATTTTCCGAAAATGACTTTACAAATCCAAAAAAATTGACTGCTTAGTTCTCACTGAATAATCGCCTCTGTAATGATGGCTCTAGGACCGCATTGTTGGGGAAAACATTTCTAGTTAATAATATGTTTTAGTATCTTAAAAGCCATCTTTATTATTCTTAGTGGATTTAGATGCTAGGGGACCGCTCCACAAAGTGTAATTTATTGTAATCTTTTGCATACTGCCAAGCTCTTCTCATTTATAGTGGGGCTTGAAAAGGGAATTTTGAAGCATTTGCAAATATTCATGTTTTAATGTCTCAAAGTGAAACTGTTATGTTAGGAAATAATCCCTTTCAATATTAGAAAAGTGACTGCATTCGGAGGAAAAAATACCAACTGCATACCAAATATTTCATGGATTTTTATATGTTTTTATATTTAATATTTTTGTAATGCAGGACATTTGCAAACTTATATTAAAATATATAACAATTTATTATACTCTTTTTCAACATACTGTATATACTTGAGTGTAAGCCCCCCCTGCTAATGAAATGCCCAGCAGCATCCCCCACTAATAAAATGCGTAGCAGCCTCCCCCCTAATGAAATGCCCAGTATCTTCCCCTCACTAATAAAATGTCCAGCAGCCTCCCCTCACTAATGAAATGCCCAGCATCCTCTCCTCACTAATGAAATGCCCAGCAGCCTCCCCTCACTAATAAAATGCCCAGCAGCCTAACTTCACTAATGAAATTCCTGGCAGCCTCCTTTCACTAGTGAAATGCACAGCAGACTCCCCTCACTAATGAAATGTCCATCACCCTCCACTCACTAATGAAATGTCCAGCAACCTCCCCTCACTAATGAAATGCACAGCAGCCTCCACTTACTTATGAAATGCCCAGCAACCTCCCCTCACTAAAGAAATGCCATGCAGCCTCCCCTCACTAATGAATTGTTCATCAGCCTACTTTCACTAATAAAATGCCCTGCAGTAGCCTCCCCTCACTAATGATATACCCAGGAACCTCCCCTCACTAAAGAAATACACAGCAGCCTCCCCTTACTTATGAGATGCCCAGCAACCTCTCCTCACTAATGAAATGCCCAGCAGCCTCCACCCACTAATGAATTGTCCAGCAGCCTGCTTTCACTAATAAAATGCCATGCAGTAGCCTCCCCTCACTAATGAAATGCCCAGCAGCCTCCCCTCACTAATAAAATTACCAGCCACCTCCCCTTACTAATGAAATGTGCAATGGCCTCCCCCACTAATAAAATGACTAGCAACCTCCCCTATACTAATGAAATGCCCTGCAGCAACCTCCCCTAGTAATGTAATGCCCGGCAGCCTCCCCCACTCATGCACAACAACCTCTCTTAGCAATGAAATATCCAGCAGTCTCCCCTCACTAATAAAATGCTCAGCAGTTTACCCCTGTAATGAAACACCAATCAGCATCCCCTCACTAATAAAATTTCCAGCAGTTTCCCTTATTATAAAATGCCCAGAAGCAGCCACCCACACAGGGCCCCTCATTACATAAAAAAAATAAGCTCAGTACCTACATACGGTGCTCCCCGCAGCTCCTCTGCCCTCTTGGCTTCCTGCATAGCAGCGCATACACTACGGACGCTGCTATCAGGCGGTGATACCACCACATCATAGTGTGTACATGGACTCATCTCTACCAGTGCTGCTAAACAGGAAGAAGAGAGGGAAGAGGAGAATCAGAGGTAAGTACTAAGTTTATGTTTTATATACTTGAGTATTAGCCGAGTTGGGATTTTCCGGCACAAAAATTGTGCTGAAAAACTCAGCTTACAGTCAAATATGTATCAATAATTATTGATTTATTCAAATGTTATCCATTTTTATATTTTAATAATAATTCAATTGTTCATAATCTTTCTGCATCATATGTAGTTCACACTGAATTTAGTGTTTTCAATCATTTTAATAAAAATGAATAAAAAATGTAATTTATAAATTTAGCATATGTAATTTTTAATATTCCTTAGGAATTGCCAAGAAATTTAGATAATCAATTGAATGCACTTTAGGCCTTTTTAGCAAACAAAATGTTTTTATAGGTGTTTTTGCTGCAGTTTGAGTGGCTTTTCATGTTTCATTTTTCTGAAAATTTTTGGGGGCATATGCATCAACTATGCACCAGCACGAGATGTAGGCCCCACCCCTCTGTTTGCACCAACTATATCATGGGGCTCCGGCCTCTTGATATATCTTAGGTGATGAGATATAAGATAAATACTATTATTAGTGGTGAAAAAACAGCATTTTAGGTATTCGTTCAGGGTTAAATAACTATGAAAATTATTTTCAGTAATTATTTAAAATCAGAATTAGATTTTTTAGGTGCAGTAATACATCCAAGTACATGGGAACAGGTTGTTTTGTGTCAAACTGTGACTGCGGTACTTCAGTTTAAAGGACTTGTCTAGTTTATCTTGAAAATCCCTGGGGTGCCGCAGCAGGTGGGAGAAAAACTCAAGGTACTTACCCTGCTCCTGCTTGTTGACTCTCCTGGCTGGGAGTTAAAGTGAAAAACCCCTTTAATGATTTCTGAGGTCTTTGATATCGTATAGTCTTAACCTTAGGGGCGCAGTCACACAGTGCAGCGTCTTCAATGCAATTCATCAGTCATAACCCACAACAAGTTCAAAGACCCCGAATGGGGACCTGGCTGGGGAGGACGGACAACACTTCTGATAAAGTTTTAATGATGTTACCGATTGTAGGTTCAACTGGGGAAGAAAATATATTGCTGAATGTTATTCTAACTGTAAGTTTCCAAGGCAGTTATTTTCTTCTATAATATCTGTCTTTCTAAATAGCTGATATTTGGCAGCTATCCATCCATTTCTATCTTTTCTATCAGTTTATCCATCCATCCATCGCTCCTATTTGTCTATTTGTCTACCATCCATCCATCTGTTTTGTTTGTCAATCTATCTTTCTTGACAAATATGAGATAGATATTTAGATGTCTATCATCTATCTATCTCATATCTATCTATCTATCTATCTATCTATCTATCTATCTATCTATCTATCTATCTATCTATCTATCTATCTATCTATCATCTATCTATCTATCTATCTCTGATCCATCTATATAACTTTCTATCTGTCAATCAACCAACCTATCCATCTAAAACTGGCCCATATATATCATACATGCCCCTCAATCGGTTTACCTGTTGGTTATTCAAACATTTTTTTCAGAATCTATTGTATTTATTTACTCATTTTTATCTAACTATAGAGATTCCGATTAGTACATTGCGAACAAATACTCAACCAAGAACTTATTATAGAAGACTCTCTACTTTGGAGTGCTCTTTCCTTCCTCCCTCTATGCCTCTCTCTCTCCTTCCTTCCTCCCTCCCTCCCTCCCTTCCTTCCTTCCTTCCTTCCTTCCTTCCTCCCTCCCTCCTTCCTTCTTTCCTTACTCCTCCCTCCCCCCTTCCTTCCTTCCTTCCTTCCTTTCTTCCTTCCTTCATATCTAGACATTATAGAAGGCTTTCTATTTTGGAGTGCTCTTTCCTTCCTCCCTCCCTTCCCCCCTCCCTCCCTCTCTCCTTCCTTCCTTCCTTCCTTCCTTCCTCCCTCCCTCCTTCCTCCCTCCCTCACTCCCTCCTTCCATCCTTCTTATCTAGACATTATAGAAGGCTCTCTACTTTGGTGTGTTCTTTACTTCCTCCCTCCATCCCCCCTACCTTCCTTCCTTTCTTCCTCCCTTACTCCCTCCTTCCTTACTCCTCCCTCCTTCCTTCATATTTAATATATATTTATTTATTTATTTATTTTATTCATTATTTATTTTCATTTTCTCATATCTATCTATCTCATCCATCTTCCAATCATCTCATTGAGGATATATTTCTATATTGATTTTCCACCAATTAGTTTTCCAAGCCTCAGATCATTACACACTTTAGAGTAGTCAAAGAATAATGACATAAAAATCAATTATCCCCCGATGATGCTTCCAGAGGCAGATCTTCCATGGCGGGTATCTGAGGCGGTGACAGGTGGGCTGTTGATGTTATGACACTTGGCTTATTTAGGAGGCAATTAGATGCTGTCTTATAGGACAACATTATATTATGACAGATGAAATGGCACATTCTATTCACATAGATTTTTTTATCTTCTTTTGCATATTCATCTGTGAATATTTAAGTCGCTGATATTTTTGACTTAGAATCCTGGCAGCAACTTCTTAATGACATTTTGACATTTGCTGAAAGTACAAAATTTGAATATGATAGACATAAGTGTTTACGAACATTAATAGGATGTGACAATTTATGGCGTGAATTGAAGAGCGTCAGCTCAAGTCGGCATGAACTTATTTTGGCTGGTGTGTCAGTTGTTCGAGCATCCAGCTGAAGTCATCTTAATGGATTGTAATGAGTCCATAAGCTGATAATTACATTTTAGGTAGGAGAAGTTGGGCAGAACTAAAAAATGAAACAAATATTTAAAATATATATATATATTCTAAATAGAATACATTTAAAAATGTATTTAAGGGGTATCATCATTTGCTCTTATCCTCTATCCGGTGGAATGGTTGAGCGTAGAGGGTTTGACAACCAAGACCCTCTATGAACTCTATACCCATCTACCACAAGTCTCCGAGACCTGCCAAACCAGTGGGACTTCTAAGTTTTTGCCATCCTGTAAATAAGGCCTCATGCATACGACTGTTTATGGTGGCCGTTAGCTTGCCACAGAAGATTAGGCTAGCTTAAAAAGTTGCCATTGAACTTCTATTATGCACGGTTGAGGGGAGGCCGGCATGTATCACCACACCATGACCGAGCCGGGCACCACAAGTGATAGAGAAGGTCCTATTTCTGTCCATATGGAGGAACGGCTCCTATGGAGTTGCCAGGGGTAATGATGGGTGATTGGTGCTGTCCCCTCCCATCTCCCATGTCCACCTGGCCATAATGGACCATAAATAGTCCCATGTTTCCAGCCCATTTCAGCACACAGGCATATGGATGAGGCTTAATCTGTAAGTTTCATAGAGGTCAATGAAGCCTAGGACAGAGCTGCCTCCAGCATTTCATTGACTTCTATGGAACTTGTGAAAATGGTAGCCAGTTCTTTTTGCTCCTCCCACGAATGTATAAATAGATACAAATAGACGTTACTATTTGTTTAGTCAAAGAGGAATGACCCTTGACTATCCAATCAGTGCAGGGAGTATCAGACTGTGTAGGTACAAATATATTTGACAAGTTGAATAATAATGTGTCGTTTTTAGAGATGTAGATTTCTACAAGTTCACAAAAAATAACAGAATGTTGTCAGCAGAGGGGGAAAAAAAGATGGCAGCATGCATAGGGAAACATTTTTTTAGTAAACTGGCCCTAGTGGTTACTTTTTCAAGGGACATCACCTCGTAGAAAGGCTCTCTATACTCATCGGCATGAGGTTTATACTAGTTGAGGTTTATATTCTCGTGAGTCTCTGATCCAATTTTTAGATTTCAGAGTTAATCTTTTATGGTTTTGTTCATTTGATTAAAGGGTCACTAAAGTTTTAGCATTTCTTTAGCACTGTCTATTTGATATAATGCTATATGTTTTCTGTTGACACCTGGGCACAGCCATATTGAACTGAGGGGAGATTGACTGTAGTGTTGCTAAGGATTCATAACTGGAAGCAAAAAAAATTAGCCAATATAAAAATTAAATGAAATTTTAGGCACTTTACTTTAATTTTTTCGCCTCTCCAACTTTAATTAGCCGAAATAGCATTCACTCTTTAAAGGGGTTTTCACACTAGATCCGTCGGCTCCATTGAGATGTATGGAGCAGAACAGTCATATGCGGCCGTCTGCTCCATTACTCTCATGGAGCAACAAGGGGTCTGACTTAGGTACGTGGGACCCCATTGGACCCCTCCTTCTCGTGAGACCCCTCCTTATCACTGAGACCCCCACTGATCAGCAAGTTAGGCACTATCCTGGGGATAGGACTTAACTTGAATTTGTGTAAAACCCCTTGGCTGGGCTATATTGCAGTTACTATGCATGTAACCTTGGAGGTATTGATCATAAAAAGATACCTGTCGCCTATTTTCACGATAATGGATGATTGTCTGGTTTCTGAGGATCCATCAATCATAGAAAAGGAGGACTGAAAGTTCCAAAACTTTCACATACCGAATGGAGCATAGATGCACATGCGGGACCTTCGTTCCATGAATTTTCTATGGTAATTCCAGAACAACTTGTATGACCACTGTCCTGAAGTCCTGTAAATAAATGAGGATCAGCTGAGCATCTGTATCTGAGCTCCAATCTGTATAATTTTCAATCCCATATTCTCCAAGCAGTCAGACCTCCAAAGACTAGACACCAAACACCTATACATCTAGGGGGAAAAATATAGAAAATACTGAGAGAATGGGTTTTTTTCTCCATACAGTCCCTAGTAACAGTATATAAACTACCCCACACTCCCAGATCGCACTTCTTCCTGACCCACAGACAGTAGAGGGCAGAGCAAAGAAAGTAAGACATGATTTCAAAATCAGACTACACAAAGTTTGTTTGTTGTCTGTAACCAAGGAGACACAACGCTCAGCATAGGAGCTATTTAAACAAAATCAAATCATTTAAAATATTTTTTTTTTAATCCATTGGACCAATACAAATAATTGTAAATGTTCTAGCCCTCCAAATGATATTCTATGAGCTCATCATTTCAACAGAGAAAGTATCAATGCAGAACGTTCCATTTTGCATCTAGTTCTACCATGTGTCTCCAAGGCGTAAACAGGTGAAGTCATTTGCATGGGGATTTGCATAATTATTCACATCTTCTCCAGATATGCTTTTAATGAATCTGCTGATTCAATAGTAGCTAATTCTTGATCTCGTGTGGAGAATGTGGGAGCATTAGCATGCGCAATTATGACTACATGAATATATGCATGGCTTTAGAGTTGTTAAGTTGACCATTAAAATTCTCATGGAAGATGAAAGCACATATTTGTGGATCTGGCATAAAGATGTGGAGCATTTGTTTACTTCTATCATCAGGCATTTAGTAGAGGAATAGCAAGTGGCTGCATGCACTGACTGGCTTCATGAATGAATTATGTCTCAGGCCTAACTCAAACCTATTAAAAAATCAATTGTATCATATGTAAAAGTAAATAGATTTTTCCCTTCCATTCATATAATAAACTATCCTTAGTATAGAACGTCAGTGTATAATTGGTTGGGTCAGACACGTGGACCCTACATCAATCAGATGTTTTGGTTGCCTGTTGATGCCGCAACCTATACAGTAGATGGACCAGAAGACTCCTTCCACAGTATCGTAGCGCAACTTTAATGGACCCTACCTCTATACCATGAACAGATCTTACATGTTATGGTCTCATCCAAAGTGTCGGCTAACCTTGAGAGGAATTCAGAAGAGTTTATCGGTGGTGGACGTGTTTTAAACAGTGAGCAATCAAATACTGATGACCTATATAGAGTATATATCGTCAACAAGAAAAATATTTCGGAGGGGACTAGAAAACCACATTTTTCCATTCTCGTTGTCACTTTCCTTATACCTTTGGAAAGAATGATAAGATTGAAATGCGTCTTTGCTCATATGCACCCCTAGGCAGATCATATTCTTTACATCTCGAAAGTCTAAAGGTCCCAACATATTCAGGCACAACACAGGAAGCCCTTTGATTTCTATGATAAATATGTGATACTTTATTTCTCCCGTGGAGGCGCTGCTGGGAAGTTAGACACCTACCATAGGTATTTTTTACAGATCATTGTTAGACAATCTGTAAAATGCCAAATTTTAGTCCCGTCTAGTACAAATAATTATTGTCCAAATTGTGTAACTTCTTTCAAAAAGGAGCATTGTCATGGTAAACAAACAGACTTAAATCTCCTAAATCCCTTCCTCATCCAATCCTTTCCCTTCCTTGGTTGAACTTGATGGACATGTGTCTTTTTTCAATCGTATAAACTATGTAACTTAGTTAATTGCCTAAGGGTAATATAAAGCAGGTAATTGTAACCTGTACCAGGGAGGTAGACGACCCTAGAGCTGTCATAGATGGTAATAGATCTGAAGGTGCGTTAGGGGATCGGCAAGGTCAGCAGCTATAATCAACGTGCTGTAAACTCAAGAGATAACATCTTATCAGGTTCATGTACAGATGTATCCACCCTTAATCTTCTCTACCCCAATCAGAGACACAACCACTAGTTTGCCATGTATATATTAGCACCACCTCACAGAGATTTTTAGACCTGGACAAGTCTGGCATTCATCTTAAGAAGAGTCAACACATAAGAAATAATATGGAAGGAAATAATATGGAAGGAACCTTTACCAGGAGTGTAAAATAAAGAAGAAAGGTTCCGAATACCGGGAACAATGTGAAAATAACATTAAACAGTTTATATTTCCTTGATCGTATAATCTTTAAATTTTGTTAAATCCTTGTACAGAAAATATTACTAATCCAGACATGTGCGTCCTTACCCCTTTGTTAGAGTTGACATATCATGAGATGTGCGGCACAGGATAACCAGCATTACTTGATTTTCCTTTATTTTGAATTGTTGATACTATGGGGGGTTATTTATCATTAGGCAGCTCCTCGGGACAGTTTTATGTCTATTTTTGGAGCTCTGGTGCCCATCAGAATCATTTTAGTGGCTTTGGCTCTTCAATAAATGTTCTTATGGTCTATTTAAAGTGTGTTTTTTGTTTCAAAAAGTTCCTAAAAAGTTTCATCATATAGACCAGCAGGGGACTGGAGTGAATATGAGACTTTTTATGAGAGTTTTTTTGCAAAAGCCTCAAGTCATAAATTTGGCTTTCCACATTGTTTCACTAGCAGTAGTTCTATGTTCACACCAAATTGATGAAGAGGTGAAAAAAGTCCTGTGAAACTTTATAGAAGTAAAAAATCTAAAAAAAACCCCAATGATTAATAACCCCCTTTGTGTCCATGTGGTATGGGACTCTCCAAAATTTGCAAAATGGGTTCCACTATATATCCCAAACAATTGTCATAGAACCTAAAGAGAAGGCATCTCAGATGAGATCAGTCACATGGTTAGTGTGGAGTAAATTGGGTCAGAAGAACATGGGATAGAAGATGTCAAAAATTGACTTTAGGGTGCTGTGGTCTGAACCAGCACCAACATTGGGGACTCATTTGGGTTTTCTATGGTGCCCTCTTTTTGGTTTGTAAAACATTGTAAAATGTTGATATTCTCCATAGTTTCTGGCCTTGTACCCTCAAGAAATATATTTATGAAAAATCTACGATAAATCTAAAGGAGTAAAATAGACGTCGCGATAAATAGAAGCTTTGAAAATCTTGGGGGGAGAAATACTATTTTCTTTCTTCAAGGAGAAACGACCTTTGGGAAATACTTGGCGCTTTTCACTTTCTTTGCCAGCAAAAGCTTCACAGAGACATCCAGGGTTCTTGTCCCCGGGGAGTCAGATGGGAAGAATCCTTTTTTTCATTCTAGGAAAAGGGGTCAAAATCTACCAAAGTCAATCACTTTCCTTCTGTAGTGAAAATGCCATGTTTACTGTGTGAGTTTGTTGGCGCCTTTCCAGATAAAAAGAAAGAAACTAGTTCAAAGGAAAAAACAAAGGATCGGGCTTTAATGCTAGTCCGCCTCTGCACTTTTTAACGAAGGTAACATCGAATGTTGCCATCCAAGAAAATACATCTTTTCAGAATTTGTGTGTTGAACGAAAATGTAATTTATCAATCTGTTTCAGTAATTTTTAAGTATAGTGTAAGTTACGTAACATTCAAATCCACCATCAACCAATAGGAAATTGTTTTATTGCCCAAGGATAGATGGTCACACTTGATATGCTCTATAGATCATCAAGCATGGTATCTTAGAGAAGGATTCTACTCTCGAGCGCTTGTCCATTACTATAAAGGAATTTTTTTGTTTAAAAACATAAGTAAGGGTTGTTTATGGACACATAGGACAAACCTCCTAAAAGATAATGCAATAGGGAGACGCGTTTCAAACCCGCACCGACTCATGACGAAACCGGTACAGGTCTCCTTACTGTATCTTTTATTTATATCACCATAGCCAAGCCTTATTCGTGTTTTTAAACAATTGATTTTCAAGTGATTTTAGGCTATGAGACAAGTACCTGAGAGTGAATACCTATTCAAAGACACTGTACTTTATGATATAGAGAGTTCTTAAAGTACCTCGTCACACTGGTAGAATCCGAAGGATTGTATACAAATACACAATGGGGGTCATTTACTAACGGCCCGAATCGTGTTTTTCCGGCGGGTTACGCCAATTTTTCCGTTTTGCGCCGATTTTCTCTGAATTGCCCCGGTATTTTGCCGCACGCGATCGGATTGTGGCGCAACGGCACCGGCATGCACACAATGGAAATGGGGGCATGGCCATATGAAAACACGACGGATTCAGAAAACCCGCCGCATTAAAAAAAAAAAGTGTCGCTTGACACACGCTTACCTGCACCCAGCCCGGCTTGGTGAAGTTCAGTGCATTCCGATGAACCTCAGCGCAGCTGTGACACCTGGTGGACTTCGGAGGAACTACCTTAGTGAATCCCGGAAGAACCCGAATCCTCCGCAGAGAACGCGCCGCAGTTGGAAGAAGGTGGACAAATACAGGTGGACAAGGTGGACAAATACAGACTATCATTGTATCTTCTCTCCAGGAAGAATGGTGGGTCCAGCAGGATGACCTCCAAAGACAATGCAGTTCTGTCAAAACCTTCTCACTTTTCCTGTTCTAAACAGCCAATGAAATTTCACTTTAAAATAGCGCTGAGAGCAGCATCTTTTAAGTTGCTTGGGACTACAGGAAGATTTGGTGGATTTGGTCCTGTTTGGTGAAATTGGGGCAATGGCCTGAGTGCCCACAGAGAGGGCCCTGAGTGCCACCTCTGGCACCCGTGCCATAGGTTAGCCACCACTGCACTAGAGCCTTACACTAGCCTTCTAAATTTGTTATACTAGAAAGATAGATAGATATTATACATAATTGGATAAATGTATATATATCTGTGTATTTTTCTTCAAAAAAGTCTTGGCAGATTTACGTGATGCCCACAACATTAGACTTCTTTACCTCTGTTAAGGAGAGAATAGAGCCAGAAGAATAGCTCCTTTCTCTGTGTAGTGGCTGAGCCAGGTAACTGCAGTCCAGCTCCCATACAAGTGACAAAGATCAGGAACTACACGAAAAAGGGCTGTCTAAATGTCACGATTTGAACCGGCATCCTTTGGCCTATCAGGAGTGGAAATGCTTTCCATTAAGGTGTTTGGAATTTTATTATAATAGTAACGGTTTTCTTGTCAATTGATGTTTATATTTTGATGTCTTACTTTTTATGGGGCTGTCCATATAGAAAGGAACCCTACAACATTACTGCTTACCTACTGGTCTCTGAGCAGGTAAAACCTCTTTCTCCCCTCTCATAGCAGGAAATCTCATAAAACATTGGGGAATAGATACTGTACTTTGTGAGCTTCTTCCTTCTACTTTGTTAGTACTCCATTTACTTTTTTTTTTTTGTAAGAAAAATACCGTATGCATTGATCGTCTTGATATGGAAAAGAGTACCATGACTGGTAAAAAAAACCCTATTTTTTAAAGAAAAAAATACAGTCTTATGGATGCCTTTAAATTCTTCAAAATGTGAATCACTGATTGGCTTTGAATTTCGAGTCTGGTGTCTACATTCTACCATCTCTTGTCTTAATGAACCTCAGCTTAGGTCTATACATTGAGTGTATTGATCTGTGTAACAACATGAAAGGTTTCTATGCCGCATTGATGGGTCCCGGTTCTCGTAGAGTTTGTTGGTAAGGTGCTTACTACGGCATGTTTTCCTAAATGACTATTAGTTCCTCTTTGCTGATTGATGCATTTTCTTCAACGTCCATCTAGTACTACATGTAATAATATGATGGTGGATCCTGTGTGTAAGTAATGTAATTGTGCTAAAATAATTGACCACTACAGGCAATGGCTCTGAGGCAACATGTAGTAATTTTCTCCTGCACAATATAATTCTAGAGTACAAGTGCACTACCGTATTTTTCAGACTATAAGGCGCATTAAAAATCTTTTGATTTTCTCATAAATCAAAGGTGCGCCTTATAGTCCAGTGCACCTTATATATGAACCATACTTACAGACAACAGGTGCCTTGAACTGTGCACAGGTCTGCCTCCTGCTGGTCACTCATCCTTATAATCCGGTGCGCCTTATACTCCGGTGCGCCTTATATATGAACCTAGACGTTTTAGCAGGCATTTATTGATGGATGGTGCGCCTTATACTCCGGTGCACCTTATAGTCCGAAAAATACTGTATATCCAGCCGCCAAGTTCTATTGTTGTCCCAAGGACTGACAATCTATTATTTTAGTTTAGTTTTGCTGCAGTGTGTTCAATGTGACTCATTAGTCATCTGTGTTTTACATTACATTCTCCTAAAATCTCAAATACTAACTTTTTTAAAGATGGAAATGTGAAGGACATTTTCATACTGTATAGTATTGGTCCTTGAATTGATGGGTGATTCTTTGTTCTAATCCATTATTATGTATACAATAGAAAAGCCGATTCACGGGGATGGTGATATCTTACCACAACTGCAAAATATAATATCTAAACTCTCAAATCTATTAACTATTTCCTAAAATTTTGGAAATATTCTTGACTGATGTAGAAGACCATTGTAACTACAAGTTCACTGGGGAAAACTAAAGAAACTGTTGGGGAAATCACAATTGGACGTCATTCTTGAACCCATTTAGTAGCGTATGTAGCAGCTGAGCTTGTAGATCTTGCACACTTAAAGGTTGCCGAAACTGTTGACCAATAAATGCTCAATTGGTAATAAATTCGGGGACCAGGCAGCCAAGGAAATGTTGTAATCTGGTTCTCCTGGGAAAGGCTTGCTGTGTGTGTGTAAAAGTATCCCTGAAGCCCATCCAGGAGAGTTGACTTATGTGGCTGCAGGATGTTCTGCACATATTGTTGAGCTCATTATTGTCTCCTGTATTACTAGTGTACAAGGGGTGACCAACTATGAAGGCTTCCTAGATGTTCACACCAACAGTTGGAGCAAAATGTTACTCCATATTATCTGTATCTGAATGCGCCTAATTGCCATGGCCATTATTATATGGGATTCGGGGGATGTTATACGTTCTGGATAATCTTGACCTATCCACCTATCAGATTTCTGGAGATATAGCGCATTCTACCTTCATTGTTTGGCTGTTAAAAAGAATAGATGCTGAGCTGCAGTTCCTTGGTGGTGTTATACAGGGGATGGATCATTCTGCTCAAAACTATGAAGAAGTTCTGGCACCCAAAGGTTATGGGAACTGATGATCTGTTTGATACTGTTGATCTATTAAGCATAAAATATAGGCAACCGTTATTTTTTTAAAGATATTTGTCATATACTAATTGGTAAAAACATTACCATTCTCTCCTGAGAATTTGTTACATTTTTAAAATATAATATTCTTGAATGTTTTTGTGATTTGTGATATCGTTTAAAGGGGTTATCCGGGTGTTAAAATTTACTTAGGGCCGTGGGGGGGGGGGGGGCAGTCTATGTAAAAATAATAAACATCTACTTACCTCGTCCGGCACTGCTGATGTCCAGTGCCGCGGCCGTCCAGAAGCTCCCATGCAAAACCATCTCCCAGCACTTACGACGCTGAGAGATAGGGACGGATGGGAGGAGCCGGCCACATCGTGGACTGGAAGCTCCCTGTGCACGGCTTCTGTGCCCCTGTAAATAAACAGGGGCACAGATCAAACGGGCCGCGGCGCGGGACATCGGCGACATCGGCGATAAGGTAAGTACATGTTTATTATTTTTAAATAGCCCACCCCAGCCCGGCCCTAAGTAATTTTTTATAACCGGAACACCCCTTTAATATTATGTTTTAAATATTTTATGCTTATTTATCACCTATGATGTGGGTCATATTGGTTCTTATTTTTGTAAGAGATTTCAGGCCATATGGTCAAAATGGCAATAAATAGCCAATGTTCTTCTCACCAAACCATTTCCACCACTTCCCGCAAAACACTGTAGTGTCCTTTTCAAGGTCCCTCTCAGCACAAAGGAAAATGTTCCTGTGCTAGCACTTACTAGTCATGATGACCACCCCTGTCTGAATTCTTATAGTTGTCCAAAAATGACATGCTGATATTTAAGGAAACTTGTGCCTGTGCCTTTTAGAAAAGTTTTGATTAATAAGAATTCTAATTTACACAAATTCAAAAATGTATTTTTACTAATTAGAAGGTGCATATAAATCTTTCTGTATTTATTCATCATTAAACTTTTATTCTGTAACGACTTAATTATTATATTTGTAATGTAATGTAATTAATCTATTTTTATTGTGATTTCTATAGTTAAGGGTTCTATGATTTTAGCCCATCTTTTGTAGTTTTCTATGGCTAGTCTTAATGTGAATCCTGCCACCTTCTTTCCAGAACATTCAGATTGCATCTCTATTATGCACGACATGCAAATGTGACCTGACATTTTGAAATTGACTGACCCTTTCCTACCATATTCAATTACACCCTTTCGGCTTTATACAGTGGTGTCAGTAATTGGATGCCATGATCCATGGGAATATAGAAGATAAATTTCCTCAAAACTATTTTATCGGACACTCTGTATATAGATTATAAAAATAAAAAATAAGATTGCTTAAAGGGGTTAGCCACTTACACCAAGCTTTAGTAGGGTATGTTTAAGATCCTAATATGGTCACCCATATTATCCTTACCTTGTTAAAGTTTAACATTCACCAACAAAAGATGTGTTTCAGCTGGTGGTGACAGCTGGTGGGGCCTGAGAGGTTCCTGTGATGTACACAGGAGCCCCTGAGGCTCATTTTCATATTTGTAAAATAACTTTTTCACTACAAGTAAGCAATTAACAGCTATATGAAGAACATTGCTTGGGTTAAACCACTAATCCATGTAGATGATTTACTTTAACCATGCACAAACTCTGCAATTCCTGATCTTGGATTGTTTATTAGCCATAACCAACTATGCTTGGAATCCATCAATACTCATGTGTTACCTTTATCCTACATCTGGACTTAAAGGAAATCTGCCATCAAAATCCATCATTATGAACCAGGGACACATCATTATGAATCCAGGCAGTGTGACTGTAGTTATCATCTTATATTTCTTATCCATGGTCTCCTTCTTTCTAAAAAATCTACTTTTTGCTAATGAGCCATAAGGCCTGCAGCTTCACAGGCTGTTTCACTGTATCCCCTCCCCCTCTGCTGTAATCTCACACAGTGGGTGGGGGGAGTGCTCCTTGTACATTGTAACAGTCTGTGAAGCTGCAGCACAGTGAGGCTCTGCTAACACCCACTGGAGCCCTGCTGGCTCATTATCATAATTTTAAAAGTTGATTTTAAAAGGAAGGAGTCCATGGATAACAAATATAAGACAATTACCGCAGTCAATGTGCCTGAAACTATGAGTAAGTGTGGTTTATAATAATCTTGACAGTTTTCTAACCAACAGCATGTAAATAAAAAGTTCCAATGTTCCTTGATCAACCCCGAAACTCACTTTAAATCATACAATGCAGAATTTGATAACATTAAACATTGCATTTCAAGAAGCGGTAAAAAAAATAGAAAAAGTTCCTGCTGTGCCGGTAACCGAATATTAACTTGCTCGAGTTACATACGGAGATAGTGCAAAACTCGTTCTGCTTTTGTTTCTTTGTTGTCCTGTATAAGAATTTTATTAACAAATCCCATTGGTA
Organism: Engystomops pustulosus; assembly: GCF_040894005.1. Classification (NCBI taxonomy): domain Eukaryota; kingdom Metazoa; phylum Chordata; class Amphibia; order Anura; family Leptodactylidae; genus Engystomops; species Engystomops pustulosus. The sequence continues at coordinate 31,170,582 of NC_092412.1, forward strand.
TTCATAGATAAAGAGCAGGGACTGAATTTAGATACAAGTTTAACGTTTTTGTGAAAAAAAACATAATTGTTCCTGAATGTATGAGGGAGCACCTGGGGATCCAAAACATGGAGCGTCTCTTACATCGGTGGCAGTTTATGTTTATGAAGCTTATATATTACTATGTAAAAACAGACAATCTGTGACAATTTATATTGAAGATGTTTTCTGGTTGATATTTTTGTTTAAGCATAAAAGTAATATGTACACCGCAGATCCATGTGTCCAGAGGTGGATTTAGCATTTTGGGGACCACAAGCAAATTTATGCCTTATTTGTGATTTTAGCCCTTACTTGGAAAGAAGAAGAAATGAAGAAAGAAATGAGTAGAAGCGGAGAAGAGAGGGAATCGGCTATACCTACTCACACTGAGGGGTGGACAGAGAAGTTTATTAAAGGGAACCTGTCATCAGAAATTGGCATAATGAACCCCTTTAACGCTGAAGTCAAGCTCTCCCTGCTTCTGAACACTTCCTTTCATGTGATTAACATCATGTTAATCAGGAGATCTGATCAATGATGTCCCTAGATGGAGGACCATCGATTACACTGAAGTGGAGACATTAAGGCAGGGAAAGCTTGACTTTAGTGATAAACTCTCCGCCTTCTTGCCTTCATGAAAAAAATCTCACTTCAAAGTTGATTTTCTGTATTATGCAGACATCATCTATAAGCTGCTCAGCTGCTTGACGACACATTGGTGGTGGCTTATTAGGCAAATTTCTGATGACAGGTTCCCTTTAAACTGTCCACAGTGAACCTGGATTACTTCCCTGCCTGCGCCTCCCTTGCTTCTACATTTACTAACTCCTTGTTGGTGTTTTCATCCTGAATCTACCCACAGGAAATGGCCATTAGGCCAATCAGTGACCACAATGATAGCCCACCGCAGTCACTGATTGGCTTAACAGACATTTTCTGATCCATCTGATGTATCAAGACACCAGCAGGGTCAGGGAACCGGACTGTGTAGATATAAATATACATATCTATATTATAAAACTTTTAGTTTTTTTAGGTGATATTCATAATTTTAGTATAAGGGGCTTAAGTGATGTGGGCACAAGCGATTAAATTGTGGCTTTACAAGACAATACTTGCCCAAAATGGTCAACCTATGAAGACTAAGGCCAGTTCCACACTTGCGAGTGTGATGCGATGAACTCGCATCACACTCGCAACGCATGCTGCCCGGATCGCACGGCCCGAACGCTGCACACCGGGAGTGAACTCAGCATGTCAGTTCAGTCCTGGTGTGCAGCGTTTGGGCCATGCGTTCCGAGTTCATTGCATCACACTCGCAAGTGTGGAACGGCCCTAACTGATACATGTGTTAGCCCTACTCTCATACTTATCAGATCTACATCAATACCTACTTCCTCAACCTACCCTCTGGAAATGCCCACTCAGTGACTCAGCTGCCACAATGATGACTCCCCTCAGTCTGTAATTGGATAAACAGACATTTTGCTGGAATTTCTAGCAAGTAGACACCATCTGGGAATGGGAAGCAAAGGAACAGGAGCTACATATAGATCAGTGTGGGCGGTGCCAAGTTGTCCCCTCCAGCCTAGGTCCACTCAACCGGAGAGCCGAATTAGTGCAATGAGAGTTGAAACAGCAACACTAACTGAGGGCTTGATATAAATATAAACTTCCCCAGAAACTGTGAAGAAAAAACTACTAAATGATACAATGAGTCAGAGATGGTTGAGGTGTTGAAAGGTCTTCTTTAAGTAACATGAAAAATGCAATCTAAGATAGGCCTGGTGAATCTTTATACACTTGAGTTGCAATTTACCAGTTACTGGTCTTCCATTATCCTCTATAAATTTGTTTAGAGTAGAGGACGGCGATTCGCCACACTTGCACTTGGATCTTCCTTGAAGACCTATTTTTAGGATTTTAATGAACAGAAACGTCTATCGGTGGAAAACAGCTGCTATTTCATGTGTCCCCTAAAAAAATAAATAACGGGACGGAACGCGAACATGTAAAGAATTTAGAACTCAAAAGAGGAGCAAAAGCGGTGGCTACACTGGGAGGGGGCCTTGAAGTAACAGCAGAGATCATCCCGAAACTTCTTATTTATTTTCTGCTTACAAACATCTGAAAATAATTCTGGTCCCTTTTTCACAACATTATTACTCAAAAAACGCCAAAGGCTTATTGTGATGATTGGAAAAGCTTTAGCGGCACTCGTGTCATTATGCTTCTCATGTGACGTGGTGATTTCAGGCTCTGATTTATACATTTTCAGTAATGCCTTTTAGAAAGTCTAATGCATTCCACTGCACAACATCTGCCACCGGTAGCCGGCCCACCGGGAGGACAACAAATTACTGTAAACATACTAATTGCCATGAAAAAGCTAGAAGAAATTGAAATAAACCCAAAATATTAGATATAAATATGTTTACAATACAATTTACAAGTGTGAGGGTGAAATAGTTTATATTTCAATCCAACACGTTTTGTTTTTAAAAACAAACACCTCCAGTAAGTGTTGTAATCTACAGGCAGCTTGTTGTAGAGAAATGCACAGTAATTACCAATAAAGCTGTATGATTTACTTTCATTATGCATTTTCCAAGATTTTCCCATTTCAATCCGTATTCTAATGAGGTGCACAAATCTGGTGCCAAAAAAAGCTTTTCCCACCTAGACCACTTCCCTCTACTCCTACCCTAGGCAGGAATAATAGTGTCCCAGGCACTGAAGATGCACCAACTTCCATAGCAATTGGATTACAAAGGGAATTTCTTTCTTACAGCCCCCACAAGTCTGGAATTCACTCCCTACATATGGTACTAGAATCAACTTCTTGGGGGATGGAGGATGCGTCCCTCTTCTATTTGCTTTCTATTTGCTGTTTCATGACCTTTGAAAGGGCCTTCCAAAGTCCTGAAATGGCTCTTGTATACATGTGAATTTAGATCAGGAACAGATGTAGGAGGATTTCATGGGTGAAGGGTGGTTTGAGAGGTCATTGGCCCCCTAGAAGGCTTGGGCCCCAGGCTACCGCCCAAACCGCCTATGTTATAATCCAATACTGTTGTTTATCCATAAGATAGGTCATCAGTAGTTTACTGGTGGGGGTGTCTTCACAGAAATGGCTCCTTGTAGTAAAGATGGCTGTTTACATGTACTGCTTATTGCTTATTGCTAGCACTTGCGATTATTTGCCCTAATCCGCCACCTTCATGCCAGTGGGGCATGAAGGGAAGGGGACGTGGCCGGCATAAGATAAATGCTGCACAGCACCCTGCCCGATACATCAAGACACGGAGGCCTCTTCATGTATCGCGCTGCGAAAATGTATCTGAGGGGCTCGTGCGCCGGCGTATGATAAATATCCCCCTATGTGTCTGGCAACATGGTGTTTGTGTTATCTGTTGTAGAAACGTGTATGGTATATATAGATGGACCTATCTGCATACTAAAAAATTTATAGTTAAACCAATAGAAGTAGGTAATTTCCATACCATGGAATAACTCTGAACCCTCCATCTCATCTCAAACAATGTGGTAGTTGATACAGAACAACCTTTAAGTCTTTTTGAGGCTGTTCAAAATTCAGGGATTTTTTCCAACACATTCAGGACACTTGTTATGTGCAGCAGACATCTGTAGTTACAATTCTTATGTTCTGTTCATTATAGATAAGTCTACAAAGGATAAAAGTTATTACTGATTAACCGACAAACATCAACTTGTCTAAAGTTCTTGTGCTCTTCGAGAAGGACAGCTGACAAGTGTAATGTTCCCTTCCTCGGCAGCCGATAATTATAATGACATCGATAGAGTATTTAAGCTTTGCTGTTGTTCTCAATAAACAGACCGATTCCCATTAGATTCTTTTTTGGAAAAGATGCCGGAGCTCTCTTCTCATTGACACGTTCTCTATTAACTTCCTATAATCACAACTTCTTTAGAATCCATATCCTTGGGTATCGTCAGGTCACCTACGATAGTGACTAGAAGCTATATTGTGTTTTTAATGATAAGGAGATGGCTAGTACATTCTACCTTTGTGGGTATTGCACAGCGTGTAAAGTACTTTCATTATACAAATTCAGTAAATTATGGTGACATGGTATCAAAACCTTCATAGGATACAATTAACAATCCCTGGCTGGGGATATATAAGGCTCTTGATGTGACCATTGTAATCCCTTCCCCACAAATCACCCCCACTAGGCCAATTGTGCTATAATCTGTTCCACTATAGCAAGTACCCCCCCCACCCCACATCGGTCCACTACTCAGCCCCAAACAATCCCATCCAAGCCCTTCCACTCTCACAAGGAATCTGTAGAATTGTTTTACACTGGTACCAGCATTGCACCTCAAGTCAATTTCATAAGCAACAGACTGCATAAAGTGGTCTCCGACATAATCGTTCCTGACTGATCATTCCCCATTGTTAAGAGACTATATGGAATGAGTAGCATTTGAGACTTGTTCGTATGGGGCATTACTGCATTAATTCTGCTGTTGTTGGGTTGCAGTGTTTGGAGTGGCAGTAGAGGTGCTTCTGGTCTCCTTGGTTGACGCCCTTATAGGTACTCTATACAGCCGTGAAGGAGTTAATTTCGTGCTGTAGGGACTAGAAACTAGTGTTGAGTGGACCCAAAATTCAAAGTTTGAGTTCATACTGATCCTCCATTAGAAGTTTCAGGACAGATGGCTCAACTTCCCCTGCAGTTACACCCGCATTTGGTGCTGGCTGGTTCGGGTCCAGGTTGGAACTTGACCAAACCCAAATTATAATGGGTCCACTCATCACTAGGGACCCACTGGTACAAAGTCACTGTGAAGTGGTTGGGGGACTTACCAATTTTAACTAAATGTAACTTGGAACCTCAAGTTCCGATCCATGTGGCAGTAGATTGTCCAAGGTAGATGTCCAAGTTCTCAAGTTTATATTAGTGTTGACAAAGACTGCAAATGAACCCTATTGGTGGGATTTGTAAAAAGAGAGGGAACATCATAACAAAGATCAAACTCATCCCCTTTGTAATGTGCCCTAAAGAGCCCAAGGTGGTAAATGTTTCCCCTACTGAACTCTTTCCATGATCTTTAAGCCATTTCATCTTTATTACTGACCTTGAATAAGGGAGACCTGAACGAGTATTTGTCAATTAGCAGCTTAAAGAATGAGACTATTTAATAGGGAGTCCATAGCAGCCAATAAATGGCTACTCCTCAGAATTCACATTCATAATGATTAGGCACAATCATAGGTTAGAACATAAAGCCATATCATTTAGGAACTAATTGTACAGTATTTTCTGCCTAATAATATTGACAACCTGTCCATTGGTGGGGTCCAACACTTGGAAGACCTACAGATCATCTGATTCACTTAAACCACTGATCGAGCTTCAGTTCCCGGTACGGCCACTACTCAGAGATCTGTTCTGCCAACTCTGTTCTAGAATCCAGTTATAATAGCAGCCGGACTAAACGTTGGGAGAAATAAGTGTCGGATGTTGAATTCCAACATGGGAAGCCTCTCCATATTTTGATATCACATACTTGTTTGATCATGTTATTAGACGAAGAAGGGAAGGAGAACCATTGGCTGAACAAGTCTTGGGACAACTATTAAAGGTAAAGATGTGTATGGATACATAGTTGCTATTTTATTATCTCAATGGGGGTCATTTACTAAGGGGCCGATTCGCGTTTTCCCGACGTGTTACCCGAATATTTCCGATTTGCGGGGTGTGGCCGAACGAAAACCCGACGGATTCGGAAAAACCGCCACATTTAAAAAAATACAAATTGTCGCTCGGGATGCGCTTAGCTTCACTCAGCCCGGCTCGGTGAATTCCAGTGCGTTCCGATGCTTTTCAGCGCAGCAGCACCACCTGGTGGACGTCGGAGGAACTACCTTGATGAATCCCGGCCGGACCCAAATCCACCGCAGAGAACGCGCCGCTGGATCGCGAACGGACCGGGTAATTAAATATGCCCCAACGACTTGCACATTCCAGGACGTGATAAAAGGACCGTACCTTTATCTTCCCTTTGCATATGTCTTTAGTAGTACAATGTTGTAATACTAGTGGGTCATAAATACTGTGATCTTTAGAACTTCTATGAAATAACATTGTTATTAGCACGCCGGGGGAATGGAAGCTTTACACCAGATCGGTGCATGGAGCAGTATTATGCATTAGTGTATTTCTACTTGCCAGCCCCAGCAGACTGTAAATACATGGATTATACAGAGCTTAAGCTTCATTAGAGATATTGTTACTGGCTCCCGACTGCAAGCTTTTCACATAATGTAAATTACGATGGAGAAGAAATTATAAATTGTATTTTCATGTATGTTATTTCTCTATTGGTAGATAATGTTAACCGTATTATCCAGGAATTTCTATATGCCTAAAGGCGTGAAACCAATTGCTTATTATAGGCCATTTTTTTTGCTATCTATTGGGGTAGGACAAGTGACTATAATATTTTCTGAATATCCACCAGATTGGTTTGTGAATATGTTTAACCAACATCATATTCAGAGTATTTGTCGGATGCTAAGCTCCTAATCCCCTGCGTAGGTAGGGAAATACAGTATTGTGCAAAAGTTTTAGGCAGGTGTGGAAACATTACTGTAAAGATCAGGGGGTCAAAAGTTTATTTTTATCAACAATTTTTTTTATTAACAACATTTTTTTTTATTAACAAAATGCTACGTTAGGGGGCGTTCTCATGTTTACTATGTATGACGTATCCATAGGATAAACTGCACCTCTGGGGAGGAGTCTGCCGACCCCCTTCTCTAGGCTGAGCTGAGCAGATGTGCCACCATTATCCACTCAGGGGTCTAAACTATCCAAATATTTGTTGCCCCATAGCCCCATAGTGAATGGAGAATGGCTAAGTATTCAGGGCATAATCTGCATTTGGCCTGGTCGTGGGAAGGGGGTTAGAGGACCCTCGTTCTTGAGGTGTGGTGTGGGTCCTAATGTTGTTATAACATATCCGGATATATAAGGATGTCTTTTGCGTTCAACATAGCTCTTCTAGGAAGAATTGCAAACGGTTTATGATGAGACTCGGCAGGGAGGTTGTTGCAGGCATTTTGGAGAACTAGGGGCAGATCTAACCTAAATCTTTCTATTTATCTATCTAATATGGATACAAATCTGCACCTCAGTTGATCCAGCGGGTTTTAATCCATGTTCAATGCGGCGTTTCGGCTCTTGGAGTGTTTTTTCAAGCTTATAAAAGACTCTCCATGAGCTGAAACATCGCCTTAAACATGGATTAAAAGCCACTGTTTTTCATCTACTGGACAGAAGAAAATCGGAAGAGTATTGTGTTGGATTACCAAGTTCAGTCCGCAGGTCCTGGCATAAGACCCCTTGTAATATAGTTGTAGAAAAGCAGCCCCCGACTATAGGACACCTGACTTATAGATGACCCCTAGTTACAGACGGACCTCTCTGCCACCTGTGATCTCTGGTGAAGCTCTCTGGATGGTGGCGGTTAACTCAACTTAGGCAATAGGTGTCTGCAATGAAGCTTTATACTTTACTTATGTTACTTTATTAATGTTAAAATCCAATTGTCACAGGCACTTACAATATACACAGTTTCGACTTACACTTGAAATACACTTCACCTTGGATCCCCATTGAACATTTAGGGGCACTTTTATCATATGCAGGAGGTAAGTGGCACCGACCACCACTCGCCAGATGTATCAGGGGGCTCTGGCCTCCTGATAAATCCTAGCGGGCGGCAGCACAGCGCTCCACCACTGGGGGGACATCTACAACAGGTCTGACCTGCCACAGAATTGCACCATAACCTGTGCTGATGGCTATTGGGAGGAAGAGAAGCGGAGCAGGAACGCCCCACACTAACCCAGTGCACTGCCCAGCACTATCCCCCCCTCCCCCCCGCCCAACAGCTTGCATTCCTGTTTTCAAGCATAAATCTATATAACTAGCTCATATTGATCTATCTATCATCTCTAGATCTATTTTTCTCATATCAATACATTTTTTATCTAGTATCTATCTATCTATCTCATATCTATCTATCTATCTATCTATCTATCTCATATCTATCTATCTATCTATCTATCTATCTATCTATCTATCTCATATCTATCTATCTATCTCATATCTATCTATTATCTATCTATCCATCTATCTCATATCTATCTATCTATCTATCTATCTATCTATCTATCTATCTCATATCTATCTATCTATCTATCTATCTATCTATCTATCTATCTAGCTATCTATTTATCTCATATCTATCTATCTATCTCATATCTATCTATCTATCTATCTATCTATCTATCTATCTATCTATCTCATATCTATCTATCTCATATCTATCTATCTATCTATCTATCTATCTCATATCTATCTATCTATCTATCTCATATCTATCTATCTATCTATCTATCTATCTATCTATCTATCTATCTATCTCATATCTATCTATCTATCTATCTCATATCTATCTATCTATCTATCTATCTATCTCATATCTATCTATCTATCTATCTATCTATCTATCTATCTATCTATCTATCTATCTATCTCATATCTATCCTCCATCTATCTATCCATCTATCTATCTATCTATTTATCTATCTATCTATCTATCTATCTATCTATCTATCTATCTATCTATCTATCTATCTATATCTCTATCTATCTAATCTGTTGATTTATTATTATCTACCTACTATCTTATACATAACCACATACCTATGTATCTACCATGTCTCACCCGTTTCTTATACCTTCCTATTTTTCAGCATTTTTTTTATAAATCATTATTTTTATATCTGTAAAATGTATCAGAGTGGAAAGTAAAAACACACTATTTCCTCTCCTGTAGCCGCATGAGTTAATCATATGTATCTCCTCCAGTTCTTTAATATTAAAGCATTCTCTGCAGTTACTTAGTTACAGTCCTTTGAAGTGGATTCTACCCTGTGCTACGCTCCAGCTGCAGTGACACATCCACCAAATCCCTTTAGCATCTATTTAAAGCGATACTTTTCTCTGCCTCCCATTGTATATCATCAGCACCCCAGACACTGCTGCAGTATACACAGTATATACACTATGTATACAGTATATCCGCTGCCATTGACTCTTTCCTGTATTTTCCAACATTATTTCAGCCTGAAAGATTCTGGATCATGAATGTTCATAAAACAGTCTGATAAACAGCGGCTGTGAGAGCGAAAGGTGCGACTGTGTATAGAGGGGGAAGATCCTAGAAAGTACGAAAGTGCAAAAAGGACTGGCACAATAAACAGGCAGTGTAATCCGAATGTTATAGAGCAGGAGGAGCTGAGCAGATTGTACATAGTGTCCTATCTGCAGGCAGCATGTTATAGAACAGGAGGAGCTGAGCAGATTGTATACAGTGTCCTATCTGCAGGCAGCATGTTATAGAGCAGGAGGAGCTGAGCAGATTGTACATAGTGTCCTATCTGCAGGCAGCATGTTATTGAGCAGGAGGAGCTGAGCAGATTGTACATAGTGTCCTATCTGCAGGCAGCATGTTATTGAGCAGGAGGAGCTGAGTAGATTGTACATAGGGGCAGATTTACTTACCCGGTCCATTCGCGATCCAGCGGCGCTTCTCTGCGATGGATTCGGGTCCGGCCGGGATTCATTAAAGGCAGTTCCTCCAATGTCCACCAGGTGGCTGCTGCGCTGAGGAGCATCGGAACGCACTCAAGTTCACCGGCCTATTCCAAGTGAAGGTAAGTGCAAGCTCCGCGACACTTTTTTTTTTAAATGCAGCGGTTTTTACGAATCCGTGGGGTTTTTGTGCGGCCTCGTCCCCAATTTCTGTCACGTGCATGCCAGCGCCGATGCGCCACAATCCGATCGCGTGCGCCAAAATCCCGGGGCAATTCAGGGGAAATCGGTGCAAATCGGAAATATTCGGGTAACACGTCGGGAAAGCGCGAATCGGGCCCTTAGTAAATGATCCCCATAGTGTCCTATCTGCAGGCAGCATGTTATGGAGCAGGAGGAGCTGAGCAGATTATACATATTGTCCTATCTGCAGGCATCATGTTATAGAGCAGGAGGAGCTGAGCAGATAATACATACTGTCCTATCTGCAGGCAGCATGCAATAGAGCAGGAGGAGCTGAGCAGATTGTACATAGTGTCCTATCTGCAGGCAGCATGTTATGGAGCAGGAGGAGCTGAGTAGATTGTACATAGTGTCCTATCTGCAGGCAGCATGCAATAGAGCAGGAGGAGCTGAGCAGATTGTACATAGTGTCCTATCTGCAGGCAGCATGTTATGGAGCAGGAGGAGCTGAGTAGATTGTACATAGTGTCCTATCTGCAGGCAGCATGCAATAGAGCAGGAGGAGCTGAGCAGATTGTACAGTGTCCTATCTGCAAAAAACATCTTGGGGGACATTAATCATAGTGGGTCTCAGGTTCGCCTGTTTTTGCGCCTGGTTTGCTCTTCTTTTTGGCTCCTGATCTATGATGGATCTAGTTCTGCCTTAGTAAATGCACTTTGGATTTGTCGCATGTCCCATTCATTTGCGCCTAAATTAGCGCCAAATTTGGCGCAATTGTTAGATCTCATTTGTGAGCAATAATGAAAGGAGACTGAGAAAATGTGACAGAACGTTCAGGGCTTCATCTCTGCACCAAAAAAATATCATTATGATGCAAATGCAGGGACTAAAAGTTACAGAGATGTAAAAAAAAATTTAAAAAAATTCTTGCTGAAATGAGTCTTTTCCCTTTTTATTATAATGTACAGTAAATGGAGACTGATAATATTCTCAGATCTGTACAATAAGACAATAATCACTCCCAGAGATGATCCCATAGACAATGATGAAGTCGTTACTGGAGAAATTTTACATTTTAAAACTGCTCCGAAGTATTTTCCATGTTGCATAGAGGTTATTCTTCATTTGGGAACCTAAAATGTCTGTTTTTAGTAATGAAAAGGGAAGTTTTTTGGAAGTGCACCTGCTCAGAGCAGGTGCATTTTCTGCGCCTATTTTGTGCCTTTTTAGGCGCACTTTTGTGATAGATCCCGTGCAAACATCTGTATAGGAGGCACTCACTATGTCAGATAAGGCGCAGAGACTCAAAACCAATACGTGCCGAACTTTGCCGTGCGCCAGAAATGGCGCATAAATGCGCCTAATTAACGAGATGCGCCAGATTTTAGCGTTAAAAGACGCTCAAAACAGTCTAACTGACTATGATTAATGTCCCCCCTTGTCTCACCTCCAACTCCTCCTTCTATCAGGAAGCAATCATGGCGGGAATGTAGAGTATCCCACGAGTCCCTCTCTGTGTGTATTTTCCACTACACTTTGTATCCAGGGAAGATGTTTTGCTATAATTAAGGATTTTATTTTTCATAATGAATTTCATTGCTATCTGCTCCGTCCCTCCATACCCCAATTGATCGTCTTATTAGCTAATCTCTGGCTTTGGGCTCCCAGCAAGTGCCTATAAATCATGGTTTTATAGAAGCGAATCCCTCCATATATCGCTGCAATTACTCCATTAAAGGAAGAAATTCAATTTTTATGAGAAAGGTTTATTCTGTCTTTAGAAGGATATTTATAGTGAGAACCCAACCAGGTGTGCTGGAGACCGTATATCTATGGGAAGATGTTGCTGCTTTTACAGGGATTATTTAGGGTTGAAAAAAGTTGTTTTTCCCACCAAAACAGCGCAATTTTGGACATTATGATATTTCTGATATTGCAGCTCAGTCTAAAGCTACTGCAAACCTATGCACAAATGCACCAGGACCCACTTGTGCCAAACTTTGACAAGATAAGTATAACACCCTAATAATACTATATTATACTCACCCTGTTAAAGTTCGTCATTGGCCACTGGCAGGGGTGGATAAGGCTGCCATGGGCCCTGGGCTGTATGAATATTATAGCCCCTACAAGTCTGGAATCACTTCCTATATATGTTACTAGGATCAGCTTCTTGGGAAATGGAGGATGTGTCCCTTCTGCCCAATTTCAATCTGTGGTTTCAGGACCTTTGTAGGACCTTCAAAGGTCCTGAAATGGCTCTGTGTATTGAGAGCAGGAAGAGATGTACAAGGATTTCATGGGTGAAGGTCCTTCTCAGTATAAAATTTGCTGGGTGGTTTGGTGGGCATGAGCCCCCTAGAAGTTTTGGGCCTGAAATACTACCCAGACTACCCAAATATCATAATCCACTGCCGACCATTGTCAGCCTTGAGTTACCCCTGGGCAGCAGAGCTCCAGACTTCCTGTGATGTCATGTGTCCTGCTGGAACCCAGCAGATGGGGGGAGCCATACAGTCATTACTCTCTCCTTTATAACTATATCAGTGGTTGTATCTGCACGTCCCTTCAATTACTTATATGGGAGTGGTTATAACTAAGGGGGGGGGGTGCATACAGTAACGGCTTCATGGCCCCCTCTACCCATCACAGATATCACAGATGTGGCAAGAAGTCCGGAGTCCTGCTGCCCCCGTAACTCGTGGCTTTTAGCAGCGAACGCCAAATTTAAACTGGATGAGTATATATGGGTGACCTTTTTAAGGTCGTATACATTTTTGTAAAAGTGGCCAACCCTGTAAACTTTTGTCATGTTTAATCGATCTTTCAGCTATCCACATGGCATCAACAAAGTCTGCAGACCTGTACAGGGATTGATGTCAAGTTACGGTCCTCATGTATATACTTATGTATATACATGTATATACTTATATACAGTGTCGGACTGGAATACCTTGGGCCACCAGTAAAATCTGATATTGGGGCCCACCACAGCTATAAATTTGTTACATAATCTATTAATATAATCATATACAGGCAGTCCCCGGGTTACATACAAGATAGGGTCTGTAGGTTTGTTCTTAAGTTGAATTTGTATGTAAGTCGGAACTGTATATTTTATCATTGTAATCCCAGCCAGAACTTTTTTGGTCTCTGTGACAATTGGATTTTAAAAATGTTGGGTTGTCATAAGAATCAATATTAAGACTGAAGCTTCATTACAGACACATGTGATAACTGTTATAGCAGTTTATTGTAGCCTAGGACTAAAGTACAATAAATTACCAATATCCAGAGGTCCGTTTGTAACTATGGGTTGTATGTAAGTCGAGTGTTCTTAAGTAGAGGACCGCCTGTAAATACATAGGATAGTTGAGATGCTCTATGCTAAATATATCTATAAATATGCAAGAGGATAGTGCTAGTTATATAGGACCTGGGGGCCCACCTAACTCAGGGGCCCACCGGGGAATCCACATGTTCACCTGTGGGCCAGTCCGAGCCTGCTTACATAAAAACACATACAGCATATACACACATACAGTATACACACACCACATACACACACATACAGCAAATAAAAACATACATACAATACCACACACACATACAGCATATATATACCTAATACCCCCAGATGCCAAGGCCCCCTGACATTGTGGGCCCCATAGTGGCTGCTATGGCTGCTACCCCTGTGGTTACACCCCTGGTACACACTATGCAATCTAGTGAGCTGAGCTACATTGAACTAAACCACTAAGCTGCTCCTCTAGCACTGTACTCATTGCAGTAAATAATACTCACCCAGAGCACAGTATTATCTATACGTAGGTGTACCTAGCACAACGGGTGAACGTCTACACAATGAATTGCCAGTTTTACATAACACATTATACAATGTAATAAAATCCTGGAATCTCCCTATGCTTTGTGGCCGTGCCGTCTAGGAGAACCACATCAATATTTCAAGCTCTTGTTTAAGCTTTCGGGTGATTTACATGAGTTATAAAGCAGGAATATGCTGCCTGGGTTATTTACGGCGTGTAGCCTAATATACACAACACAAACACAAAACAATCTCCTTCGTGTGATGTATTTTCTTAAAGGCGATCAATAAGCTATCACCGTATGGATGATTTGAGTCAATTCTCAAGTATCTGAATGACGCCTTGGTGTTATTTGTTGTAATGATTAAAATGTCTGGGGATCGATCAGAGATGACAAAACGAGCTCCAGCGCCATGTTAGCCCAACATCAGGTCCTATGGAAATGGGTTTTATATCGCCGGCTTGTTAACCATGTAGATCTGGTTGTCTGCTCCCCCACATGGCGTTCAGCAAAGTGTAACAGATGTCTAGTAGTAAAACACTCCCTATAGGGAAAAGCCTGAATGTAATGCCTACAAGCCTTAAGGAGACTCCTACAGGAGGGAGATGAAATGTTTGAGGGGAATGAAATATTACATTTAGGAGGACCTTATACCCACAGTCCCTGAGCTATCACTGTTGTTAGTGTTAGTGTAGAGATGAGTGAATCAATTTGTATGATTTGTAGATTTAGTATGAATCTGGCAATTTTCAAATATTTTCTGATTCACATTTTTATATTGATACGGTTGGAAAAAGATGCAGGTCCATCAAGTCCAACCTATAAACATCTACTCTAGGTGTAGAGGATGCCCCCTGTCTATGGCGATGGTAGAACCGCCTATCCTCTAGGTGTAGAGGATGTCCCCTGTCTATGGTGATGGTAGAACCTCCTCTCCTCTAGGTGTGGAGGATGTCCCCTGTCTATGGTGATGGTAGAACAACCTCTCCTCTAGATGTAGAGGATGCCCCCTGTCTATGGTGATGGTAGAACCTCCTCTCCTCTAGGTGTAGAGGATGCCCCCTGTCTATGGTGATGGTAGAGTCGCCTCTCCTCTAGGTGTAGAGGATGCCCCCTGTCTATGGTGATGGTAGAACCTCCTCTCCTCTAGGTGTAGAGGATGCCCCCTGTTTATGGTGATGGTAGAGCCGCCTCTCCTCTAGGTGTAGAGGATGCCCCCTGTCTATGGTGATGGTAGAACCGCCTCTCCTCTAGGTGTAGAAGATGCCCCCTGTCTATGGTGATGGTAGACCCTCCTCTCCTCTAGGTGTAGCGGATGCCTCTGTCTATGGTGATGGTAGAACCTCCTCTCCTCTAGGTGTAGAGGATGCCCCCTGTCTATGGTGAAGGTAGAACCTCCTCTCCTCTAGGTGTAGAGGATGTCCCCTGTCTATGGTGATGGTAGAATCGCCTCTCCTGTAGGTGTAGAGGATGCCCCCTGTCTATGGTGATGGTAGAACTGCCTCTCCTCTAGGTGTGGAGAATGCCTCCTGTCTATGGCGATGGTAGAACCCCTTCTCCTCTAGGTGT
This sequence comes from Engystomops pustulosus, assembly GCF_040894005.1. NCBI lineage: Eukaryota > Metazoa > Chordata > Amphibia > Anura > Leptodactylidae > Engystomops > Engystomops pustulosus. The sequence goes on from NC_092412.1 coordinate 31,185,840, forward strand.
AGAGGATGTTCCATGTGTATGGCGATGGTAGAACCCCTTCTCCTCTAGGTGTAGAGGATGCCCCCTGTCTATGGCGATGGTAGAACCACCTCTCCTCTAATGTTAGAGGATGTACCATGTCTACTGTGATAGTAGATAGTAGGCCTACAATTGTGTCAAATACTAGACAAATTAGCGACCCAAACCATTGTGATACACCTGATGCATTTCCGTGATTTTGTAAATGTGTGTCTCTGCGTTGTGCTGTTTCTTTTTTATTATTCCTGGAAATGTGTAAAGACATTGACAACAGGTAGTTCTCTCATATTCCTGTAAATTTAGTCCTTTGAATCGGTCTGGCCCAACCCAGAAGTCAAGTAAAAGAACACCAAACTTGGGGCTACTATGGTCTATTTCTCATGGTTTGATGGAGGGTTGGTCCTTCACTTTAAGAGCGGTTGTAGAAGAATGTGAATTGCTGCAGATTAGCCTCAGCCAAACCATTTGCTGCTAATCTACAGTGATAGAAAATACCAGCATAATCCCATCCCAATTCTGCAAACACAATCCCCACCGTAGAAACAGATTTCTGATACGGATTTAGAATGTGTAGGATCTCAATTGTTCCAGCAATATCAATTAATGTGGGGTGTGGAATTTAAGCTTTGCTTATCCCCCTCCAGCTAAAATCTAGCTTGTCCTTCGACAAGGGCAGAATGACCCCAGAATTAAAGCTTCAGACTTCCAGCAGCCCTACCAGTCCACCCGTAGTGGGCCTAAAGAAGGATTTCCAGACAAGCACAAAGAACTGTTTAGATACTTTTAATTAAATGCACATATATAATAATATAAGTTATTTGTTATCATGTATGTCCAAAACATTTTAAAAAATAAAATACATTTTTCTGAGACAAAAAATTATTATTTGAAAGTAAAAAAAAAGCAATCGAACATTGTCATTAAGATTCTGACTGGAATTGCCATGGTTGAAGTGAAGGATAAAATCTAGAAATAAGACGTTCTTCTGTTAGAAACATCACAAAAGAGAGGAAGAATCGTCAGACAATGTGATTGACAGCATCATTTCTTACCTGTCAGCTGGAGATGGCCCGTTCTTGTCATCAGTGAAAAATTATCGTGGAGGATTTAGATGTTCCCTTGTTTACAGGATTTCAGCTTCTGGGATGAGATGATATTCCCTGAGACACATTCCAAAATATGTACATCAATTATAATTAAAGGCCAGCCATGAATCAATCTATATCATTAATAATCATTAATATTCAGGAGGAGACCAGCATTTCATTGGCTGGTACTTGGTGATAAATCTTGATGCCACCTATATTGGTGGACCTTAAAGCAACCTTTCAGACTCCACTCTACAAAGCCTCAATCAACTGGGTATTTTTCCATTATTTTTCCCTGAAGTAATGGACATACACTCTTCAAATTCCTGCTGATAGATTTGTGCTGATGCCTGGCAACCAATTAGAGGAATAGGAGTTGCTCAGGGGAGGGCTCAGTAGTCTGAACCAATGATGAGAAAGGGGGTGTGTCTGATACTATATAAGATAACATGTCAGAACTGTAGGTCAACCATAGTCATTAGTCTTCCCTAATAGAGCCCTGGAGCAATCAAGAAACGGGTAATCATCCACGGTAGAAACTGATTTTTTATATATTTTTTTAACTCTTTACTGGATAGTTGCTTTAATTTTACAATTTCAATTTCAATTTCTACAAATATCTATATGGTACTTTGCAGTATACAGGAACAGTACATGTGTGTGGACACATTTTATCCATCATAAAACATAATCTTTGCTCAGCCCTTTTATGATGCCTGGAGCTTTTCTCTTTGTTATTGTGGCTGTTATTGATATGTAGAGGCAATACTCCATGTCAGGTCGTGTCCGAATGGAGGCATTGATCAATGAGGTGATTTGACCAAGACCACAGGACTAATGATTTCAATCAGGCCACTATTCTCCATTCTCATCAGGGGCGTAACTTGAAGGCCCAAGAGGTTTAGGGGGCTCTTATGGTGTCAGTTTCCCATATGAGGAGACTAGTAATATAAACCCTACATTATAGTCGGGGGCCTGGCACAGAGTTTGCCCTGGGGCCCATCAGCTTCTAGTTACGCCACTGGTTCTCATGGTTGGCATAATGTTGGCAGTAAGATTTTGGACACAGCTTTTTAGACCTTGGTTTGGCAGGAAATGATTTTGCTGGTCTTACATAGTATTTGAGATAGATGTAGCCCACCCATGATGTAGGGTAGGGAACTATAGACTCTACTCTGCCTTGATATAAGAAGTTAGCTAGGTATAAGAAACGGAACTCACCAATAGCTTCCAATGAAGTTTCATTTTCTTCGGCCTCATGCACACGAACAGAAGGTGGACTGTAATCCAAACTTCACAGTCCCCAAAGAAGTCTATAGCACCAGGTCACAATGTGGTAGGCACACCACACTGTGTGTGAGTACAGAAAAGTATGGGCCCGGGCGAGCATCTGTTGATGTGCGTGAGGCCTTAGTGTGGCAGTGCGGAAGGCCCGACAGCCATGATCCAGGCAACGGGCCATTTTGCAGTACACAACACTTTTACGAGCCACTACGTTATCAGTCTGGGCTCATGAGGTCTAAATACCTCTCCCCTTTCGAAGGGGTTTTTAACATTAAGGGTCACTCCAGATATAACTTTGTTTTGGGCCCAAGAAATGCCAAATCTGTCCTTGGCCAAACTTAACTTTTGAGAAAATCTTGTTGCTTTTAGAAAAGCGGCTAAACAGCTAAACAGGAAAATTTAGGCACAAAGCTTGGTAAAATAGGAATAATCATCTGTAATAAACAAAATCATGTACCCACACATCAATTAAGTCCAAAAGACCAGCTTTCAAGAACATAGTCTTCAAATCACAAGTGATAATCGAAATCTCTGAATCATTACCATCTACTAGTTCCGCCATGTGCGACAAAGAGGAATACTTACTCCAAATACGAAGGCTAATGAAATGAAAGGAAGTTGGAATCATACGTGTATTCATGTATAAAACATTACAGGAGAAAAACACTTGAATCCAGTCTTATTTGCTTTACCATAATGAGTAATAAACCATTGAATGGCGCTAATTGTATTTGATTGCCTCTCGCAATAAGCAAACACTTTTCAGCCTCGGCAAATTGAAGTAATATTTAGGGTGGTTTGTCCCAAACAGAATGAAATATAATTTGTCAGTCTCTCCGACTGGATGGAGGATGTAGACGGCAATCTTCAACTGTGTAGTGGGTGGGATGACACATCTCGAAAAAAGAAAGTTACGTACAAAGCTGTGATTTTTGGCTTTTAAGCGAAAAAACAAACTTTTGGATATACTTCCTGTTAGATGGTAGGGACAGGAAAATCGCAATCAATGAGGAGAAATTACATTGAGGTTGTCTACGCTATAATTTACATCCGGATGCACCACGAGATAGAATTCAATGGATTGACAGGAAATATCAGCATTTCTAGTAATAAATTGTGAAGAAGCCGAATCGGGGCCTTACACTGGAGTCAACATGCAACAAACACTGTTGAGTTTTGGAAAAACAACGACCAATATTATAAACCATTGTGGGGCACATTTATCATATTTTGGCTCTACATGAGCAAGTGTATGATGGTGATGTCACCCCAGCTCAGGTCATCGGACAAATTTATCAATAGGCTCCGAGCTCCTGATAAATCGGTGGAGCACCGGTGGAGCACTTCCTGAACAGGCGCTGGCTATAGGCAGTGCGCAGGCGCGGGGCAGGAACTGGGCCTGTTTCAGAGCTTATACGCTTGATTTCAAGTTCACAAGTCCTAAAAATTTCCCCCTCATAGGTACTTTACCATGGGATGGTCCAAGTTTGGATATACTAAGCATTTTTCAGCACTTTGCCTGGTTTCTTATTCTACTGTTTAAGACTTTTTGTCTCAAAAATCTTAACTTGACAGATGCAACTAAAAAGTCTCGACTGAAACAAAAATAGTCTCAAAAAGTAGTACAGTAAAACAGACAACATGAATCCAGCTCCATCTTGTCACCATTCCACTGCAAAAAAAGAGATCTGGTAATGTCTACGAGTTGCTCCATTTTTTGCAACCTTTTTAAACTAGGTACCAAGAGAGCCAAAGAATGACTTCTGCTCAGTAGAGATGACGGACCCAAAGTCCCAGTGTGGGTACTGCATTTGGGTTTGGTCACCCAACCCGAACGTATAGCCAGCAAATTCGGCCAATCCGGCAAATGAACTCCTCTAGCGACTAACCACAGTTACGATTGGCCAAGGGGAGTTCCCCTAGCCAATCAAATCCATGGCTAGTAGCTAGGTTAGGTATTGGTTTGATATGCATCTCCAACTGCTTCCTCTTTGTTGGAGGACACCAAGAAGTGTAGTGCAATGGAAAGGTGGGCACTGGGCAGTGGAAGACACTGATTATATTGAGAGTTCTATTCAGATTATGTTTGAGGATAGGTCATGAAACTCATTTTTCTCTTTCCATAATCTTGAAATGAACATGACACGTTGAAATGAACATAACATATCATTCAAGGTCCCTTCCGAAGCCCAAAGAACACCATTTGACTATACGAAGAGCCACAGAGACTGCACAAGTCATATGTTCCCCTCAATATATTTTTTAGTTTCCATTGATTTTTCCAAAGCACAAATCTCAATGCTGGCAACTGGACAACCACTGCTTATCTACAGAATTTAATAATTTAAGAAAATCAGCTTTCTCGAAGTTACAATCGTTTCGAGGCTCAACAGTGTTGGATGCTTAAGCCCTACAGTATAAAGCCTTGTGTATCTTCAACATCTGGTGAACCGCAGGTTGTCTCCGCATCATTTAAACCAAACTGAGAAATAAAATATTCTGCGACGTCCCCTGTAGGTCTACACCTTAATAAGCCGAGCTATTCAATAGATTATCTTTAATATTTAATCTGTGCAGAATGTTCTTGTATTCATCCCAGCCTCCTCTCGGCAGGATCACCAGATAATATGTGCTGTATATATATAGGTAATTCTATGTAACACGCGGTATTAAGTGATACAATACAATAGATCTTCCCGGGGAAGAAAACAACAAGCGTTCCATGTGCTGACGACGGCACCTACAACCGCGTTCTGTATCATTTATCGGTTAGCAAATGAAGCTTTCAGAATTGACTGGTATTGACTGGTCCAGTCAACACTAAGGCTGAAAATTGCTTAAGTAAATCATTGCAAGAAAATAGTTGCTTTTTTCTGTCTACAAATGATCAAACCTTGGCTAAAATGGAATAATGCCCATTAATAACTGTGTACTGGAGACCCTGGGGGCATCTAGGAATTGCTTCTCACATGTTTGCATCTATTGTTACAGAAATGTTATCAGTTTTCATGCTATTCAGATATACTACAGTATGTCCATTACAGATTGGAGATAACATAGAAGCATGTCTTGTCTCTATAATGGTGCAAGGAGACCCAAACCGCATTTACTAGTCACTTTACTGTTTGGGGGATGTAGGACCTTTTTAACCAACTTTAACTACTATAATACTGCCCCATATATACAAGAATATAACTACTATAATACTGCCCCATATATACAAGAATATAACTACTATAATACTACCCCGTATGTACAAGAATATAACTATATAATACTGCACCCTATGTACAAGAATATAACTATATAATACTGCACCCTATGTACAAGAATATAACTGCTATAATACTGAACACTATGTACAGGAAAATAACTACTATAATACTGCCCCCTATGTACAAGAATATAACTACTATAATACTGCCCCCTATGTACAAGTATATAACTACTATAATACTGCCCCCTATGTACAAGTATATAACTACTATAATACTCCCCCTATGTACAAGAATATAACTACTATAATACTGCCCCCTATGTACAAGAATATAACTACTATAATACAGCCCCTATGTACAAGAATATAACTACTATAATACTGCCCCCTATGTACAAGAATATAACTACTATAATACTACCCCTATGTACAAGAATATAACTACTATAATACTGCCCCCTATGTACAAGAATATAACTACTATAATACTGCCCCTATGTACAAGAATATAACTACTATAATACTGCCCCCTATGTACAGGAATATAACTACTATAATACTGCCCCCTATGTACAAGAATATAACTACTATAATACTACCCCCTATGTACAAGAATAGAACTACTATAATACTGCCCCCTATGTACAAGAATATAACTACTATAATACTGCCCCCTATGTACAAGAATATAACTACTATAATACTGCCCCCTATGTACAAGAATATAACTACTATAATGCTGCATCCTATCTACTGGAATATAACATCTACAAGACAGCCTCTTAGAATAAACTACTATAATATGGCTCCTGTGTGCAACACTATAAGTAATAATAACATTTTTCATCCTTGACTGCAGTTATTCTCTTACGCATGTGATTTAGCAGATAAGTCGCAGCCTCCAGTAAAATGTGCGGTATTATATTTTCTCTACTTTAGTTACAGAACAGACAATAAGCGTCGGAGAAGACTCTGTGCTTAAAAACCTTGTCAGCCGCGTTCGGATAACATAAGAGGCTTTCTCAGCAAACTCCAATATCTGTGTAGCACCGTATAGGGAACTGTATAGCCTTCAGTAATCCGCCTTCATTTCACACTTCCAATGAGTCAGGTATTGAATTGAGTCTGAAAAACCTCTCGAAGAAAATCTTTCCAGCAAGGCGTTCATGTGCGAGATGGACAATCACCTCCTTTATGCCCTGTCTCTGTCCTCTGGGGTTATTTTCAAAGGAATCCAATTGTTTTATGTGTCAGAGACAAGCTTGCATGTTTCCCCCTGGAACGAATCCTTAAATGTCCGGCCCTAAGCAAAGGATATTTGAAGTCACAAATATGCGACTTACCAAATATACTCGAGTATAAGCCTAGTTTTTCGGCACAAAATTTGTTCTCAAAAACCCTATCTCTGCTTATACTCGAGTCACAAAAAAAATTGTCAAAACTCACCTTTCGACTCACCGCTGCGGCTCTTTCGCAAGCAGCTGACGTTATTCTATCCAAGACCCGAAGAGGAGCGGAAGAATCCGAAGAGGACTGAAGGACCCGAGGCAGCACCGGAGCATCAGAGACAGACTTGGCAGGCTATATACTACAGGGCCTGGGCAGGCTGTATGCTACAGGGGGCTGGCAGACTATACACTACAGGGGTCTTGCTGGCTATATACTGGGAGGCTGTGACCAATGCATTTCCCACCCTTGGCTTATATTCGAGTCAATAGGTTTCCCCAGATTTTTGTGTTGAAATTAGGAGTCTCGGCTCATACACGGGTTGGCTTATACTCGAGTATATACAGTATTTTCCTCCTTGTTAGCAGGGGCCCCGTCTCCTCGGTTTTTTAATTTTTGCTTCCCTGAGACGTGACGCTTTATGTGAATTTTAACCCGCGTTTACGATAACTCGCGATCCGCGGACGCCGATACAAAGGAACGGGAGTGCTACTTTGAATAATTGAGTGATGGATGTCACGCTGGTTTTTTTTTTCCTGGCTCCTTAAGAGATGAAACTCGTGATAAAAGTCTTGAATATTAATAACATCTTTTACGGTGACACAGCTGTGCCTCGCCGCGGTGGATGGCGGAGAATTTATATGCGGCCTTGTTTAGTCATTTAGTGGGGAACAGTTGGTGTGTTAAGAATCCAAAGGAGCTCCTGAGGAATCGAGAAATTGGTGGTTGACATCTAAGTTCGGATGAAAAGCGTCACGCCGAGTTAACAGGAAATTAGGAAGGGGTATGGAAGATAGGAGAGATGTATCTAAGGCACCGAAGACAATAGAAGATTCTGTATTCAGAAGGATTCAAGTATAGGGAGATACTGGAAATGGAACTGGGAAAGAAGAAGGTTAGAAGTTAAGAGTTGGTTAAAGGGAACCTGTCATCAGAAATTGACCTAAAAACCACTACCATTATGTAGCCAAGCAACTGAACACCTTCCAGATCATGTTTCTTTCATGACCCAGTGTGGTGGCATCATCCAGATACTCTACTTCGAAGTGAGATGTAAATTGGTTGTGTAAAGTCAAGGAGGCGGAGATTTTAACACCGAAGTCAAGCTCTCTCTTCCTCAGAAAGCCCCTTCACAGTAATTGATGGTCCTATATCCAGAACATCTCTAACCAGATCTCATGAAGTCCTGTGCATGATGTCAATCACAGAGGAGGAGGCGTTTAGAGCTCCCCACCTTGACTTCAGTGTTAAACTGTTCTGGATATAGGACCATCAATTACTGTGAAGGGGCTTTCTGATGAAGAGAGAGCTTGACTTCAGTGTTAAAATCTCCACCTACTTGACTTTATACAACCAATTTACATCTCACTTCATAGGTGATTTTCTGGATGATGCCACCACACTGGAACATGAAAGAAACAAAAAACTAGAAGGTGTTACACTACCTTACAATGTACAAGTAGTGGTTGAATAGGCCAATTCCTGATGACAGGTGCCCTTTAAGTAGCCACCAAGATTCCTAGGTCTTTATACAAAAGGAGGACATATTACCAACTCAACAACTCAATTCTTTGCACTGTGGGATGTCACATATAGATATGGATTCAGAGTCATACAGGGGTGCAACATCCACAAGGCTAGTTGAGCCTCTGGCTTCAGGCAGTACCACCTGCAGCAAGATGGGGGCAGCTTTAGGAGCGCAGTCATCTGCTTTAAAGCAGACCCTGACACCTAAAATAGTGTCTCTGCATGGGGAACCCTCTAACTAAAAGAAAAAACGAGTTACAACAACTGAGGAGAGGTGATTTGCCTCATTACATTACTGTTTACATTTGTTAAAGCGACATTGTGTTTACGATGTGTTTTGCAAAAGCAAATGTTAACTGTAACGTAATTAGTCAAATCAACTGTTGTAATGCATTTCAAATGAAAACAAAACCAAAACGTAACATGTGAACGCGGCCTTATATTCATCCCTGGGGTCACGTTAACTTTTTGATGGCTTCTCCATAGCATGTGCCATTAATTTATGATGAAGAGGTTACAACAATCACAACCCCAACGATCAAGGGATTCTAGCTCGAGAGCGGAGTTTTCTGACACTTCTGTGCCCTTAACTTCCATCATTGAGATGCTCCACAGACCCTTCCATCTTCTCTGAGTAAAGGCTGTGACTGCCTTCTGTTTGATCACAACAGGTATAACTTAGAGCAGTGGTGGCAAACCTATGGCACGTGTGCCGGAGGTGGCACTCAGAGCCCTTTCTGTGGGCAATCAGGCCATCACCCCAGGATAGATTCATCAGACAGGTCCAAATCCATCAAATCTTCCTGCTGTCCCAGGCAACTTGGAGAGAAGCTATAATGAAAGTCTGAATTTGCCCTTCTTCTTTCAACTGTATTGGTGGCCTCAGGCGGCCGATACAATTGAAAGAAGTGGAAGAACAGGTAGAGGTAAGTTACTGCTTAAAATGCCACGTTGGCACTTAACGGTAAATAAGTGGATCTTGGTTGTAGTTCGGGCACTCTGTCTCCAAAAGGTTCGCCATCACTGACTAAGAGCAAAGTAGAGCAGAGCAAAGCAGTGGTAGAAGCACAGCAGTGTGAGGAGGTGCCCCTAGTGGGCAATCTCTGAATATAAACCCATTTTTTGTAATTCTGGTGTTATTACCAAGGTATGGGAATACCTTACAATGTCTTCAGCTAATACATTCCCTTTAAGCAGAGCTGCTGGCTTCTGTTCCTACATTATGTTTAGCAATTTCGAAGCCCAATACAAGTAATGTTGAGCCAAGATGGTTGAATTCCGAGGTTTGTGAGTGAAACACTGGGCGGCTGGTGAGGCGCAGTGTGTCCTTGGCTCTCGCCTCCTCCTATTCTAAAAAGTTTGATGGTGGAGACTGCATTGTGACTGACTCTCCATACAATTAGCTTTCTTCTCTCTGGTACATGGAGGACATTGTGGATTTCCTTCTACGGGTGCGAAGCCTTTGATTCCTCAGCAATCGCTGAAATTGTTTCCATTGTTTCGAAAACTTCCTCTTTCGCCTTCTCGGTAAAGCACAAACCCTCTTGTAGCCTCTTAGGTTTTGCGCCTCCTTTATGTAGCTGCAGATCTGTCGCCATTGACTTCATTTGTGTTTGCCAACATAATAAGACGAGTATTGTACATAGTCTATTAACTGATTCTATATTGTCAATCTACTCTGCCTCCTTTATGTCTGATGTGTCAGGGACATCTATAATCCATTCAATTATCGCAGCTCAGATACATTAACCCCGCATTGATGTGCATTGTACTCAGATATGCCCTTCCTCACCACTCCTCTGTGTAGGACGTGTCGGGATGAGCAGCTTTTCGAAACAATAACCCAATATCATTTCACAGCCCCTTGTGGTTGTGTTGAGTATTGCAGGTTTTCATGGGTTTTACAGCATAATGTAATATTATATTAAATTTGTTTCATGGGAAATTGGGAGTCCTTGAAGGGAAAACAATAAACCTTACTCACCCCCTACAGGTGCCTTTGTTGAAAAGCTTACATTTTCCTCACACAAGTAAAAGTGTTACCTAAATTTTTTCTCCCTTTGTCTCCCTTCTTGCCCAGCGTTGGATGTGTGAAATAGTGAGAAGATATGCAGTTTTCCACACAGGGCTCACTGCTAAATATACCATGCACGTGGGAAGGACAGCATTTTGGTAAGGACAGGAAGTGGACGGGGGAGTACTTCCTGTCTGCTCAGGCTAAGATTTGTAGAGACACTGAGCTGTCAGTCAAAAGAAGGAGGTGTGGTTCACTGGCAGCCTAGACTTGACTCTTTTCTTCAGAGGTTGACTACTCATTTTCATATCAGGAAAAGGGCCATAATTAAGGTTTGGTCTCTCAGTGGCAGAGGATTTTAGGTGATATGGGGAGAACCCTTTAAGATTAGGTATAATTGGTGTAAAGGGTAAAATTTTTGTGGCACATATTCTTTAAGCAAGTTAGAGTTAAGCTAAGGGTGGATATGATTGTACATTCTACTAAGAGGGTTGACTTGATTTTTAGCAGGACCTCCATCACAATAAACACCCATATACAGTCAAAAACTTCAGAAAAATACTAAATTTCTTCCTTGAGAAACATATCTCAAACAGAAAATCTAGCGTCAAAATCATGGATAAACAGGCTCCCCCAAAGGACTCACCACAGGCTGCTAGAAGGGACCCAGGTAATGTGTAATAAAGTTTTATAAAGTACTGAAATGATTTGGAATTCTGACAAAGGCATTTTTAAATTCGGCAAAGCATAGGCTATTGGAACCTGTCACCAGTTAAAAATAACATTTCTGGTGACAGGTTTGCTTCAGACAAACTGAAATGCATCCTCTTGTCTTGCTGTGATCCCATTAGGTAGTTTCAGCAATTCATGTGCCGCTCCGGTCCGGCAGAAATTCTGTCAGTGGATGCATTTTCTAGTCGCTGCTTCCAAGGGTGGCTGTCTGGCCATTAATCTTTAATGAATGCCGTCCTCTGTGTGATATTGAGCAAATCTACTTATATTTTTAATGGGGGAAATTGCATTATTGAAGATGAAAAATCACATTGGGATGATGAAAAATAGGCAAAGAAAACAAGACAGGCACTCGGCACTTAATGACCTTTTCTGTTCATGAAATGCCTTATAGACTTTAATTGGAAAAGCTGTCATTTCATTAGCAATATGTAGTATTGCCGCCCGTATTGATTGGAGCATTGTCATCCCTCGCTTGTAGTGTGCGGAGACGGGAAAATGAACATTTAATTGTGCCGTTTATATTAATAGCGTTTAGTTGACAGCCTTACAAAGTTTATGCATGAATTAGCTTTTTCCCGAGACGGAGCCTTTCCCAGAGAATTATTGCTTCCAGCTTTAAAGATAATGCAATAATGAAAAGTATCATGATGACTTCACAGCTGCGGCTGCCGATGGGTAGGGACCCACCAGCTTATAGTGCCGGAAGGGTTCATTTAGGCACAGTATGGGGTAAGTCTCAAATACCACCAAGAACAATAGTGCTGCCCCAATATCCATGCATAAAAGAAAAACAGTACTGGTACTATGCCCTTAATTGACCCAAGAATTTGGGGTAATATTGTACCCCTCTACATTTCCACAATTTCATACAGAGGAATATAGAGAGGCTTTATAGTCCAACAGACAGTATAAAATTGTACGTTCCATCGGATGCCTTGTTACGGTACAGGCAGTCACCGGGTTACGTAAGATAGGGTCCGTATGGTTGGGTAAGTTGAATTTGTATTTAAAGGGAACCTACCACCACAAATCTACCTATAAAGGTAGATTGGGTGGTAGGTGGATCAATGGGACGTGAGGATAGCCCTTTTAAGGGCTAATCCTCACGTCCCTGCACTTTTTTAATAACTTTAATTTGATATTTATTCAAATTTACTTATGCGGCTACCGGGGCGTGGAGTAGCCGCATATGAGATTACACGAGGCGGCTACTCCACGCCCCGGTAGCCACTTTACCCCTCCTACTCACCCATCTTCGGCGCGCAGCTCCGCGTAGCTGCGCGCCCTCGTCCGGCGATCCTGCCGTCTGCGCATGCGCAGAAGAGCAGGCCCGCGCCTGTTTCGGAGTTGTGACCACGCAGGCGCGGTGAGTAAGGTGAGTAGGAGGGGTAAAGTGGCTACCGGGGCGTGGAGTAGCCGCCTCGTGTAATCTCATATGCGGCTACTCCACGCCCCGGTAGCCGCATAAGTAAATTTTAATAAATATCAAATTAAAGTTATTAAAAAAGTGCAGGGACGTGAGGATTAGCCCTTAAAAGGGCTATCCTCACGTCCCATTGATCCACCTACCACCCAATCTACCTTTATAGGTAGATTTGTGGTGGTAGGTGCCCTTTAAGTCGAAACTGTATATTTTATCATTGTAGATCCAGACAAAAAATTTTTTTGCCCCAGTGACAATTGGAGTTTCAATTGGGACCAAGGATTATCAATAAAGCTTAAATACAGTACCAGTACCAAGCCTACTACATAGAAACAGCACCAGAGCAAGGATTACTACATAGAATACAACATAGATATAAGACCAGAACCAAGATCCATTTGTAATTAGGAGTTATTTTCTAAGTCGGGTAGTCCTAATTCCGAGACTGTTGAAGACTTTTTCACATTTTTATTTGGGATCATTTTTGGGTATAACCGGTAACAATTACTGTATGATTTCATTTATTATTACAATTTTTGAAACAGAAAAGCATTTTAATGGGGGGGGGGGGGGGTGATGTTTTTCTGCCCTTTCAGATACCCAGGATTGCATTGCACACTGCTCTCCCGCTTCATGTGCGTTGCAGAGGTCCAATATGGATGATATTAGAACTATCAAACCCCAAAGGTACCATAGTCACTACTAACTGTGTCACCCTGTCACCCTGTTTCCAATGGGGCTCACAATCTAATCAATTTACCAGTATGTTTTGGAGTGTGGGAGGAAACCGGAGGACCCGGAGGAAACCCACGCTAACACAGAGAGAACATACAAACTCTTTGGGACTTGAACCCAGGTCCCCAGCGCTGCGAGGCTGTAATGCTAACCACTGAGCCACCTATTCTGCTTACCACCCACTGCTTTGTCTGGTGTGGAAAAAGATCAGTGAATTAATTCACTGACAACTGTGTTCTGACGTTTTAATGCTTGTGTGCTCAGTCCACGAACTGGTTAATTTTTTTTCTGTGTCCCAAGAACTAATGAATCCTTCTATAAAGCATAACTTTAAAGGGACATCTCCATTATAACTAAGGCACACTGTACTTCTTCAACTTCTTTGTCATGCAAATATTGTAGAAAGTTTTATGTCTTCTCTGAGACATATGATCCTCTTGCACATTGTATCATATGTGCTACTTGGGAAAAGAATGCATAATTAATTTATGTAAATGAGGCCTGTGCATTTACCTAGCATATCAATGTACGAGCTCCATCCACTAAGTGATACAGAGGGAGAAATTCTACTAAGTTAATGACAGAGACATAATCCACGTAGTGATAGGCAATAATAGAACGCCCCGGATCGCTGCCAAAATAAACGGTAAAAACGGAAGAGATCTGTTGTTCTGTAATTGGTAAAATTCTATAATGAGGTGTCAGTCCCCATGGAGATAACATTCATTATATAATACCTATATATTGGGAGCATGACCTGTGCTTATTCATAGGAGTTATTAATAGGTATTAGTGAAGCAAGTTATAATTTTCAGGAACGTTCCATCTACACCTTTAGAATGAGATGCGGAAAGTTTATTTCTAGAAAGATGCAAGTTTCGTCTTCATTGAGACATCAGATTCTTAAATTTTGTGAGCTCTCCATCTCTTCCAAGATAACTTACAACATGACCTCTCCCGAGAAGTGGAATGGGATGAGGAGCTTCGAAAAACATTGCATTGTAGCCACCAATGCTCTCTCTCTCTGTGCACCCCTTGCATTCCCTAATCATGGGTAGCTGGACTTTAGTCTTTGACTTTGTCCCTTCAAGAAAGTCTGGTCCCGTTAGCCTCCTGCCCCTGGGCACTATTTAAGGCCAAGAACATATTGGATGGAAATCGCAGTGGAATTTCTGCAGATATTCTAGCGGCTGTAGAAACTGGCCAAAAAATGTCTGGTTTCGGACATGGCTTTAAAGGGAAGCTGTCACCAGGAGACCCATTTTTAGCACACCCCCAGTACCCATAGAGCAGTGATGGCGAATCTTTTAGCGGCCAAGTGCCCAAACTGCAACCCAAACCCCCCTTTATCGCGAGGTGCCAACCAAAAATTAAAGCAGTAACTTATTGCTCCCTGTTCAACAACTTTCAATCATATTGGCCTCCTGAGGACAGCAACACAGTAGAAAGATGGAACATTTTCATCATTTTGGCTTCTTTCCAGTTTCCCTCTGTACACAGAGAATTGTGGGACCAGCAGGAGGTCCTCCAAAAATAATTCCGCCCCGTCTACTCATTCTGCCTCTTCCTACAGTCCCAAGTAGCGAAGTAAGTATAAAATATGACTAAAAGCAGCATCTTTTAATTTGCTTGGCACTGCAGGAAGATTCTTTGAGTCCTGTCTGGTGTGCTGAGGCAATGGCCCGAGTACCCACAGAAAGGGTTCTGAGTGCCGCCTCTGGCACCCGTGCCATAGGTTCGCCACCACTGCCATAGAGCATAGTAAATACAATGGCAAGATTTTTTGTATAAAAAATTGGTTTTACAGAAAAAAATTGTGTTATACAGAATTTTTCAATGCCATGTACTCTGTGACTAGGCCATTTGTCCCTCCCCTGGGAGTGGCTTTGGGGAGCAGTCCCCCCTTCACCCTTGGGAAACTGCTCCCCGGGCTAGCGATGCCCCTCTTTGGACGTCATCAAGCAATGTTACACCCGCTGCCATCAACTCTCGCTCACCACGTCAGCCATTCTTGCTCCTACACAGTCAGCATTCTTCAGAATGTGCGCAGATGAAGCAGAGACGGACGCACAATTTCCGCATTCATCTGCGTATGTGTTACTCTACACCGTCCCAGCCTAGGCACACTGAACGCACTGAACTCATGACACGGTCAGCGATAGTTGATGACAGCGGACAGAACATTGCTTGATGACGTCCGCAAGGGGGATACTGCAGGGGACGTTACTAAGGCGGGTGATGGGCGTTATATATTTGAAAGGACGCAAGGAGGAGCGGTTTCCCAAGGTTGGGGGAGAACCACTCCTCTACAGCCATTCTCAGGGTACAAATGGCCTAGTAACAGAGCACATGGCATTTAAAGGTAATGTAGAAAATAACTTTATTTTGTAAAACCTATTTTTTTTTATACAAAAACTCTTTAGCAGTGTATGTACTATGCTCTATGGGGACTGGGGTTTGGGTGCTAAAAATGGGTTTCCTGGTCACAGGTTCCCTTTAATTCACAATTTTTCTTTGTTTGCAGGTGGAGCTTAATCTTTGCATTATAAATGCTGCAGATTCTGAACTCCTAATTTCCATAAAATTTTTTGCAGCATGTAGACCAGAATTATATAAATCCCTGCAGATTAGACACCACCGATTCAGTATTCAGACTAAGGCAACTTCTCCCACAGGAAAGAGCCTGAGTCATAGGTTCCTAGTTTTCTAAATCCTATAACAGAGCTTGAACTTTTCCTTTTGCTTGTTTTCTGTCCAGACCAGGGCTGGATCCAGGTTTCAGTAGGCCCCTGGGCGACAGCTCCTTAGTGTACTCACTTGGCTGCATTAAAAATTCAGAAACTAAAACCATCTCCTGTTCCCTAAAATATCTCCTAGTTTATCATATCAAACAGCACCCTCATGGTTATGTTATATACAGCCCCCTCACCCTCACCATGGATTCCTTATGCCCCCCAGCGGCTTTTGGCTTTGGCACTTGCCCAGGTATGCCCAGTGCTGGCGCCGGTCCTGGTCCAGACAGTATTGTATGGGTTACTAAATATGCATGAACTCTGCCTCTGCTTGAAACAATCCAGGCCCAATTTTTTTTTGGACAATACATGCAGGTTGGACATATTGGGGCTCATTTACTAAGGGTCTGCAACGCATTTAACAGGGGGTTTTGGCGCACGCGATTGGATTTTGATGCATCAGCGCCGGCTTTCACGTGACACATTCGTACTAAATCTACGAACTGACACATAGATTTGCTTATCTCAAGTGCGATGTTTGATATTTTCTCTACAAAATGCTGCCCCCGCAGGTAAGGAGGGGAATTGCCTCTTCTCCTATCCTTGGGGACAGTCATATCAGTGTTAATTGTGATTTGTTGAATGATTTGGCAGGTATTACTTGTAGTTTGTGCACAAAGCAGAATTTTGTAGTAAAACCACATTTCAGATTCGCAGAATCTTGTACAGTCACGACTAAGAATGTCATTATTCGATAGCTGTCATCGTTTCCTGCCTCCCACATGGTGCTGCTAATTACTGTTATGTAGCCCCTTGTTAAGAGTTATGCACTAGTAAAATTCAGAAGCTTTCTGGCTAAAACTTGACATTCCTACAGAATAGTCTTCCCTTAAAGGGGTTTGCCCATGGAAGAAAATTCTCAAATTTCAAACCCCTAGTGATGTTTACACTATAAAGATCATTTCTAACTCCTGCTGTTCTGACAATGTGGTTATATTATCAGGGTACAGGTTAATCTACACTTTCATTTAGCTTCTGAAGATTCACTAGTATCTTAAACATAGAAACAGAAATGAGACATATCAGAGATGATGAGCTCCATGAGATGCATATAACACACAATTCTGTAATGTTCGTGGACCTAGAGGCACTGTACCCTTTTCACTCCATCTTAAAAGTATTAATACTACCACTACTGAGATATTCAATACTACATCTACCACTACTTGAAATGCCACTACCACTAGTGGGAGGCCTACTACTACTACCACTACTGGGGTGTCTCAGTCTGTACCAATACCACTACTACTCCTACCTCAAATGCTACCACTACTTTTAGCACCACTACTATTACCACCACTAGGAGGCCCCCTACTACTACCACTACCAAGGGTGTCTCAGTTTGTACCAATATCTCTACTACTACCACTACTTGAAGCACCACTACTACTACCACTACTGGAAGGCCCACTACTACCACTACTAGGGGCGTCTCAGCCTGTACCAATACCTCTACTACTACTACCACTACTGGAAGGCCCACTACTTGCATTACTGGTTGCATCTCAGTCTGTACCAATACCACTGCTACTACTACCACTACATAAAGCACCACTTCTACTACCACTACATAAAGCACCACTACTACTACCACTTCTGGCTGCGTCTCAGTCTGTACCAATACCACTGCTACTACTACCACTACATAAAGCACCACTACTACTACCACTGCTGAGAGCCCCACTACTACAACAACTACTTCTACCACTACTGGGGGTGCCTCTACCAATACCACTATTACAAGCACTACTTCTACCATTAATGGAGGTGCCAATACCACTACTACTACCACTACTGGCTGCCCGATAACAAGAATTGGGATTTGGTTACCTTTTTGAAGGTAATACAGCTTGCATTTGTATGACCAGTGGGTTCTCAGTGTTGGTACCCCCCAACCCATTTAAAAGATATGTATCCCTTATTCTGTGGATAAAATGGGATTCAACCAAAGTTTATGAAAAGAGAATCAGTACCAGAATTTATAATCCTCATAGTTAGGTTTCAGGGTATTAGCGGAAACTTTCTGGTGTAATCTCCATCTCATCAGTAGGTCGGTTACTTATTTGTGAAAGTGTCACTTTAGAATAATACCTTGAATTTTTATGTTACAATTCCATATAATTGTCACCTTTGCCCATTTATATTGTCCGTCTAATTCCCTGGGTTTTCTTAAAGACATTAAGTGAACATCTCCTGTTATTAAAAGGTGTAAAGCATCTGACAGATTGTAGATATGAGGCGGTATTATTACACCAGGATCGGCGCAGCGGAGGATCAGACACTACATAGTACCCGGCTGTAAAATCATGGCTCGCTTTCAGCTGAACTTGTTCTGTAATGTTTTCTCCACAGAAAATAAGCAACTTTTCCAGGGTCTCCCGGGAGCCTTTAATAATAAATGTGTTTTGCAATTAATATGTTTGGGCAGAGTATTCTAGATTTCTTGTTAATACTAATTAATCATGACTCGCACTGTCAGGACTGATAGGGTTTAGATTAGCATGACCTGGGGCTTTACTGCAGACTGGCAAGTGGAAAAGCTACACATCAGCAGGAAGGGCTCAGTTTAGCTTACGACAAGCCGCTTCCTGAACGCTGCCGATTGGAAATGACTTAGGAATGAGAAATGTTCTCACACTGCGGGATATTGGTTTATAGAAACTCAGGGCGAAGATGAGGCAGCAGAGCAATTATAGGAAACCTACCATTTGTTTTCATGCATTGTGAACCAAACATAGCTTGGGAATGCTGTAGCTGCACTGTTGCAGAAACATATCTTGTTTGTTCCCTGAACCGAGTGGTTTGGCTGAAAAAACTGGATTGCATGCTGGCTGCCTACATAAATACATTACATGGAGCTTCCTGAACTGTCCAGACAGGACCAATCAACCTGAGCTGGATGACTCAGCTGGGGGATGGTGCAGTGATTGATTACTTCTGCCTGTCAGGGACAACACAGTGAATATAGCATTCTCTGTAGCAGTGCATAATTGGGGTAAGAGGAGAAGCGCTGAGCACAGGAGTGACAGAGCCTCGTTATCATAATTTTATAATTGTTTTTTCAGCAAAAACACTCAGTTCAGGGATTAAACAAGATATGTTTATGCATCAGTGTAGGCATGTTTGGTTCATAATGCATGAAGGTAAATGGTAGATTTCCTTTAAACAATGTAAAAAATATGTATAAATATTTATAAAAGTAAATCTATGAAAAGGGAATTTGTTACACAAAAGGAGTATAATAATAATAATAATAATAATAATAATAATAATAATAATATCATAATTGTACTAACTTAATTTCTGTGGAAGGCAACAATATTGTACTGATAAAAAATAAGAGTTCTCTTAGTTTTTAATAGATGGAATGAGTACTTTATGGTTAACATAAATATATGTTCATAGCGTTAGTTATGTGTGTCTGGGACTGTAAATACTATGTTTGCAGTTACTAATAAATGCCACAACAAGAACTTTACATAGTCCAAAACGCGTCAGAATTCCTGTTTTCTTAAAGTGGCGCTGTGATATTTTTAACTTTTGTCCTTATATATTTGGATGGACCAAGCCTGGATACTGAATATTTTCTATATGTTTTTCTTGAATAATATTGTAGTTTGGTAATATAATTATAATAATAAAAATGTAAAAGAATAAAAAACTATTATTATTATAATTTTTTATACTGTTATTATTCCCATTATTATTATTTTCTTATTAAGTCCATTTATATGTAAGACAATAACATTCAAAATTTTTAATGTAATCATAAAAAATGATTGTATTTAAATTTTTTTGTAATATTGTGATATTACTAAACTGGAATATTATTGCTAAACATATCAAAGGAGTAAATAAAAAAGTATGACATTGGGAAAGTATGTATATATGTGTAATAAAATGTAAGTGTATTAAAAAAAAAGATGATTATATTAATAATACATTATACATACCTCCCAACCGTCCCGTTTTGGGCGGGACAGTCCCGTTTTTTAACCCTTGTCCCGCCTGCACGGACCGTTAAGTGAAAGTCCCGGTTTTTTTGCGGTTTCACGGATTTTTCCGTATTGTCCCGCCCCCGAGTCCCGCCCCCCCGAGTCCCGCCCCCGAGTCCCGCCCCCCCCCCCGAGTCCCGCCCCCGAGTCCCGCCCCCGTCCTGCTCAGGATACAGAGAAGCCAGGGGGCGGGGTACAGCGTCCTCCTCCTCTCCAGCTCCCGGGCTGTCTGCTGCAGAGCCGGCACCTCCCCCATCCCCTCCCCTGGGAGGCAGAGCCCTCCCTGTCCTCAGGCTGCCACTTGCAGGCACATGGATGGATGGATGGATGGAGCAGTGCAGAGTGTCATGTTCTCTGCACTGCCCCTGCACAGCAGCCCCAGGGGATCATCCTCCGTGCAGGCAGGAACTCTCCAGCACTGCTACATCAATGGCTCCCTGCCCCCACCTCCTCCTGCTCCTCACTGAAGTTCGTCTGATGAAGCAGAGCCGAGTGTGTGCAGCTGCTGCAGTGTGATAACAGGTACTCTACAGTGACTGCAGGCAGCAGCTAAAGGGTTAAACACTTTCCTCCATAGACCCCCTGCCCCCATCCCTAACCCCCCCAGTGCCCTTCTATTCTGCTTTTATTGTACCATATACTTAATCCCTTAACCCCTTAAGGACGCAGGGTTTTTCTCTCATTTCTCGCTCTCCAACTTCAAAAATCCATAACTTTTTCATTTTTCCGTGTACAGAGCTGTGTGAGGGCTTATTTTGTGCGTAACAAATTTTACTTTCCCGTAATGTTATTTATTTTAACATGCCGTGTACTGCGAAGCTGCAAAAAATTCCAAATGTGGAAAAATTTTTTTAAAAAACCGCACATGTCACGTTCTTGTGGGCTCAGTTTTTTCGACTTTGACTGTGCACTCAAAATAACACCTCAGCTTTATTCTTTGGTTTGGTGCGATCGCGGTGATACCGGATTTATAGGTTTTATTGTGTTTTAATACATTTTCAAAAATTAAACGCATGTGTGCAAAAAAAAAAAAAAATTTTGCCATCTTCTGACGCTAATAACTTTTTCATATTTCGGTGCACGGAGCTGGGGGTGGGGTCATTTTTGGCGAAATGAGCCGACGTTTTCATTGCTACCATTTTGAGGTCTGTGCGACATTTTGATCATTTTTAATTTCATTTTTTATGTGATGTAAAAAGGTGTAAAAGTCGCATTTCGGACATTTGGGCGCCATTTCCCGCCTCGGAGGTCACCGCCGCCCGTAACCGTTTTTATATTTTGATAGATCGGGCATTTTGGGACGCGGCGATACCTAATATGTCTGTGATCTTTACTGTTTATTATGTTTTATATCCGTTCTAGGGAAAGGGAGGTGATTAGAATTTTTAATATTTTATAAATTTTTTTTATTTTTAAAACCTGTTTTTTCTTTTTTTTCCACTATTTCTTAGACCATCTACGGTACATTAACCCTAGATGGTCAGATCGCTCCTACCATATACTGCAATACTTCTGGCTCATTGTAACGAACCTGCAGAAGCCATGTAGCCTCGTGTCAAAAGAAGACCCGAGGCTACCACGGCAAACGATCGCCGCCCCCGATGACGTTCGGGGGCACAGCGATCGTAAAAAAGACTTTGCCGGCGACAATGACCGACTGCGGTTATTAGCGGTGGGGGTTTTCTGCAACATGCAAAACCCCCCACCTTGTATGAAGAAGACTCAGCCCGTGAGCCCTCTTCATACACTCCTTATACTCTCTGCGTCGTAGAGCTACGGCGCAGAGCGTTAAGGGGTTAAAGGGGTTTTCCCACAAATACAAGTTAGGCCCTATCCATAGGACAGGGCTTAACCTGCTGATGTGTGGGGGTTTCAGTGATGTGACCCCCATAGATCATGAAAACAAGGGGTCTGTTGGGGTCCACATAAGGTCCATGTCATCGCTCTATGACGGTAATGGAGCAGAATGGTCATACACGGCCGTCTGCTCCATTACTCTGACGGAACAATTTTTGCGTTTCCATATTTCACTCCCCACTTTCAAAAATCAATAACTTTTTTATTTTTCCACGTACAGAGCTGTGTGCGGCCTGTTTCTGCGTAACAAATTATACTTCCTAGTGACAGTATTAAATATTCCAGGCCCTGTACTGGGAAGCGGGAAGGAAAATATCAAATGTGTTTTTTATGGCTTTCACTGCGCGCTCAATAGGACTCCTCCCCTTTACTGCGCTCCATAGGACCCCTCCCCTTTACTGCGCTCCATAGGACCCCTCCCCTTTACTGCGCTCCATAGGACCCCTCCCCTTTACTGCGCTCCATAGGACCCCTCCCCTTTACTGCGCTCCATAGGACCCCTCCCCTTTACTGCGCTCCATAGGACCCCTCCCCTTTACTGCGACAACGAGCATGTCCCCCCCCTAGACAACGAGGATTTCCCCCCCTAGACAACGAGCATTTCCCCCTGCTAGACAACGAGCATGTCTCCCCCTGACCCCTAGACAACGAGCATGCCCCCCCCCTAGACAACGAGCATGTCCCCCCCCCCAGACAACGAGCATTCCCCCCCCTAGACAACGAGCATGTCTCCCCCCGACTCCTAGACAACGAGCATGTCCCCCCCCTAGACAACTAGCATTCCCCCCCCCCCTAGACAACGAGCATGTCTACCCCTGACCCCTAGACAACGAGCATGTCCTCCCCTGTGGCTGCGTGCCCTTTTTTGTGTGTTTGTGTTATTTTTGTCTTCCAGGACCGTGCCTGCTGTGGACTGCTTCGGATTCGAAGGATTACGTCTATGACCGACATTTCTAACAAATAAAATGGTCAACGAGGGTGTGTCTGCGTCTTTTGTTCAATAAAATTTTCTGAAAACGGTGTGATTATTTATTTTTTTGCGACACTCTTCATAGTTTGCCGTAGTAGTGGTGCCGGCTAGGTGACGGTGCTCATTACTAAGGGCTGGCCTTAGTGTTTGCCTTAATTTTTTTGGCAAATTTACACTAACGCCCATACCATTACCCCGGTACCCACCGCCACCAGGGGTGCCGGGAAGAGCCGGGTACAAACCAGTACCTGACCGTCTATAGATGGTCAGGTGTTGGGGCGGCTGCAGGCTGTTATTGTTGCGCTGGGATAGCCCCCTAACAGTGGCCTATCCCATCTCAGTAATAGCAGGCTGCTGCTGCTTTTTTGTATCTGGCTGATTTGAACAATAGGGGCACCCCATGCCGTTTTTCCCCCCCATTTTTTTGTAAAAATGGGGGAAACAGCCTGGGAGCCCCCTTTAAAGGGGGGACCCCCACGCATATTTTTGTCAAAAATTTGAAGAAAAAACGGCATGGGGTGCCCCTATTTTTCAAATCAGCCTGATACAAAAAAGCAGCAGCAGCCTGCCATTACTGAGCTGGGATAGGTCACTGTTAGGGGGCTATTCCAGCGCAACAATAACAGCCTGCAGCCGCCCCACTACCTGACCATCTATAGACGGTCAGGTACTGGTTTGTACCCGGCTCTTCCCGGCACCCCTGGTGGCGGTGGGTACCGGGGTAATGGTATGGGCGTTAGTGTGAATTTGCCAAAAAAATTAAGGCAAACACTAAGGCCAGCCCTTAGTAATGAGCACCGTCATCTAGCCGGCACCACTACTACGGCAAACTATGAAGAGTGTCACAAAAAAATAAATTATCACACCGTTTTCAGAAAATTTTATTGAACAAAAAACGCAGACACACCCTCGTTGACCATTTTATTTGTTAGAACTGTCGGTCATCGATGTAATCCTTCGAATCGGAAGCAGTCCACAGCAGGCACAGTCCTGGAAGACAAAAATAACACAAACACACAAAAAAGGGCACGCAGCCACAGGGGGGGACAGGCTCGTTGTCTAGGTGGGGGACATGCTCGTTGTCTAGGGGGGGGGGACATGCTCGTTGTCTAGGGGGGGACATGGTCGTTGTCTAGGTGGGGGTACATTCTCGTTGTCTAGGTGGGGGTACATGCTCGTTGTCTAGGGGGGGGTACATGCTCGTTGTCTAGGGGGGGGCATGCTCGTTGTCTAGGGGACATGCTCGTTGTCTAGGGGGGGCATGCTTGTTGTCTAGGGGGGGCATGCTCGTTGTCTGGGGGGGACATGCTCGTTGTCTAGGGGGGGGCATGCTCGTTGTCTGGGGGCGGACATGCCCGTTGTCTGGGGGGGACATGCTCGTTGTCTGGGGGGGACATGCTCGTTGTCTAGGGGGGGGCATGCTCGTTGTCTGGGGGCGGACATGCCCGTTGTCTGGGGGGGACATGCTCGTTGTCTAGGGGGGGACATGCTCGTTGTCTAGGGGAGGACATGCTCGTTGTCTGGGGGGGGCATGCTCGTTGTCTAGGGGAGGACATGCTCGTTGTCTAGGAGGGCATGCTCGTTGTCTAGGGGGAGTGGAATATGCCCCCCAATTATATACATAAATATACATTGGTGCCAGTGGATGCGTTGAAGGTATGAGCAGTGGCGTGGCCAGGGGGTGTGGTTAGGGGCGTGGCTAGGGTGTGGCTTCTGTGGGTAAAAAAATCGCCGCGGCGCGCTTCGCGCGCCGCCATTTTGTCCCTCTTTCTCCTCCACAAAAGTTGGGAGGTATGCATTATACATTTGCTATTATTATTAGTAGTATAATCATCATTTATATAAACTTTAATATTTTCGGACTATAAGCGCAAGAAAGAAAAAAATCATGCTAAAAAGTGCCAGCATCT
Source organism: Engystomops pustulosus (assembly GCF_040894005.1). Lineage (NCBI taxonomy): Eukaryota > Metazoa > Chordata > Amphibia > Anura > Leptodactylidae > Engystomops > Engystomops pustulosus. The sequence continues at coordinate 31,210,851 of NC_092412.1, forward strand.
AGATGATGGTTAGGAGGATCTAGCACTTCCACTCTCCTGAAGATTGGGTGAAGCACTTTTAAAGCATTTCACCTGATCTCCTTGAGAGAAGTGCCTCTGTACTACTAAGAAACTAGGACCTGTAGTGATGTCATCAGCTCATGTGACAGTCTCAAGTTACATGACCTGTGAAGCAAGAATTTGATTACACATGCCTGTGCTCTGCAGCTACAGATAGCTGGGAATAGCTGAGGAGCTGCAGGAGAAGGCAAGGCAGGATAAAGTGCAGTTGAGGGTGCATGTGTTTGTGTGAAGATGTAGTAGAACTATTTGCATGCATTTTACAGAGCCATTTGTTTGGGGGCTATTGCAGAGATGTCTGTGTGACAACCAATTGATGTGAAATATAATTTTTTCTTTTTTTTATGTCCAATTCTGGTGTGCATCTGTGTGTCTTATAGTCCAAAAAAAATGTAATCTGTAAGGGAATAACATTTTAGTTTTGTAATGCAAAATAACAAAATGAAAACAATTAATAGATCATTATTTTATCTAATGTAATAATAATAATAATACAAATTAGTAACCTAAAATCTAAAATCAGCCATGTAAACCACCTATGATCACAGCTTGGGAGTTACAGTGTTTGATAATATTAAGAAATAATATACTATGGTAGTAAATTAGAGTAAAAATGAAATACAGCTCAGTATCAAAAAGTGACACTATATAACAGTAAAGTAAATTATTCAAATTAAATGATAATAATCATAATAAAAAAACATACAACTTATTCATTACTGAATTAGAAAAACTAGAACACTACATGTTAAAAGAGTTTAAGGAGACCATGCAACCTTATAGGAGCTGTCTGGAGGTTGAATAGCAGCCATTCTTCCAAAAATAGCGCCACCCCTGACCATGGTCTGTTCTGGTATTGCAGCTTAGCTGTGTAAAAGTGAAAGGAGTTTAGTTGCAATACCATGCACTATCCATGGTCAAGGGAGCTGTTTTTGGAAGAAAGCAGCCATGTTTTTCAACCTGCGGACAACCCCTTTAAGTAACTCTTGTGTTTCCAGTTTGACAACCCCTTTGACATGTACTATGCACAGGATTCTGTGTTGAAGAATGGCTCTACACTCCTTTATTTTCAATGGCAGCCTGCTTTGTAGTTGATATCTATTCTTGACTTACCTGATATAAATCGGGTGTGATCTGTGTTGGGTTACCAGTATCTGATTGAACAGATCTCAGGGGAGTGAGGGTGACTGTGACCATTACGACAATATACATGAATCCCTGTGGTGTACTATATGTTCATGGTCTGATCTGCATCGTAAGTTTTAAGTATACGTGTGTAACGTTTTATTAGACATCTCAAGGTGAACTATGATTTGGATAGTATAACAGAAGACGTAATAGCTGAACGCCCTTATAGTCTGTATTCACAGAGAAGAAATCGGAGGACTGTTATAAATACAGAATGGAGACAGGCAGCTGAGTCTGTGAGGTCAGAGCGGGCAGACTGGCACGGAGTCACTGTGACTTTCACTCGATGCAGTCTCTGCCTCCGATAAGACCTTGTCAGATGGCATTGCAGGAGCTTGCTAAAGGGAATCAAAGCCAAAGCAGATTATGGCACCGGTGGACGCCAACATTGTGCTAAAAACAACCTATAGAAAGTGCACACTGGAAAAATCCATAGACACAGCTATGTCCTTCATTACCTTTCCAATTATATTGGGGTCTCTTGGGCGCGCTGGGTCCCATCAGCCATCCAAATCTAGGAAATTTATCCTAGTAGCCTCTACTCATTATTGGGCTACAGTTGGGCCAACGACAAGATCCTTTAGTTCTCTGGTGGGACAGTCCCATCTTGACTTTGTGTTGGATTGTAGAGCTGTTGCATGTGTTGAGACTTCCATTAATTGCTACAATGATGATCCAGAAGCAGAGACCCATTCCTCTTTGGTTCTGACCGGGACAGTCTAAATAATCCATGAATAGTGGAGCAGCTGAGCAGGGAACAAAAAGAGGACAACCTTTTGGAAATGCCTTCAAGATTTCACATTGATTGGAGAGACAAGTCATACTAAAAAATGGGCACCCAGGCATTGGGCTTTGTTGTTGTCCCAAGTGCATAGCCTATTTATACTGTCTATCATAGAGAGATGGAGAACCCAACCATGTACAACCATGTCTTTGATTTGACTAAAACGGCTGATGAAATGTTCTTGAGATATCTCTCCTGAGTGTAGATTTTATTGGATGGAGCCATGTGTGGATGGAGCACTATGTATTTTTTCCATTTAATCCACTGAAAGTGAGAATATTTGCTGTGCATTATTTATTTCCAATATCTTCAGCTAAATTTGTGAAATCCTGACACAAATATTTGTGATTATGTTCAGCGACTCTACAATATATTGATGGCTGCCCGCAATACATCACAACATGAAAGGATTTATGAACAAAACCTGACTTTGCTTGGCATCGGTTACTGCCGTAGATATTTTAAGATTTTCATTCATCAGTTTGTTTCTATTTTTCCTTTAAGTCATTTAAAGATTCTTTCTCTGTTACTTGTTCTCCTCTCTCACAGCATACATTCTCAGCATCTGCATCCACCTATTCCCCTCTCACAGCATGTCTTACATACAGGTCCTGCATTAGGATGCAACTAAATGGTACGGTCAGGGCTGGCTCCAGGTTGGGCCCTTGGGCAACAGAGCCTCAGTGGGCCCTTTTGCAGTAAACTCACGTAGAATTATGGATTTATTATATACAGCCTCCTCACCCCCATGGATTAACTATTCATTATATGCAGCCCCCTCCTCGCCCCTATTCATTATATGCGGCCCCCTCCTCACCCCTATTCATTATATGTGGCCCCCTCCTCACTCCTATTCATAATATGCACAACCCCTCACCCCTATTAATTATATGCAGCCCCTCCTCACCCCCTATTCAATAGACGTGGCCCCCTCTAGTAAGTCCATAGTCTAGTGGATAGAGGCACTGTCCTATATCCCTATGGCAGGCAGTAAGCCCATAACCTAGTGGATAGAGGCTATGTCTCTCTATGGCAGGTGGAGTGTGGAGGTTGTTGGTTCAAATCATAATTTAGAGCCTTGTGTCTGGGGAAGCCCTGGGAGATGTAGAGACACCATACATGGATATTTCTGATATCTCCCTGATGACGTGGTCCCTGCTCTGCCTCTAACCTGACACATCTCTCAAAAGGATTCCCTGCCAATGTCTGATCTATGGGAATCCTATGTAGACAGATACAGGCAGTAGAAGTGTTTTAGTACGGCAAGCTACAGAAACCTTCTGACTTTGAAAGCCGTCATAATTCCTTCATTGATATGGCCAGCCGCACCAAATCTGTGTCCTTCCTAATTGCTTTCGACCCATCCTAAGATGTCCCATTTTAAATAATGTGCCTATTGTACCACCTAAACAAATCTATACCCCACAAGAATATAATGGGCCCAACCACCTGAGGTTAAAATAGTTTCTTCCTGATGTCATCCAACCATTCCATTTGAAGACAGACTACATTGCAACCTTATTTCCCCCCGCCCTTCATGTTAGGGAATGAGCATTGTAAGAGTAAGTTCACACTCAGATTTAGAACCTTGTCCCCTATATTGTTTGCAGAATCCATCCTTAACATGGGAGATCACCCTTAAACCTAGAACTAATGTCACCACTGCTGTATTCGTGTGTTAATGCATTTTAAGGGAGCTCATACAATGAAGTTAAAGCAATGAGGATTAGGTCAGAGGCACAGGGTATACATGTCACATATCTCCAGGCCCAGCTATGGAGGTAGAGATATTAATGGGGGAAATTTATCAGAAGTATCTGAGAGCAGTACTGTTCTAGTCACCAATGGCAACCAATCAGAGCTCAGCTTTCATTTTCTCACAGCTGTTTTTAAACTCACAGCTGAGCTCTGATTGGTTTCCTTGGGCAACGAGAACAATTTTACCGCAGAATGTCTGAAAATTCTCCCCCAAATTGCTTCAGATTCTCTCCTCCTCCCTGTTAAGTAATTTTACCAAAGGTACACTAAAGGAGGTCAACCAGGGTTTAATATGAAAGACCATAAATAACTGGCCAAGATGTAATCCCTTCACCGATCAGCTGTTCTACCCACTGTCAACACATAGACATGGAGAAGGAAGCTGCAATTGACGCCATGTCCCTGTTTTGGGCAGAAGCTGTAATCTGGCTAATACTCCATACAAAATCCGAGCCAACCCCTTTAATATGAATAGATTGCCTGCAGACAAGGACGCTAGATGAACAACTGGTTGTACTACTGGTAAATGGATTTTCTGGGAATATACATGATGTGGCATTTCGTGGGCTAGGCCTTCTACAGTATATGATATTGCTGAGGAACCCTGATGTTTCGTCATGATTACAAACTGCAAAAAAAAAAAACATGTGTAGTGAGATGTGCATAGGAGACTTATGAAGCCCGGTCTGGCTGCAGAATTAGAGCATGTAACGATTTAGTGTGTAGTGTAGCGTATGTCGTTTTCTGCACTGGAGCCACATCCGCAAAACGACAAGAGATTGTTGTTCATTATTTTGCAGTTATGATGCTTCAGAGCAAAATACATTTCTGTTAAAAATATTTTAGAACTTTAGGTTACTTCATCTAAAACATAGAGAAAAAAATTTATTCTTCACAATCCCTTTAAATTCCAAACACATTAAAAGTTGAGAGGTGTTTTGTTCGTCGAAGAATCCAGCAATTTTTAGGCCATTTTCTTTAAATGCAGTGTGAAATGGCTTCTGTTCTTCACTTTGGTTTTGGATTAAAACAAGTAATTTGCGGTTTGGCTCGTAGCCCATTTCAAGTGTCCCGATCCTCAGCGAGTGAAAGTGACTGCGAGCATTACTTATGGCTCCCGAAAACCCTAATGGAGAAAGGCAATATGAATTTGTCAGCTGCGTTCCTGCTGACTTGCATATCTTGGCTGAAACTTACACTTTAATTGTCCTGAGTCAGAATTCAAACCAGGTGACAGTCGGTCTGTGCATCGCTGCGAGGGTTACTGGATAACGCTCCAAAAAGTTTCCACTTAGCAAAAACTTTACGAGACTTTGTGATAAGACTAATGTTTCAATCTGTGCAGGAAAGTTTCCAGGACTCTCTAGAATGTAATTCTGTGCCAAGTTAATAGAAATGTTGTCTGTATAAAAGACTTTTAGAGAAGATTGAGAAATTCCTAAAAATTATGGAGCAAAAAGTTGTAAACCGATACCTTTATTTCCTGAGGGCAGCATGAGGTTGGTTTACTTGCATTGGACTCACAAAAGTTGAGTTGCATATAAGTTTACAAATTTTTTTTTAACATTTCAGCCATGGAAAGGAACCTTTTAGGAATGAGGTCAATGCTTCATAGTTTAATTTGTTGGTTAATTTGCATGGCAGGTTCTCTTTAATTAGTAGTGACCTATAAATGTTACTGGAAAATATAAGGGTGCACTAGGGTATGATGTCCCTCCCACACCACCATGTCGGCTCTGGCCTCCTGATATATCCAGCAGGTAGCAGAAACTGTGGAGCAGCTCTGTGCAAAGTCTGGTGTACAATTGCGCCCCAGCCTGCGGCTGGATGGGTGCAGGCCATAGCTTGTATGTAGGAGCGGGACAAGAGCGTCCTGCGTCGGCTCACTTGGTATGAAGGTAGTATGTGATGGGAATAGGCACAAATACTTCTGGTGCGCCAAAAATGGGGATTATTTCAGAGCTTGTGTGCCAATTTTCAGGCATACAAGTCCAAATAAATCTGGCCCATAGTACTTAACTTCATTGCACTGTCCCAAAAACCTAAAAAGCTAATGATCATTTGCATTTGAGGGTTATCATTGAGTGATACTTTTGTGGTACTGGACAAGGCTTTAAAAGCCTGCAATCTTACCCAAATATTAAAGTAGAAAAGACATTTACGAATAAGGATCAGGGGACAGCTAAAAATATAGACACATACTCACTTTTTCAGAGGTGCTCTGGGGTATCTGCTTCTCATTAGATATTCATGGCTAGACTGGTAGTGTTGGTGGTCATAGGATATTAGGTGGACCCTAATGACGTAGAAAAGTGACATCACCAGAATCCGCTAAGGCCACTGATTGGCTGCAGTAGATCCATTGACCACCAACACTACCAAACCAGTGTGGAGTGTCGACTAAGAGGCGACAGTAATAAGCCAAAGTGGACTAAGTACACTTTAGTTTTCTTCTGTTCCACTGTCCTGGCCTCATTGGGGTTCTCAGAATTTCTAGAAAAACCTCTTAAGTTATTATTAATCTGACCTTATGAACTTACTTAAGAGTACCCAGATATTGGCTGATGTCTGGATCCAATAAACAATTAGTATCATTTGATATTTACTTAATTGAGCCTTTCATCACTACCACAAACTCCAACTCTGCAACTCTGCAGTCCTTCTAGTCGTTCCGATGAGTTTTCTCTAGATCCCAAGTTTCACAACCAATTGCTGCTCTCTACAGTCGGGTAGATGGCCCCACATTCTCCACCGAATTCGTGTTAATGGACACCAGAGAAAAAAATTCCATCTGCATCAGAATCTAATAAAGGGTCGGAGGAGGTGGAGAAATGAAAGCATCTTTTATTCTATCACAAATTCATATACAGGATGTGCTGATCAATGTGTCCTCCCAGGTTCCACAACCGAGAAGTTTGCAGTAATGAAGATGTCTCGTGGAGGACAAGGTAGAAATAGACTGGAAAGAGGTTTCTATTAGTCACCCTGTAGTGCTGTATACTGTATAGTACTGTACTTGTATTCATTATTTTTATAACCACTTGTGAAGGGCCACCTCTTACCCCCCTATGTTGTACTATGGCTTTGTGGCCTGTTTACCGAAACCAAAATGAGTCATAGAAATTTCTGTAAAAGTAGTTATTTTCTGCACAGAAGTGATCAGGACTGGCGGAGCAGAGGTTTCTATCCTCGTGAGCGCTGATGATTTGTATCCAGTAGAGTCACCTTTGTAGTGTGTTTCGGTTTGCCGCTATTTCCTGTACTTACAGTAGGTTTCGTAATCCTCTTAGATTTTTTTTTTGTACTATTTGACTACATACAATGCAGATTATTTTTTTTTTTTGCAATTTATTTCTGACCCTATGTGTGTATTTTTAATTCATTGAGGTTGAGGTTAATTTAATAGAGGCCAATATACGGGCAATATTATGGAGATGTTGGGCTCGGATCCCTAGTTTGAAGCACTTGACTCAGATTGAAGTACAGTCGCACATCTACACACGTGTACAAAAGCAAATATATTGAAAAAAGTCCAATACAGCTCACCCCTGGAGATCCTTGAAGCTGTGGGGCCGATCACATTTCAGGACAAGTTGTCCGGACACCAACAAAACAAACATTGGAGAAAGATTGAAGAAGTTCCAGAACTGGACTAAAAAAATCTTTAATATTTTATTAGATTACAGTAAAAGAGTGACTACATACATGCAGACAAACTGATGCGTTTCGAGTGAAAAAAATGCCCTCAGCCATAGCATGACTGTACTTATACTATGTCATACAGTCATACGCACTATCGTAGTGAAATACGGCAGAGCGCATTCCGGTCAGACAATGCACTTTCGGGGAACACGTCAGGACGGGTGAGCAAATGTGCCCCGGTGTCTTCGTATGTTGTAGATGATTCATTGGGATCTTCTCCAACTGCCCTGCACCCCCATAGCTGCCTCTTGTTTCTAACCCAACCAAGCAGTGCAGTAGTTCTCTGCATTGACAAGGAGCAAACACCTCAACACAACTGTCTACCAAGGGGTATCTCTTACTTTTGAAGAAGAATCAGGCTTGGCTGATATACCGAGTCACCCTTAAAGGTTCTTTAATGAGTCAGACACTAAGTATTTAATTACAGGGCAACTTTTAATAATATGATATTATTTGCATATTGAACCTTGCCTCCAGGATTACCTACTTTACCCTAGCTGTGGACTCAACACCCTAAAAACATTAGTGATTTTTTTATTTTTGACTTTTTTTATACATAAGTGAACTTGGTAGAATATTAAAATATTTTCATTGGTAGTTATCTATAAAAAAGGGCGGGGGAACAAAACTGTGTATATGTTGCCCACCACACGTTATGAATCGTAGCTTCTACTTGGGCTCAGGTACTGCTTCCATGTTATACGACTGTGTATGAACATGAACAAGGCACCTTGGTAAATAGTTTCTAATTCAAGACAAAGGGGCTCATTCTTTCCAGACCTGCGCAACTATACCAGGGATGGCTATTGTCAGTCACCCCAGTGAATGTTGTGTCAGCATAGACATAGAGATAACCATAATCAATATTTCATGGAACAGCTGGTCAAGAGTAATTGCTGGTTTATGCCAATAACATTTCCTAGTTGAGATTGTGGCAAAACTAAGAGTATAGATGGGCTGAATATATAATACCTCTGATGAAGCGTCCGTTGAGTGAAATTGCATAAGGTACTACTCCTGTCTGATGGTGCACCAATTTAGAGGTATAAACCAGCCATTACTCTTTAGTAGTATAGATGAGTGGACCCCCATGGCCAATCACAGACATGGTTAGTAGGTAGGGGTGTCAATTTGCCGGATTAGCTGCACAGCTGTAAATGCGGCAGTATGTCCAGGTCGCACGGGAAGCACCCAAATCCTGGACCCAAACATACAAAGTTATCCCAGTCATATCTATTAAGTAGGAAAGAGAAATTTATCGAACATTGCAGGATTGTATCAGTGCAGGGATAGGGGATGTGAAGTGCCTGCAGTCAGTTAGATTTTGGTTCAGGTACTAGGACCAAACCCTTTTATCAAAAAAATAATAGACTATGCTTCAATTTTATGATGCAATAAAGATGTGTTGTTTATTGTCAAGACAGTGTATCAAAAATGGACGTTTCGGCCCACTGGGCCTTTGTCAACACACTGTCATATGTGTCCAATGTATGGCTGCGTTCCTAATGTGTAGCAGCACCATACACCATGTGTTCCATATACTGGACACATGTCACAGTGTGTTGACAAAGACCTAGTGGGCAACAGTAAAGCACAGACTATTATTTTTTTGATATTATTGGGGTTGGATGCTACATCCCTAATTATTTTTACTTGAACATTTCGAATCTTTTTATCAAGGATTGGACAAACCCACCAAACATGAACCTCATTAGGTCCGCTCATCCCTACACTTTACCTACTATTCCATGAAAAAGTGATTATGGTTGCCTCATTTTTATGCTGACACAGCATTCAATAAGGTGACAGACACTAGCAATCCCCAATATAATGGTGCTGGTCCACATAGATTGAGCCACTTGGTCTCGAATTAGAGACATTTTACCAGGGTCGGCTCTAGTTCTCAATAGGCCCCGGGGTGATAAAGTAGGCCCCTGCTTTCTAGGGTCTTACAAGTTTGTGTGATGGTTGTGCTTGGACTCAATCACTTCCAAAAGTAATTCGGATTCATTGCAGTGAACTCATGTGGCGGCATTAAAAATGCAGAAACTAAAACATTCTGTTCCCTAAAAGATTCCCAAGTTTATGATAGCAAATAGCCCCCTCATTGTTATTTTATAAAAAGCCCCCATTAACCCTTATGAATTCCTTATGTACAAACTTGTGTGGGCCCCCCCCCAGCAGCCCTGGGCCCTGCCACTTACCCGGGTATGCCCAGTGCTAGCACTGGCCCTGCATTTTACTATGCTTTGTTAATGTTAGTCCGTAGGTGACAGCGTCAATGTACAAGCTCCGGTTGACAATGCACTTCTTGCTGTGGGCACCATGCACCAGTTTTTGTAAATTTGCCCTCACGGGGTCATCAACTACGTCATTTTCTCTCCAAACCTTGACTTTTTTTTTTGTTTTCTTCACATCTCATGTGAAAATTTCAATTCGCCACCATAAATATATCCGTAAAACACTTTCATTCCCACCGCAATAGCCGAGTAAGCCAATAACCGGGTTACAGACAGTTGGATTAATTTACTGTGACTGCAATTAGTAAAATGAGCAAGAAGATGTCATATTTACAGATTTATGCCGAACTTAAAGCGGCACCAAACTCGGATTTAAGATGGCATTGTAGCAAAAGTAAAATGATTATAGCCAAGCATTATGGTCATTAGAGGCCTCGGGATTAGCCCTTATTATGTCATCTGAATCATGTTACCGCTAGATTAACCTTGCACAGGGAGTCTTAAAGTCTACAGACATTTACACTAAAGACATTAAAACTGCTATCAACGAGAAAAATGAAGCACAAGATTTTTTTCTTTTTTTTTTTATTGCAAGAAAATCGGGAGATGTGTACGACCGGTAGCTGAACGGACATGATTTTTACTGGTGTATTAACTTTTATTACAATTTCTTGCAATCTTTTTAAGAGAAAGTCCATAGAAGATCATTAAAGTGACAAGACGAAAAAAACCCGCTATTTTATGAGATTTATTAGCCGGTCCGAGTTTACTCTCTCATATCATTATTATGGTAATGTAATATATGCCATGACTTTAAATGTCACGGGCCGCTTAGACCTTATCAGAATGTTGCAAATATAGGAAATCAATGGACCCTTTAGTTTGGACTTTGTTTACTTCTGTCGGATAATATCAGAGTTGCACCAGTAATGTCTACGGATTAATATCCTTGACCAGTTGTGGATTTTAAAAAAATGTATTTTAGTATTAGTTCCTTTCATGGAACTATTCATGGTGCTATTACCCTGTGAGTCAATGTCCAAACAGTTACAAAGCCTTGAAACCTGAGTTGGGATTGGTTGAAAACCATAGGCCGCTCCAATAAGGCAAGGCACCCAGTTGTTTTTTTGCCTATAATACAGTGCAGTACAGTGCAGGTATTTGGGGTCACTCTTTCTTCTTATGGAGAGGACATCATCTTATAGTTAGCCAATATTTACAGGAACCACTCGATAGTTCACCATGCACAAGGCTCCTTAAAGAGGACCTTTCACCACCTCACACATGTGAAGATGTACATACCATGATGTAGAAGCTGCTAGAGATATTCACTGACACTATGAATTTTATTTCTATCCTTCACGGTTGCTGAGATATCAGTAAGGATATCTGACCATCATAATCCTCTCTACTGTCAGAGAGGAGGAGTTAGAGCAGAGGTAAGGGGCATGTGTTATGATAATCTTCTACTTGTCAGAGGAAATTAGCATAACACATGCCCCCTCCAAACACCTCCTCTATGACATTATAGAAGATTATAATGGTCAGATACCGGGACTGATATCTTCTCAACCATGGGGCTTAGAAGGAAAAGTGCCCCATAATCTGTGTAGTAGCTTCTACATAATAGTTCATCACCTGATGTCTGAGCTGGCAAAAGTTCCTCTTTTAACTGCCAGTAAAATTACAAATTCTTCTATACATCACCATACCATTGGTGGCAACAAAGAAATTTCGTCCAAGGATGCCCTAGACCCAATAGTTTTCATGAATATAGTCCAGAGATTCCACAAACCCTGGTCCCAAATACCCAAAGGATCATCTTTCCTATGTTCTGCAAGGGTTTTGGCAAAAATTGGAGTGGCTTTTCTGAGAACCTTTTCTTGAAATACAATTCATATACCCATAACAAAGACCTTGTAGCATAGGCCCATTTAAAAGCTTCTAGTGTAGTTGATTCCCACGGAGTTAATTAAGTATAGAGGCCCCCACAGTGGACAGAAGGAACTCTAGTCCGACACTGAAGCTATATATCATAAACTATACAGTAGATGGGCAAAGATTTACACAGATAAGGCTGATAATGAAAGAGAGAATGTAAGAGAATGGAGATAACGTGAAGCCCTAAGGTCTAATAATTCTATTTATTTGGCTGAGGGGTCTTTGGCTGTCTTTGGGTCTCGTAAACGGGTTGTAGGTTGTAGGTTTATGATTGCTAGGGATGCTACTGAACTAGCTCTCTGAACTATATAAAAAATTGTGTAACTCTACTGAACTCCCTATAGTGAATAAAGTTCAAGACTGTATGCTTAACCTCGCTCCATTTACTTCTTTGAAACTGAGACTTCTGGGACAGCTGTCCTGTGGATAGAGGAAACGGGGGTTCTTTCTCATTAGTTCTATGCCTATTTTTGGAGCTCAGCTGCCCATCTAATTCATTGAAATGACTTTAGCCCTTTAATAAATGTTCTTAAATTCTATTTCCTGTCTGGGATTTTTTTTTCAAAAAACTCCTAAAAAGTCTGGAGTAACTGGAGTAACTATGAGACTTTTTATGGGACTCTTTTCGAAAGTTTCACGTCACGAATCTTTGCACAGTGTTGCACTAGTAGTAGCTCTATGGTTTAGACAGCCAGAAGAGGTGGAAATAGTCCCGTAGTGATAAGTCCCAAAAAATCTTGATGCAACTTTTTAGACTTTTTACGCCAACAAAGCCCAGAAAAACCAATGATAAATAAGACCCAAGGGGGCACTTTTACTAAGGGTCCGCACACTGCATTTCCATCGGGTTTCCCAACTATTTGCGCCAGATTCTACAGGGTTTTTGGCCGCACGTGATTTGATTTTGGCGCAGTTGCGCGACTTTCATGCAGCACAATTCGAGGGTGTGGCCGTCGGACAACCCGACTGATTCGGACTAAGCGTGGAATTTAAAATTCAAATTGTGTCACAAGACAATGAACTTACATGCACCGGGAAGAAGGTGAACTCCGGCGGACCTCAGCGGGGAAGCAACACATGCAGGATATCGGGCGCACGATCTTAGTGAATGGAGCCGGACTTCACCTCGTCGGACAACGCACCTCAGGGATTGCGACAGGACCGGGTAAGTAAATGTGCCCCAATGTATCTATCATACAACCTCTTTAAGGCACCAAACCCAAGTGTGACTGCTACCTATATGAACTTACCTCTCTCCATTACCACAATTATAATAAATAATAATAAAAAATGGTGAAGATCCTTATTAAAAACCTGTAAATTAAAGATGTAGTTGACAGAAACCACAATTCTTCCCAGCTCCCTGCTCTTTACAATAAGACAATTAATTATTTAGTTGCATTCTCTTGATCTTGTTCTGAATCTTTTTTAGCCTGAAAGTTTATGGCTCAGATAATCTGACTCTATTCTCGAATCTTCTGTATAATTTATGTGAAGACTCAATTTGATGTACTCAAAAAATAAAATATTTTTTGGATTGTTGGTAGATTGCCATATACCTTATGAATAAGCCCTCTGGGATCCACAGCGTACAGAATCTGTGGATCTGCCTTGGCAATGGAAAGGTCTTGGTATTCACTGGAGCACTTTCTGTGCTGTTAAATGGAGGAGGGGGTAAGCCCTTAATATATTTTATTTGAAGGAAGACCTAAAAAGTGCTTAATTTATTTTTTTTTCCAAAATCCATCCATAAGTTCAAAAGCTATGAGGCCCAGAAGCAGTAGTGGATAATCTAGGTGGTAGCCCGGGGGCCAATATTTTTAGGGGGCCCATGGCCTCCCAAAGCACTCACCAAATTTTTATACTAAGTAGATCCTTTACCCATGAAATCCTCGTACATCTGTTCATACTCTCAATTCACATGTACACAAGAGCCATTTTAGGACATATGAAGGCCCTCAACCGGTTCTGAAACCACAAATTGAAAGCAGTCAGGAAGGACACATCCCCTGTGTCCCAAGAAGTTTGATTCTTGTACCATATTTAGAAAGTGATTTCCAGACTTGTAAGGGCTATAATATTCATAGAGCCCAGGGCCCATGGCAGTCTCAATCGCCCTACCCAGAAGCTGATTTGTGAATTAGCATATATTAGCCAAAAGGGCGTTAATTATATATTTTCACAAAGAGACACACTTCCAGAAAAGATAAATGGTCACCACCCCCTTGGCTAGTACGAATTTACCCACATATCAAAAATTTGGGGGGGCCTTATCTTTTGAATGGGTCGACAGAATTTTCACCATATTTTTAGGGGCATGGCAGTAACCACATAAGGTGTTTTGTTCAGAATTGTAAAAATAAAAATACTCTTCAAGAGATTAATCCTGTTATATCACAGTTTTCAAAAATAAAATGCGATTTAGCTGCGATTTAAGGAATTTGAGTTGTCCCTTTTTATGCAAATTAGCTTCTTTGGGCACCGGGGGGGGGGGGCTTTGTTTTTGGGTGCACTCATTTTTTACTCTCTACAACTTACTTGTACATTGAGATTACCCAATAAATATGGTGCCGGTAAATGGATGCACCGCTTGCAGTCTCAAGCACTCTTCTTTTTGTTGTAATATGATTATGTAATATACAGGCAGTCCCTGAGTTACATGCAAGATGTAAGTCGGAACTGTTTATTTTATAATTGTAACCCCAGCCAAAAATTTATCAACAATAAAGCTTCATTGCAGACGCATTGGGGCACATTTACTAAGGGTCTGAACACCGCATTGTCATCGGGTTTCCCAACTTTTTACCATTTAGCCTTGAATTGCCCCTAGTTTTTGGTGCACGCGATCGGATTGTGGCGCATCGGCGCCGGCTTGCATGCGACACAAATCGGGGGTCATGGACATCAGACAACGCGACTGATTCAGACAAACTGCGGAATTTAAGAACGAAATTGTGTTGCAAGATCAGCACTCACATGCACCGGGAAGAAGAAGGTGAACTCCGGCGGACCTCAGCGGGGGAAGCGACACATGCAGGGTACCGGCACACAAGCTATGTGAATCGCGGAAGATCCGAATCCTCATCGGACAACGCACAGTGGGGATCGCGACTGGATGGGTAAGTAAATGTGCCCCATTATATAACTTATTGCGGTTTATTTTAGCCTAAGGATATAGTATAGTAAATTATCAACATCTAGAGGTCCGTAACTAGGGGTCGTCTGTAAGTCTGTAAGTCGTCTATAAGTCGGGTGTTCTGTAGTAGGGGGCTGCCTGTATATGGTTTAAAGTAGCCGTCCTGTGATTGTTGGGAGATTTTTATTACAGCACATTACTTTTTTTTCACTTTGCTTTGTAATAAAACCCTCAACCTCTAGGAATTTTCAAGCAAAAGCAAAGCGCGGCTTGAATTCCTTCGTACATTCCATAAGCACTTAGCTGGAGCCGTGCAATCTAAGGAGCTTTTGTTTCTCTGCTCAGCAGTTATTCGGGGTCTCTCCGAGCATGAACAGGTTTCTGCCTGGCTCCCGTACAGGGAGTCGTAGAAGTCTTCTGCATTCTGTAAATATTTCATGTTTATTGGCTGATTGATTTTATCGATGTCGGGAAAACAACAAAAACATCTCGGCAATCTCTTTTATACTGTACATTGTTTATAGGCTTGAACTTCTGTGTCACAACATGAAGCAGATGTACAAACAAAACCGGGAGAGTGAAATCTATACATAATATACAAAGATGAAACCTACTAATGGATAGATAGCAGGCAGCCAGGTGGAGATTTGTCCGTAACATATCCCACTCAACCAGAGATTAGGGGACTCCATAGTGTATTTTTTTGTAAGAGAATAGTCAATTTGGGTTATTGGAGGGTTGCCAGTAGACTCCCTGAACTCAATTAGAGCATTGAGGTTTTATCCAAGACTAAACTGTTCTTGGGGCTCTCAAAATGCCAAATCCACCCAGCATACAGTGGTCTTAATATACCATATATAATCGAGTATAAGCCAACCCGAGTATAAGCCGAGGCCCCTAATTTTACCACAAAAACCTGGGAAAACCGATTGACTTGTGTATAAGACGAGGGTGGGAAATGCATTGGTCACAGCCTCCCCAGTATATAGCCTGCCGGACCCTGCCCCATTGTATATAGCCAGCACCTGCCCTCCAGTATATAGCCTGCCAGCCCATATCCCCCAGTATATAGCTAGCCCCCTGCCCCAGTATATAGCCAGCAGCCCCAGTATATAGCCAGCAGCGGGGGAAGCCGGAAAGGTGAGTTTTGATATATTTTTTTTACTCGAGTTTGGGTTTTCAGCACATTATTTTTTGTGCTGAAAAACTAGGCTTATACTCGAGTATATATGGTAGTTTTTCACACAATTTTTTTGTGACACGCTCCCTTTAAAAAATCTCAGCAGATTCAAAAACACAGATTCGAATCACAATGTACAATAAAGGTTAATTTATTTGCTTTTTTTCTTCCTCTGGTTAAGCTTGATGGACATTTGTTAATTTGTCGTATTTCAATCCTGAAAATGCTCCTATTCAGATTGTAACATTACCTCTTTATTACAAGTTATCATATGAAGGAAAATCAATCCGGATATAAATTAGATTCACATTTTTACCTATTGATTTATTTACTTCTTAGCTTCTTTTATAGAACATAAACCGCCATTTACCCGTCTTGTCATCGGATCTTAAGATCATATTGTTGCCGAGCGCGAAGTTCAATTTACTTCCACGTAACAAATAGCTTTCTTGTCTAATTTTTCACGTTTTCGGCATGGCATCTTCATTAGATGTGAAGTGGTCTCATTATATAATGATTGGAAATGTCAGAATGTAATAATAGGTTCTGAAATCGGATCAAAATTGCCGGGTGACGTGCATGGAAATCACTTAGATGTCTCTTGGGTTTGTGCCAGGGGAAAATAAACTTGGGTTGTTGCATTGCCTTCCGCTGAAATGACTGTACATCTAAGGAGCTCAGTGGGTGATGTTACTGTGTGTTGGCATTGTCTATAGGCCCGGAGAAGGATTATTTAACAACAATTACTTACTATACAATGGAAACGTAATTGACAGCATACAGCACACAGTAAACCAAGCACACTTACATGCCAGTGTGTGCCCCCTCTGGCAGGATCTACTCTTCCTTTATCTTCTTATTCCCTGGATGTTCCAAAAAAAGGCTTTAACAATTATGCAAAAAATCCTGAGAGGCTCCAGGCTCCATAGGTGTTAATGCATAATGCACCAATTTGCATAACTTTTTAAAGCCTTATTCTCTTAAAAACAAGGGCATAGGAAGCTTAAAGGGGTTTTCCAACAAACAAAAGTTAGACCCTATCCATGGGATAGGGCCTAACTTGCTGATCAGTGGGGGTCTCAGTGCTGAAACCTCCACAGAGCACGAAAACAAGGGGTACGATGGGATCCCACGTACCTCCGTCGGACCGCTCATCGCTCCGTCAGACTAATGGAGCAGATGGCCGTGCATGACTGTTCCGCTCATCGATCTCCATCAGCTCCATAGAGATTGATGGACCTGAACAGTCATCTGCTGCATTAGTCCGACAGACCAACGAGGGGTACGTGGGACCCCATCAAACCCCTTGTTTTCCTGATCTTCGGGGGTCTCAGCACTGATCAGCAAGTTAGGCCTTATCCCAGGGATAGGGGCCAATTTTTGTTCATGGGGAAACCACTTTAAAGAAAAGTAGATCGGGCCAAAGAGGACACACACCAGTATGTCAGTGTGCTTGGTTTACAACCCTTCATCCTGATGATAGATGTCCTCTAAAGTTTTTAAAGTTTTTTGAAAGTCTGAGTTCTCACCCTTTTCGCCCCTCGGTATCATGTGTAAACTCTAGTCGTTCTTGCAAACATTTTTGTGAAAAAAATCTACACTCATTTGGGAGATTACAATTTGCATGAGGTTTTAAGTAGCCTCCATTTTACTCCTTCATACACGCCATCAATATTTCTGTTTCCTCTAGTCTGTTTTTATGATTATAGGGTATTAAAACACCTACATTCCCTTCCACAGTAATATAGATGATTTTACATTACTTTTACTTCATTTTGGTAGCTGTCGGCTCCATTAAGCACATTAGTTGCTTGCATATTACCAAGACTAGTTAATTATTATAATGCAGTCTAGGCTTTTAGATAGGAGACGGGCTTCATTAACGGGGAACGTACGAGGGAGCATTGGCTACAAGTGGCGGAGATAAGAGGCCGTTATTAATTCTAATAGAAGGAAATTATAACATTTTCTTGTATTATGGAATTTATTGGCTGATACTTTAAATACGGATTTTGGCTTCACTTCAATTTTTAAAAGATGTCTAAAGATAGAAAATATATGAGAGAGCCATTTACAAGTTTTAATGCAAATAATTTTGTTTGAGAAAAATTAGCAAATTTTTTAATCACTTAAAAGTAGACTTAGCGGGATCTTAAGGAGTGTTCTCCATGGTTAATGAACCGGAGGATGGAGAGAAGTGCTATTAGGGAAAATGATGGCTTTCTCGGAATTATTAAGTACTATTAAATTTATGTTTTGTATAATTTTATACATTTAGAATTAAGTTTAATTCATAATTTTGCTAGACGTTTGGAGTATTTGACTGGCCATGGCAAAGTTAAGCATTTTCATGTTGATACTGTAAGTAGAGATGCGTGGATCTTGGAAATATGTTTTGCTTACATTCCACTAATGGTCCAATTTTCTGTTCCGGGACATTTTTCCGATTTGTAGGGCAATAATGGATGACATATGGAAATTTGCATTAATTTTGGGTTTGAAAAAAGAGAACAAAGATCAGGCTCAACACAACCCGTAGAAGACTTCTATGGTGCACGGATTGGCCTGAGGCTTCATACGTGACTGTGCATTAAAAAAGTGATCCAGTACTCCAAGGACTAGCTTCAAGGAAGTCTGTCCTTTATTATTAAAAGCCTAGCACTGCATGCAAGTTAGACTATACAGGAAGATCGATGAGTACCGACAATATGTCTTAGGGCTCATTCACACAAACATTGACAGGACCGGCTCCAGGTCTCAATAGGCCCCTGAGCGACAGAGCCTCAATGGGCCCCTTTGCAATAAACTCAGGGGCTGTAATTAAAAATTCAGAAACTAAAATAGTCCCCTGTTCCCTAAAATATTTCCTAGCTTATCATCCGAAAGAGCCCCCACATGGGTTATTTTATATTAAGCCCTCACATAGGTTGCCAGTCACTGAGATTGGGCCATGTGGACCCCTCCAGAAGCTCTGGGCCCTGGCACTTGCCCAGGCATTCCGGGTGCTGGCACAGACCCTGTCCATTGACGTCTATGGGGCCTGGTCACGGTGCGGTGAGCACACAATGTCTCACTGCGCCGTGACCGTGCAAGGAGAAATATAGGACTTATCCAAAATCTTGATGTGTAACAGCTCTGCGTTTCTCTATAGACAGGGCAGGATTGAGCAGCACTCATCCTTCCTCCCCTCCAGCGTGTGGATGTGTGCCCGTCTGGCCATGTTAAAGTACCATTAGTCAACATCTCATATGAGCAAACTTTCTAATGACTAAAAATGTCCTCCGTCTAGCCATGTGACACAGGTGGGAGGGATTGTGCAGTTAAAAACATGTGGATAATTAAAGGGGTTGTCCATGTTGAGCACATTCCAGCAGATAATTAAAATTGATTGTGTGACGAAAAGATATTACATTTCCCAATATACTCTCTGTATCAATTCCTCATGATTGTCTAGATCTCTGCTTGCTGTCATTCAACAGGAAGCTTCATTGTGTACTTCCTGTAGATAAACACTGGTCTATGGTCATGTGATGTCACACAGGTGCACATAGCTTTAATAACACTGTGTTTTACAATGAGCCGTGCACCTGTGTGACATCACATGACTATGGACCGGTGTTTATTTACAGAAAATAAACAATGGGGGACGTATTTATTAGTTTTTTTTCTTCGGTGTATAATTGAGACATTTGGAAGGTCTTTTTTACGTCTTATGTATGATCGTGTCTTTTTACTTGTGATACATGTTCAGTTTTTCCTATCCTGGCAGGAGCAACTTTTGGCTTTTTTTGAGACTTTTTGTTGCAAATGTCTCAAATGAACCTGGATACAAGTGAGGGGGTTATATACAGGAGTGGACACTGCTGTAAATTTTGGATTTGAGGCTGTGTCCTGAATTTTTAAGCCCCCAGTCACGGCGACTTATGAGGCTGCAGTCACACGTGGCAAATCAGATGCATTTTTCAAAGATATATCATTCTTCCCAACATTGGGTCGTATCGATCAATTGTAGTGTCTGTGAATTTTTAGTGTAAATTTCGGGTGACATCAATATGATGTCTTTTATAGGTTGAGGAGAATATCTAGGTGATGAGTCAGTACAATGGAGTATGGATAGTTATTCTTCATTAAAAGGGAGAAAGATATGTCTCCACTTCCGATGATAAAAAATATCTGGCTAACATTTTACGAGGTTATCACCTGGGTGTTATCTGACCTGAAGAAGACATCTTTCCTATTTAAAATCCCGTTTTCTTGAAGAGACAGCTTATTGGGGCTCATTTACGGACCGCACCTTCATTGGGCATCCCGTTGATTTCCATTTTTGCGCCGCAGGGACAGGGATTTTTGGTGCACACGATTGGATTTTGGTGCAATCGTGCCGGCTTTTATGCAACAGAAATCGGGAGACGGGCCATCAGACGATCTGACGGATTCGGATAAACTGCGGAATTTAACTTCAAAATTGTGTCGTAAGCCAAGAACTTACATGCACCGGGAGGAAGATGGTGAACTCCGGTGGACCTGAGCGGGGAAGCGACACATGGAGGATATCGGGCGCACGATCTTAGTGAATCGCGGCAAAGTGCATTCCGGAAGGACAATGCACTTGCGGGAACTCCGAGGGACCGGGTAAGTAAATGTGCCCCATTGTGTTGTGATTTTACACCAAGCTCTTCCAGACCTTCTTCAATTTTATATCATAAAAAGAAAAATTCTAAAATTCCAACTTTATTGAATTTTATAACTTTATTTCACCCATAAAAGTCCATCATAATTCCAAAAATGTCCCGTTTTGTATAACCATATAGATTTCCGGTCTTTTTTCTGATGGTAATGACTGTGTATAATGCTATTATTGTATTCTACAGAAAAGCAATTAGACCCTGTAGGAATTATAAGTGTTGATTACTGAAAATAGGAACAAAAAAACGAGCTCCCTAATGGATAACACAGCGTAAAACGCATTTCTTAGTGTCTATTGTGATCCTGTTGGCAGCCGTGGAAGCTAATTGGTAGCTTGGTTGGTTGAGATTTAAGTGATTAATTAACAATAATTACATTTTTTATAAGAATACCTCTTACCACGATACAGAGAGAAATGCAAGCAGTGCGCGCTACTTAAGGGGATCTCTCTATAAAGACCATTAGAAGTTATTATACAATCTTAGAACAGCGCGGTTACAATTATAGGAGAACAGAACATCTCTCTATAGTAATATTCACACGTCATTTACCAAGATACAACGTAAACTGAGATTGTCAGATCTACCGTTATTTTACCTAATTCAATTATACATGTATGTTTTACCTACTGTTCCATAATCACTTGTGGGGTCACTGCAGTTCAGGTGTTTGGTCTATTTTGATGATTGTCGTTTTATGATCCTATTTGTCATTGCCAGCTATTTCTGCTGCAGTCTTACACAGAAAGCATCATAGACATAAAGGAGGGGGGAGACAAACATGTTCATTCCTGTACTACTGTACGACCAGAAATGTGTAAATCTCAGCTTCTGAATGGCGCAGGATTCAGGTGGATGCGTGATGTGAGCAGGGTTGGCGTTGGGCATACCCGGGCAAGTGCCAGGGCCCAGGGCTCCTGGGGGGGCCCACATAAGACTGTACATTTGGAATCCATGGGGGTGAAGGTGTGAGATCACTACAAAGGGGCCTACTGAGGCTTTGTCGCCCAGGGGTCTACTGAAACCTGGAGCCAAACCTTGATGCGAGGCGCTGATTTTCATTGACATGAGTGGCGACATTGTTGGGTGATGGAATGCTGGTGAAAATGTACAAGTTATCTCTTTTTACAAAGTATTTGTACATGAGTTGATGTTGTAGTTTATGTGAACCAATTCTTCCCTGAAAACAGATGAGACCTTCAGAAGGAACTGCTCTATTAGAATATCAGGTAATTCTCTCTTCTGACTAAGTTTTGGACTAATCCAATGGTCCACCTACCTCTCCGAGGTCTCCATCAATGACAGGGACGTAACTACAGTAGTATCTGCCATAGCACAGAGTGAGGGGGCCCCAACATCTGGGGTATTGGATATTGGGTGTATAATGGGTGTATGCTATATATGGGTGTGGTGTGTATGTGCTGTATGTCTGTATATGGTAATGTGTGTATGTGTGTATTTGCTGTATGTGTGTATATATTTTATTTCTATATTCTGCATGGGTGTATATGGTATTGTATGTATGTGTGTATTTGCTGTATGTATGTATGCATACATGGTGTGCATATGCTGTATGTATGTTAATGCTGTATGTGTGTATATATGTGATTTCTATATGCTGCATGGGTGCATATGGTATTGTATGTATGTGTATATGCTATATGTATCTTTGCATATATGGTGTGTGTATACTCTATGCATGTTTATGCTGTATGTGTGTATATGGTGTGTATGTGCTGTATGTCTATATACTGTATATGTCAGTATATTAATGTGTGTTTATATAAATGTATAATATGTATATTTTTTTAAGGGAAAACACAGAATTATGTAGGGGTGTATGGTCTGGGCTCCACACAAAAAAAAACCAAATGCATAAACCACCGAGAAAAACTTTCTATGTACATAAAAGTAACGTCAGAGTTACGGCTATGTATAAATCATCTTTATTAATGAACACAGAGAACAGGCAAGAACAGGAGTAACAAATAGATAAAACAGACCACACTAATCTGTGAATAAAACACTACAAAAATAAGCCACAGGTCCAGTATGTGATGTTCATCTAATACCCAATGGGGATAGAGCAAAATAACCAAACAATTCACGCGGAACACGTGTCGGGGCTCGGAACGCACTTTGGTTGGTTATTATTTATACTAATTCATTGTTGCAGGACTGTGTATTGTTTATCTAGGCAGGTATTGTTTGGTTATTTTTCTTTATCCCATTTGGGTTTTACATGAACATCATAAACTGGACCTGGGGCTTATTTTTGTAGTGTTTTATTCACTTTACAATCCCAGTAGATCAGCAGTTTCTGAAATACTCAGACCAGCCCTTCTGGCACCAACAACCATGCCACGTTCAAAGGCCTCAAATCACCTTTCTTCCCCATACTGATGCTTGGTTTGAACTGCAGGAGATTGTCTTGACCATGTCTACATGCCTAAATGTACTGAGTTGCCGCCATGTGATTGGCTGATTAGAAATTAAATGTTAACGAGCAGTTGGACAGGTGTACCTAATAAAGTGGACGGTGAGTGTATATATATATATAGGTATATAAATAGGTGTGTATATATAAGTGTAACATGTATATTTTTAAAGGGAAGGGGGCCCCATTCAGAAGTCTGCTATGGAGCCCTGCCTCTCCTAGTTAAGCCCCTGATAGACGGCTAGGTTATTATAGGCTAAGACGTGTTTGGTATTTAAGGGGTTAATCATGTTATCAATTTTTTTTACGTAAGATTTTCCGTTGCTTTCTTTAGATTTTCCTCCTATGGGATGGAGGTTTTATCAGCTGTAGACAATACAGTACAACACTGAATGTGGCACAAAGACTAAGATTCTGGCATTGTCCCATTCAAAGTTAAATTTACAAAGTGCGTGTATTTGGCGATTTATCTCTCTAAACCCATAACTTGCCTCGGAAATTCTTTCTTTTGACCTCCTATGGAGATCTATCCGCATACGATCCTCCCAAAGACTGAATCGCTTGCAAAGCCGAATGTGTCAGCTCGAGGTTTTATTCCCCGCTGTGTGGATCTGCAATATATCCTGCTAGGAAAACTTGGAGGCAAGAAAGGGAGGAGGATGGAAATAGGATTACACACAAACAGCACGAAAAATACAAGCCAACATATAAATAGCCACGGGGAGCTCCAGAACATCGTGGACAATTCTCTTATAAATTATTCCAGGTTACTACATTTTTAAAATTGAGAAGATCAAAAAAAGCCAAGTCATGTATTTCAGATTGGCTGTGCAGACGAAAATAATAAAATATGTGATCGGGTTAAAGGGTTATTTACACTACCTCTAATTTTGGTAATTTTGACCCAAAAGAAAATGGGTCAAAAAAATATATGTCACTTTCAACCTCACCAACCCCATGCAGCTCCTGTTCTGACCAGTGTCGGACTGAGGACACCAGAGGACCAGAGTATCGTCCAATGGGTCCAGGCTTGAACTCAATATTGAAGCCAGTGGTCCAACTGAAGACAGCCCCCTAGAGATGGGCGGAACTGAACTTCAGATTCTGTGTCCTCCCATTTGTCAGCTTTGCCAAATCTGAACATGTTTCTAGATGGACTGCAGAGAAGCCAATCAGGCAGATTTATGCCCCTAACAACTAGGCATGGTCGTGAATGTCGTGAATGGCCAGTTGTGCCCACAAGGGTCCACCCGGCAGAGATGCCAAATTGAGGGCGCCAAACCTAAAGTTTGGTTCCCCTATATCTACAACCCACTTTGAATGCTTCGAGGGTCTACTCCCTAGAGGTTGATTGACATTGGGCCCCCAATATAATTTTATCTGTTGAGTCCAATGAACCCTACTCCAACAGTGGCTTGAACAGGATCTGGACCACACTACTATTTCCTTCCAAGTCCCTCTTGAAACAAAGGAAGGCACCATCCTTGGCAGTCATTGGCTGAAAAGTTATTTCCTGTGGGTAAAGAGGGTCTAAGAAGTAGAAACCTGGTGGGGAGGCAGTATTGGAACATGAGTGGTAGCGGATTGGTAAGGTTAGAATTTCCAAACTTAACTTTAGGAAGCAGAGATTGGTGGAGGATTCTTTTTTTTGTTTGTTTTTAACTCATTCTGATCCATTACCTCATTTTTTTCTGCTGGGATACCATTTGTATCTATTCTGTGTGAGCCTTTGTTGTAATTTTCCTGGATATTGATATATTACCTCCTCTTGTCCCCAAAACCCTAGCCCAGACAAAAAGATTTGTCTGAGCAAAGCAGAAAAGATTTGGATTTGCATCGATGCTTTAAAAAGTGAGATTTCTACCAAATCCATGAACCAACTCATTAATTTTGTCATTTTTAATTTTTTTTATTTGACAGCAAATTTAGCTTTTTGTTTTGCTTCTTCATTGGTGTCTCCTCATACAGATAATTTCTCCTCATAATTTTTTAATATCATTTTTGAGATCTTTATAGTTTGATTTTAATGATATATTATCATATTCTGGGCCTTTCTTTATCACAGTTACCTGCTTCATCACAGCAGCAGAAGGCCTAAACTGCCAGCACCAGATCCATCACACAGAGAACACTAGAAGGTCCTGACAGCCCCCATTGACTTATAATGAGGCCTGTCAAGGTGTCCATCACCTTTCAGGAAATTGAGAACTCTGTCATGAGAATTCAGTGGCAGATGTGAACACACCTTATATACTGATGACATGTCAGCCAAATAAATGCAGTATAAAATCTGGGGGCTCACCTAGGCAGAACAGGGTACACATTAAATTATCTCATGAGTGGAGATATAAATTCTGGTTATAAGTAAGTTATTAAAGGAATTTCCAGCTTACTTTTATTGATGACCTATCAATAGTACTGTGGAGTGGAGCTGAATCACAAAGTTCGGGCTCATTCAAGGAACCCCGGTCTGACACTGGCTTGGACACTACTTGGCCACACCAATCTTTCCTTTCAAGTCCCTCTTGAAACACAGGAAGTCATCATTTTTGGCTGAAGAGTTATTTCCTGTGGTTAAAGAGGGACTTAGAAGTAGAAAACTGGTAGGGAAGTACCCAAATCAGTTGATCAGTGGAGGCTCCAATCCCCATCGAATTACATTCATTCTTTAAAGTTTGGGTTTGTACCAAACTTTGCAGATTCGGATCCCACTGAATTGTGGTCTGAGGTAGGGTTCATCTCAAATTACCCTCCAGTTAACATCCACAATTTTTACTGGCAATGATTTCGGGTGTTAACTTGGCAACGTTGTCTGCAACTTTGGGGATGACACCATTGAGTATGACGACCATTCCCAAAATGGTGGCATGCAGCCCTTACAGCAGGTTGGTGCCACAGTGGTCTACAGGGCCTGCTCATCACTAATCAATATGGCATTTGTTTGAATGGAAGTTAAACTGCAGTTACTCTGCCCAACCACATCACAGAGTATGGAGCTGTTCTTCTGGCTTCTTTTTCTGGATTTTTCCATTGCCAGAACTTGATTAGTGGTGGTTCAATTCCCCATCAAATTATATTGTTCCAATATGATTAAGCTGTAGAACCCCTAAGTTCCTGATGACCATTAAGTTGCAAAGTTATACGATTTGACCCTTGCATTGGTCATATGCAGACATAATTTCATAATATCACCTTGTACATCCTTTTCTATGGCTCCAAGACCTGGCACAAGCATAGTTCAACTGAATGAAACTTACATAATACAGGTAACTGTAGTGTAGCTTGGTAAAATTGCAGGAGTAAACTATATATTGTGAAAGAATAACTCACCAGTTCAGCAAGAGGAAGTAATTTGTAAATTGTGCTGTTTTATATTACATTTCATCTGATTGCCTAGGGTAGCACATTCCAGATAAATGGGGCAGCACAAGAGAAGTCTTGAAAATTGGAGTATGGGTTTCAGATGTATGCAGGATGCTAAGCGTAGGTCAATGACAAAACAGTAGACTTGGGTAAGGTTGTAGACAGAGATTAGGATTGTGTAGAGATTTGTGTATAAAAATTCATGGGTAATGTGTCAGCTGGTGTGACCATCGTGGACAGTGTCTTGCAGCCATTTTGCAAATGGTTTGTCTGTGGTTGTCTGAATGGTGTCCTACTCTTCTGCATTTGAACCTGTAGCCGCAGTCTAACCCTAGTGCTCACAGTAACATCCACATAGAGTAATACATTGCACTGTGCCATCCCCCATTGCAGGAGTTTCTCTGGTCTTGATAAATCACGGCCATTACATTATTTATATCCATCACCTGAGTCCACCAGCGGACTACATTCTCATTTAGCGAAATTATCTGTTTATTTCCAGACAAATCTTGTATGCTCAAAATATCCAACCGAACATCAGTCTTACAGGCTCGATAAAGATTATGTGCCTTTGTGCATCCAGAGATAACACGGGAAATCTATAGATGATGGCGGTAATGTGTCGTCCGGCGACAATTATTAATGCTGGCGGGGAACAGGGCAAGGTTGTTTCCTCTTCTGTAAGAGCAGTGGATACATAATAAATATAACATACAGTGCATCGATAATAATAATAATAGTTTAGATTCTATGAGGAAAAAGGGGTCACATGGAAAGTGCCCCCTCCCCCCTGTTCATCTCTAAAATGATAATGATGCATGAACAGTCACCGGCTGCTATCTGTCTCTGCACAGACATTAAGTAAATGTAAAATGTGATAGATCTGCCTAACAGATGTGTTTTGATGATACACTTGATACTGTACACATTGAAATTCATTTAATTGCCTAAGGTAGAACATTCTAGAAAGCTGGTGCAGCTCAGGAGAAGTTTTGAAAATTGGAATAGAGGATTCAGGATGTTACCAGTAATTCCCAACTGTAGACAGCACACTTTCGACATAATGGCATCTCTTCAGTACAGTGTAGAGAACTGGTTTAGCTTAGTAACAGCACTGTTTACAGTTCGGAGTCTTTTGGAATAAATATACTGACATGGCTTTAATATTGAATCATGTCATTAGGCTTCCTGAAAGTCATGCTTGTTGTTAAAGGGAACCTTTCACCAGGGACCTCATTTTTAACTAAACACAGGTGGCAGAAGCCCATTACACCTGCAGTGCAAAAATGCCTCCCTGCCTGTGTGTTATAACTTACTTTGCACCCTGATAAATCCTGGGGTAGTAACATGGGCTGGGCTTTGGTTTGGATGTGACTTGTCTGTGTTACTCACTCCACAGATCTCAGCCCCCACCTTTGTGCTCCTGTACAGCTCCTCCGTCCTGCTCCTTTACAGAGGTCACAGCCTGGTGAGCTGACATCGGTGGGATAGGGAGAAGCTGTACAGGAGCACAAAGCCGGGGGCTAAGATCTGAGGAGTGAGTAACACAGACAAGTCACATGTTGTTTTTTCAAATGCATCTAAACCAAAGCCCAACCCCTGGGAGTACACTGATTATTCTGTCAGGGTGCAAGGTAATTATAACACATAATTATATTTAATGCCTTACAAGGTAGAAAAAAGAGGCAATGTTTTCCTTGTCTTATACCTGGAAAACATATTTGCATAATTCCCAGATTCCACTAGTGGAGCATCAATAACTATAAGTCTCTACACACCTGCAAGTCAGTCTTAATTGGCAAAGTCTCTGTAAGGAGAATTCTTTCTTTTCCATTCTAGAGCAGTCACTCCTCAAAGAGTAGAATACCCAGAACTGAGAGCACAACAGTGTGAGGACCTATTCACAGTGAACCAGGAGATCTATCATCCTGAAATATCAATTTATTTTCACAGTCCTGCTGCTACTAACCACATTATAATCAATTTGCTCTCCATCTCCCATCTCTGAATGCTGTATAAACTCTTCGGTGCCTGTCATCCTTCTCTGGTTGGTAAATACTAAGCTAGAATTAAAATTTAGACCGATACCAGAAAAAAAGAACAAAACATTCGCAAAAAATATCTTTAATTATGAATACGGTATTAGCTGCCTTTAATGGCTATATTTTATATCTTTATATAATGAAAGTCCAAAAAAACTAAATATTAAAAGTTTTCATAAAAGAAGAACATTTGTTGCTCTTAATTGTTGTGATATAAAGAATATTGCAGCCTTATCCATTCGTTTTCTTTTAATGGGCTCATTTCGGCGTGGACAACTAAATACGGCTTCATTCAAACGCGGCCTCGCAGTTTTCCGCTTTCGATTCTTTGTCGTCATTTGGAGCCATTTTTTTAATTTTTTACATTTTTAATCTTCAAGAGTTGAAAACATTAGAAACGTTTTCTGCCTAAAGATTATTGTTGTTACTTTGTCATTTAATTAAGTTAAACATAAAAGTGTGACTGTTCTTCCATCCAGTAATATTTGTTCTGACAAGTATTAAAGGGAAAGGTCATCAGACCATGTAGATAATAAAAGCCAGCAACGTCGGAAGTTAATTGCCTTGTTCAGTCCGCGGAAAAGGGCATATTAGTCTGATTGCTTTACAAAAACGTTAAAGGATATTTGTACCGATTTTTTTTTTTCCTGGAAAGCACTGATGTTATCATTCTTAGAAGAAATCTAAGGAGATGTTTGGTTCCATATCCAATTAAAGGGGTCTTCTGTTCATCATCTCCATTGAGTAATGTCCCTCTTGCTGTGGAGAACCTGTCCAAATTTCTACAACTGATTAATGTTACCAGTCAATGTGTAATTCTTTTTTCCCCCACTGGGGGAGCTATAGGGAAACTGAACACATTACCAGGTGTTCAAAAATTCCCAAACTCTGAGACCAGCTTCTTGCCAATTCTAATAACTTTCTTAAGTGTGGTAGTAGGACTGAGATAATGAAGTCCAAGATAAGTAATCAGTTTCGTCAGCTTTTCACTAGTGGGTACATGGGTCAGAGTTGCACTTAAAGGAAACCTACCATTTCGGATCTACCGATTAAGGTAGATCCAGTGGCAGGTTCAACTAATGAATAACATGGTAGCCCTTTTTAGGGCTAATCCTTGAGTGGCCTGTAACTTTATAAATCTTTACTCACCTAATATGCAAATATCTGAAAGAGGCTATTAGGGCGTGGAGTAGCCGGAGCTGAAGCTACACAGCGCGGCATGACACGCCCTAGTAGCCTTTGCACATGCTTAATAGCTCCAGCTCTATGCAGAGCATGGACGAGAGCGCACAGCTGCCAGAAGCTTCGCGGTGAAGATCTTGTAGTAGGAAGACCCAAAGAGTCTACTAGGGTGTGGAGCTGTGCCGTGTAGCTTCAGCTCCCGCGACTCCATGCCCCAGTAGCCTCTTTCATATATTTACATATTAGGTGATAAAAGATTTATAATTTAATATATACATATATATATATATATATATATATATATATATATATATATATATATATTTAATATAATTTAATATTTTATATTTACAGACCACTCAAGGATTAGCCCTAAATGACAGGCCTCCCATGTCATTTATTATTTGACCCTGCCACCGGATCTACCTACTAAGGAGATGGTAGGTTTCCTTTAAGATAAATTTTGCTGTATTTAAAGGGATTATATTAAGTTTGCTTGGGAAATTCTCCCTACTCCTTGTAAGCAAACCCCCTGCATGGATTCCCTTACAGCCCCCCTCATGGCTTTGGGTATATTCAATTCCCCGTTCTCATGGCTATTGGTTGCCCTAGTGGTCAGACCTTAAGTGGTCAGACACTTATCCCATAGCACAATCCATTAATCAGATAATAATTACATGGTGCATTATAAACCAATTATATCCAGTGTTAATCTAAACAGTAATTTGTTCATTTACAGCTCTAATTCCATCTACTAATGATGAGTATTGGAACACGTAATTCTATAATGACTGCGGTAAGTTGTGTGTGCGGTATAATAAAAGTAGCATTTTGGATAGTATGTCATAACCCTGGAGGTGTGCACCACATTTTTCCACGAGGGGGCAAAACAGGTCCTCGTGGTCCTAATGGTCCTGCAGCCAAAGCTTCTCTTTACTATTCCTTGGTTTTATATGTGAATTATTATGAAGTGGTTCAAAGTTTGGGTGCCCCCATGGTACTGTCAATCATTAAAGTTAGGTAGCTACTGCACAGAGCTGCCACCAACCTAAGTCCAGCTCCAAATCTCATGTACAGTACAGGGAACTGTGCGAATAGGATGTCACCTATTATAAGTTGTGTTCAGTTCTAGGAACCCGATCTGTGATGTTGTGGAGGTTATGGAGCACCTGTCAGTGTTGTAGAACTGAAAATTAATGTTCTTCTAATACATCCTTTTGGATTTATTCAGCTTCATAAAGTCACTTAGATGTTCAGTGATTTTCTGTTTAGGAAATGTGAGGTTTGAGTAAGAATTTAAGATGAAACTTGAAGCTTTTTTTGTCCCAATGCAAAATCTGTACCCGGACCATGTATCCAGTGACACAAGGAAGTGAGGAGTATGGAGGAGAGGAGACTGAGACACAGACAGGCTGCTGCAGCTTTCCCCCCACGGGAACACGCACAGCTTGCAGGAAGCCAGGTTATGTGAAATAAAGTTTTATAAAGTAGTGTCAGTATTCAGAACACTGACAAAGGCATTTTTAGCATAAGCTATTTTCATAATATCATTGTTTATACGTTTGGCAAAAGACACATGTCTATCAAGTTCAACCAAGGAAGGGAAGGGATTGGTTGAGGAAGGGATTTAGGGAAAACAATTCTATATAACGTTAACCTTCAATGTTATTTAGGTATAAAAAGGCATCTAGACCCTTCTTGAAGCTCTCTGCTGTGCCTGCTGTGACCAGCCCCTGAGGCAGGCTATTCCACAGATTCACAGTTCTCATAGTAAAAAAAACATGTAAACCTTGTTTTCTCCAGATGGAGACAGTACCCCCTTGTCTTTTGATTTGATTTAATCTGGAACAACTTTCCACCATATATTTTGTATGGACCTTTTTGACCTATCACTAGCTAAAAATTTCTTTCCTGACTTGTTCGCCTTAAGCTGCCTAAATGTAAGTTATTCTACATTTTGTTTTTATTTTATACATACAGTATCATAATTATCTAGTTAGCAACTGAGATCTCTATCGATCAAACTTTATCTGTTGGAGAAACTGACAGCAAGTGTTTAATTCTGCTACAGCACCACCACAGGACAGATAAAGCATTACATTAGAATCAATGTTCTGAGTCCTCCAGAGAAAAAGATGCATTTTGTAGCTATTTGCCAATAGTTTATTTTAAACCAGTCAATCCCTCAATCTCTGGACATGGCTCATTTACAAGACCCTGACCACAGATCCATAGTTCGCATTGTTCTAATAGCTGCAGCTTTAGTAAGAACTGAACAACCATAAAAATGGAACATATTTTCATAGAGGAAAACAATTGCAGCTCAGCGCCAGTGTGTGTCATTAGTCGAAGTTCTGTACAAGAAGTGCTAATCAGCCCCCGGTGACGGCTGCCTTGTAGCTGCCCCCATTGCATCATGTAATACAATACATTGCCATAACCCTAATACACCCATGAATATAATAATAATGATTTGCTTTCTACTTTTCATTTCCACAACAATGTCGCAAGGGAGACCGAGTGCAAAGAGCTTAAGACGTTCATGAATTGGTTTAAATGCGGCTTTTCCCGATTTTACAATTGGACTGATACATGCAAAATGCTAATTCCGTGGGGAAAGATGGGATTTAAAAATGAAAAAGGTTAAAAACTGCATCAAATATTCCAAATATGCCCCCTTTAGTCTTGCTGTCCTCTTGGTCTTTGAGTACAGATGGTCAATCTATAACTCTTGGAAGGTCTGTCGTCTCATTGGTCAGTGGTCAAGAGGAAGGGCGGGTTAAGAGTTTAGAACATCAACATTTTCTTCTTATAGCTCCTGCTGCCCTAATTTTTTTTTCTTATAAAAATAAATCTTTAAAAATTATGCAAATGATCCTGAAGAGATCAAGGTTCTATTGACAGCCCCTCAGGCTCATTTGCATATTTTTTAAAGCCTTTTTTTTGTAAAAACAAGGGAATAAAAAGCAAAAAGAAGAGAGGTTCCTACCAGAGGGGGCAGACATCTACATGTAAGTGTGCTTGGTTTACAATCCTTGATCCTGGGGGTAGAATTCCTTTAAACTGGAAACCCCCTTTAAGTATATTTTTGGCAATGATTCTTTTTACTAAATACATTGTAAAAGGAATAATTCCTTACCGGTCGCATTTTCTTCCATTTTGTTGCTTGCCAGTTGCCCTGTGGGTCTCCTGACCTTCTTTAAGGATTTCTTAATAATTTATGATCAGGAGAGCCAATCATAGGCTGTAAACAGCACTTGCTTAAGAAGACACACGTCCATGTTTGGATGTAATTAATGGAAGTTAGGATACATAGAGGACTAGGAAAATTCCAAAAAATTATTGGCAGGGAGATCGAGAAGGTGAATACTACTGCACTTCCATTATTTTAAAGCATTTCATTTTTTTTTAGGACTGGACAACCCCTTTAAGTCAACTTATTTGCACATTGTGACCTTCCCTTCTGTGTTCAGACGAGGCAGAAACTCCCCAGAGTTACCTAACAAATGACATTGAGAAAGTCAACTGAGAATTAGTTCTCCTGCACATGAGCTCCGATCACTCAGTGATATTTCTATATATCCGCCACATACTTGCGGGTGCAAAGCTTCACAGGTGACTGAATCCGGCATATTGCAATGCAGTTGCGTCTCTAAAAAGATACAGCCATATCTTTCAATGCCACTAAAATACTCAGCGAATAAAGATTCAAAAATAAGATTTACTGAGAAAAACATATTTCCTTTAGACATATGAGTCCATCTGTTCCCTGTGGGCAACCTAAAATGGAAAATAGCACCCGAATATCCAAAACACTACTTTTTCGCCAATTTGGCATCAACCTGGTAGCAATGAAAACATCAGCTCATCTTGCAAAAAATGACACCACACAACTCCTTACACCAAAGTATGAAAATGTTATTAGCACCAGACTTTTTTCCTACAGAATGTTTTATTTTTTCTGAATGTATTAAATTACAATGCTACCTTTAGAAATTTAGTATCCCTGTGATCGTACCAACCTAAATAATAAAGAAAACATGTAATTTGGGGAGCACAGTGAAACCCGTAAAAACCAAGCCCACAAGAAAATGTTGCAAATGCGTTTTTTCCACCAATTTCGCTGCATTTGGAATTTTTTTTCCCGGCTTCCCGGTACACGGCATGGAATACTAAATACCATACCCTTGTAGTGTAATATGTTACACTGAAAACAAGCTCTTTATATGGAAAAATAAAAAAGTTAAAGATTTTTGAAGGTAGGGAGCGAGATATGGAATACGCAGAAACGAAAAAGGATCTGGCTGTTAAGGGGTTAATTACGAAACGGGAAGATCAGGATCGCTCCGACAGGATCGCTTCTTTCACACACACTGTAGAAAATAATTTCAGTAAATGTAATGTAATTATCAATAAATGCTGCAGCAAATTGAGCCGGAGACTGGTGTTAAACGCGAAAAGTAAAACTTGTAGTAAACAAAAGAAAACAGAACAATTGTTGAAATGATTCATTTTTTGGGGTACAATCATCTTTTGACTCTAATTTTGCAACTTTTCTGTTTTTTAACCCTCTAATGCTGATAATGGTTCCATTTTTATGCATTCCGTGTTTCCTAATTACCGCCATCCACATAGTTTAAAAGCGCGGTAGCATGTTAACAAAGTCAAGAGATACATTACTGTTTCATTCCAATTAGAGCTCATTAGTGTGGGATCGCTTCACTGGCTTGGAATGTGTGTGCGAGGCAACTCTGAAATGATGAGCTTTGATCAGAGCAAACAAGCTCGAGAAGCTGCCCGGGCTCTCTGTATCGCTCCAACAAGGCATTTTGATAGTTGCAAGCTGTAATTGGATGCTTGGTACATGAACATGGAACTGCCAGGTGTCGGGCACGAGACGGAGATGACTTTATATTGGTGTGACACGTCAACGCCTGGTTCCTCAACATCGCTGGGTAATAAGTGTAGATGTAGCAGTCACAGCTCGGAACCCGAGGGGCCCAAAAAGTCTCACTACTGTATAAAACAACAAAGTACCATGGTAGGTGAGACCATCATACAGATACGGTGACCCATAGCTTCAGAAAACTTTTATGGACTCCTGATATCATCTTACTAATTGTCTAATCCTCATACTTGATTTAAAAACCAGCTATGAAGGACACTGCTTGGGTTGATTGTCTACTTCTTGGCAACTACTCTTCTCCCGCAGTGTGTCGATCTGGCCTTGAATCTAGTTCGTTGACCAACTCTTGTAGGTCCAACCAGATGGAGAAAGCCACATTCTCCTGATATTCTGAGAACCGTTCAGCCATCGCCCTATCCCAGGATAATCGGTTATTTTGGTTGTTGTGTCTACAGAGATATACAGTATTCATTGATTTGACTTTTGATATTGACTTGGCTTATCTTAGTTGCAGCTTGGAGCTTGCAGCCAGGGTAGCAGCCTGGAATTCCCATTGAGAAAGACCATGTCCCCTTGCAGTGGTTAAGTGAAAAGAATGACTAATTATCCTCCCCAGTTTAGCTTTTACTTAAATCCATTAATAATAGCATGAATGCTTATCCAATGCTAATCTTTTAACAACCACTTCTTAAAGCACGAAATTAAAAATACATTTGTAGAACTAAAATAAGATGCTCTTTGTTTTTTTTTTTAATAATTATTTTTTTGTGTTTGAAATATCCCTTTGGTTAAGTTCTCCAGTAATAATAAAGTGTCACATCAAATTTACTCTCTTCAAATAACGAGATGACTCTGCAGAGCTATTCCCAGTCTACACACCAAAGCTGAACATCAATGACAATTTACCAAACCGTGATAATAAAATATGTGTGCTAGGTTTGTCCCTGTCAACACACAAAATCTAAAGGTCAGCATAAAATTAATCAGCCCCTGATAATGGGATCACTCGGCTGAGGTTGTCCTAGATTACACACCAAAGATGAATGTCATGGCCAATTCACCTTCCCCTGATAATTAAATATTTCTGCTAGGTTTGTCCCTGTCTACACACCAAATCTGAAGGTCAACATCAAATTTATCACCCCCCTGATACCGAGATGACTCTGCTGAGCTTGTCCCAGTCTACACACCAAAGCTAAACATCAATGACAATTAACCAACCCTTGACAATGAAATATTTCTGCTAGGTATGTCCCTGTCTACACACCAAATCTGAAGGTCAACATCAAATTTATCACCCCCCTGATACCGAGATGACTCTGCTGAGCTTGTCCCAGTCTACACACCAAAACTAAACATCAATTTCAATTAACCATCCCTTGATAATGAAATATTTCTTCTAGGTATGTCCATGTCTACACACCAAATCTGAAGGTCAACATCAAATTTATCACCTCCTGATACCGAGATGACTCTGCTGAGTTTCTCCCAGTCTACACACCAAATCTAAACATCAATGACAATTAACCAACCCGATGATAATTAAATATTTCTGCTAGGTTTGTCTCTGTCTATACACCAAATCCGAAGGTCCACATCAAATTTATCATCCCTTGATACAGAGATGACTCTGATGCTGAACTAGCCCCAGTCTACACACCAAAGCTAAAAGTCAATGACAATTTACCATCCCCTGATAATTAAATATTTCTGCTAGTTTTGCCCCAATTTACACACCAAATGTGAAGATCAACATCAAATTTATCACCACCTGAAAATGAGAAAACGTTGGTGAGTTCGTTCTTGATACTTGACATATCTTCTAGTGCTGAAGTAATGTGGCTCTTCTCCTATTCACCTGAATTTGAGTTAAATTCGAGTTATTTGCTTCTGGGCCTGTCCCCAGCAGCCTAAAAACAGATGTTGAGTTCAGGGTCACACTGTTTGACCCCAACAATCTCTTACTAAAGACCTATCCTAGGGATAGTTCATCAAAATCAGGAACGACTAGAAAACAGACACCCCCTTTAAATGAAAAAACAAAAAATTGTTTTTTGAAAAATGATCTTCTATAAAAGTGAATGATACAATATTCCATTCACAGACAATAAAATGGTAACAGCTCAAAACAGAAAACGATGAAAAAGTTGAAGTTGTGAACGTACAATGCCTCTGCTATCTCTCCAGAGAAGACATTATTCGCCCGTGGTATAGTCAGTGCCGTTTAAAGAGAGATTAGTGAAGTCAGATGAAAAATGAACTTGTTGAAATTAATTTTTGTTTGTTTGACAAAAAGATCTGAGCCCCGGTGTAGATTAATCTGTTCATCTGAATACAGCCAGTGCTCTGATCTTTTTAAAGCAGGATTCAGCCATGTGGAAGACGAGATAAAAGCCGTATTTATAAGTGACCTCTAATAAAAAAAAAGTATTTATAGGAAAATTACTTCATGAAAGTTTTCTGCAAAGTTTTCATCAGTAAAATATACATATATATCTGTTGAAGGGCTATCATGAACAGCAAATTATAATAAGTATGGTGGTCTGCTACCTCAATGGGACCCGAGCAGGCTAACCACTGGACAGTTTGAACACTACCCTGCTTGTCTTGATTCTTTTTCAAGAGCCTATTACTGCCACCACTAGGGGGAGCTCCTTGCATACAGAATGATCCCTTTCCCTTCTGCCATAATTGGAAGTACCTATTTTGAAAATGTTGTTGTCATCGCTGCCAACCCATGTGATGCTAATTGGCAGATTGAGTCAAGCAAAAGGTTTTGGTGGATTTGAGAATTGCAGAAAATGGGATGGACAGGACTAATCAACTGCCTATCAACAGGATCGACTTCCAATGTCTCATTGGGGTGAGGCTGACACCTTGCCCCTGCGTTGATCAGTTCTTTGGCATTGGTTAAACCCAGGAACATCCACTATGGAGTAACAAATTAACTATTTGTTTCTCACCAACCACTATTTAAAGGGCACCTACCACCACAAATCTACCTATAAAGGTAGATTGGGTGGTATGTGGATCAATGGGACGTGAGGATAGCCCTTTTAAGGGCTAATCCTCACGTCCCTGCACTTTTTTGATAACTTTTATTAGATATATATTCAAATTTACTTATGCGGCTACTGGGGCGTGGAGTAGCCGCATCTGAGGTTACACGAGGCGGCTACTCCACGCCCCGGTAGCCTCTTTTCCCCTCCTACTCACCCATCTTCGGCGCGCAGCTACGCGTAGCTGTGCGTCCTCGTCCGGCGATCCTGCCGTCTGCGCATGCGCAGAAAAGCAGGCCCGCGGCTGCGCGGTCACTGCTCCGAAACAGGCGTGGGCCTGCTCTTCTGCGCATGCGCAGACGGCAGGATCGCCGGACGAGGGCACCGAAGATGGGTGAGTAGGAGGGGAAAAGAGGCTACCGGGGCGTGGAGTAGCCGCCTCGTATAACCTCAGATGCGGCTACTCCACGCCCCAGTAGCCGCATAAGTAAATTTGAATATATATCTAATAAAAGTTATCAAAAAAGTGCAGGGACGTGAGGATTAGCCCTTAAAAGAGCTATCCTCACGTCCCATTGATCCACCTACCACCCAATCTACCTTTATAGGTAGATTTGTGGTGGTAGGTTCCCTTTAAAGAGAACCTGTCATAGGGATTATAACAACCACCAGATATGACTACATTTATGATAAATTATCTTCACACAGGTACATTTTTTAATAACATCTAATTGAAGAAATGTGTATGAATATATATATATATATATATATATATATATATATATATATATGGCAGATTCATGAAATTGAATGTGAATGCCGAGACCTTTAAATGTACTTGATTTCTTAAGATTAAAAAAAAAAACCTTTAAATATATCCTCCTAGCATCTAATCTTGTCTTCCACAATCCATGGCCATGTCCTTTTTAACATTCATCCTCCCCAGGGGGAAACAAAAAGAACATTCCCCGGACGTTCCTTTGCCATCCGTGTTTTCATCCGGCAGGGTGACTGGCCCTTTAATTCCCGGTGATTGCCTTGGCTATGCTTGAATAACAGGACCACAAATAAGGTGACACAGGGTAAAGCCGTTTTCATTGTCTATTCAGAGCAGAAATGAGATTCCCGAGGTACACGGAGGAAAACAAGGGAGTAGAGGAAGATTAGTTTATTGCCTTTTAACTAAAATACTAATATTTTTGCGGCCCGGCTCCTGTGGCTCGTTCCGTTTCCGTTCAGTGAGCTGAATTTTTTTCGTTTATTCAGGACCCAGTGAATTATTCTCGATTTCAAGTGGTTTTCCTTAGATTTTCCTCCTCTTTTACTTCATCTTTCTTCAATTTCACACACACTCTGCTTCCAGTTCATTGAAATACAAAGTAGATTATGGGCCCCGGCTTTAGATTCCTATTGCATTTGACTTGCTCTGCTTGACTCTCACCCCCCTCCCCATCCTACTTTATTTATCATGCCTTGCTGGAGGACTCTAAGTACCGCTAAGATTGTATTCTATTGTTTGCATCTATATTTCGCCATACAACCATAGCTCCATTTAATACAGGGCAACAAATTGAACCTAAAAGCAAAAGAAATAAGAGAGTGGGGTAAAAAGCACCGAAATAAGTGCAGAGGACTAAGTGCCTCATACAAAAGATATACACATAAAACAAGTAAAAGACTTGAAAGGTTTAACAAATATGCATTTGCCCCATTTCTTTTATGGTTGCTTTCCTTCTTTATTGTTCTACTTTCCCATAAGGTACAGCCGCTTCCCTTCCTAAGTGCACACCGCCTGATTGTCTTAAGTAGAGTCTTAAATCATTAGATATACTCCAGCGTAGTAAAGTACCGCCACACATAAACACATACCGTATGTAGGCTTTCAAATGAAGCTTTCAGTCTATTCTATCTACATACTTACCGCCGAGTTACCGATATTGGACGAGTAGTTACCCGACTTAGCGGGGGTCAATGGAAGAGGTAATTGTGAAATGTAGAGGGTTTTTATTATATTTTGGTTGTTGGTTTCTAAGGATAATAATGACTGATGTCGATACAGAGAGTTCTTCAAGGAATAGAGATCTGCTTTTAGATACATTTTAAGATATTTGTGTGTCACAGACATTTAACCAGCCACAGTATCCCAAAATGCACAACATGCAAAGGCAGAGTACCACCTCTCGAATAAAACCATCATTGTATAAAGTGTGTTGTAAGATTTCCAGACTTACCTTCGCTGCTGTTCTATTTACCACAATGGTACTTATTGAGGAAGCCAAGGGCAGCACATGGCTACCTCCATTAGCTACCTTCTTGTTGTGTGCGGGGCCCGGTGCTGGGCCCAGTGCTCCTACCTGCTCTTTGTGTGTGGCACCCGATGCTACTCCCTGCTGATTGTAT
This sequence comes from Engystomops pustulosus, assembly GCF_040894005.1. NCBI lineage: Eukaryota > Metazoa > Chordata > Amphibia > Anura > Leptodactylidae > Engystomops > Engystomops pustulosus. The sequence continues at coordinate 31,250,854 of NC_092412.1, forward strand.
GTGGGCCTTGTTGCGGCTCCCTACTGGTTGTGGACAGGGTCCATTTGTACTACCTGCTGGTTATGTGTTGGTCCGAGTGCTGCTTCCAGCTGGTTGTGTGTGGGGCCCAGAGCTGTTACCTGCTTCTTGTAGTTGGGATGCAGTGCTGCTCTCTGCTGGTTCAGGTCATTCCTGGTTCTGCTCCCTGCTGGTTGTGTGCAGGGACACGTGCTACTCCCTGCTGGTTGTGGTCGGGATCCACTACTGCTCCCTACTGGTTGTGGTCAGGGCCCAGTGCTGCTCCCTGCTGGTTGTGGTCAGGGCCCAGTGCTACTCCCTGCTGGTTGTGGTCGGGGTCCAGTACTGCTATCTGCTGGTTGCGGTCAGGGCCCAGTGCTGCTCCATGCTGGTTGTGGTCGGGGGCCAGTATTGCTATCTGTTGGTTGTGGTCAGGGCATGGTCCTGCTCCATGCTGGTTGTGGTCAGAGCCCAGTGCTGCTCCATGCTGGTTGTGGTCAGGGCCAAGTGCTGCTCCATGCTGGCTGTGATCGGGGGTCAGTATTGCTATCTACTGGTTGTGGTCGGGCCTAGTGCTGCTCCCTGATGGTTGTGGTTGGGGGCCAGTATTGCTATCTGCTGGCTGTGGTCAGGGCATGGTGCTGCTATGAGCCAGCTGTGGTCAGGGCCTTGTGCTCTTACCTGCTTTTCCACACAACCAGAAGGTAGCAAAACCAACTCACATGATTTTCCCATGGGGGACATGGCTGAGAATATACAATTATTGGGAGCACATAGTCCACCAAAGCTTAGGCGACATTCTACTCTGGGTCTCTGTAGGAGTAAACATGTGTTTATTGAGACCTCAACCAGTCTATGATTTCCAGATCCTGTCCACTTGGTGCTCCCTGCTGCCACTATGTACCCACATGCAACCCAGAGATATTTTTAAAGTTTTTTCCATGGTCTCTTTAAATTCCCTATCCGATCCTAGTCACGCATTAGGCTTAGCATACAAGTTGCTTTCTAACTTATAATGTAAAATCCTTACTTCATGTTTCAGGTAGCAAAGTAATTTTCTGTGGGGGTGAGTTCCACCTAACTGCAACTCATTAAACCTTCTGTATCAACATTTAAAAGTTATTTGAAGGGGATTGACGAGAGAGGAAAATGAATCAACTTCTTGTACTTGAGCCTGAAATAAGGTCTAAAGAATTACACCGATGCATGGAAAATTGTATATAAATCCAATATAATTAGAAGTCAAGCTGCTGCGCAAAAGTCCTGATATTTTTATGTTTTAATATTTAATGTTGCCGTGCAATGATATTGGGTGCTAATTGATGTATTTGTTCGCTACATAATATTGCATCAGGAGCTATTATATTACAGACGTAGTAGCGGAAAATATTTCCGAATCATTAATCACATGTTTTCACCTTCTACTAAGGGCAAGAAAATCTGATACAGGGTAAATTATACTAGTCGGAATTTGGAAAAAGTACAAACAAGTCCTCGAAATTTCTAGAAAGAAATTTACTCCTGCGTTGGTGGGTAAGGAATATGCAAATAAGTTTTCCAGGGTGAGAAAAGGAAATCTATGCCCCCAGTGCTACTGTAAATAAAGCAGCTCTACCAATGGTGAACATTCACAAAGCCTTGTGACTAGGGATGAGTGGCCCCATTCAGCAATATGGAAGAAGTCCGGGCTGGGGAACACAATTCAGGGTCAACCCCCGCCGGTAATACCTGCAGGTGCCAGCATTGATCACGGATGTTAATAGAGTGGATAATTCAGGTTCGGTTTAGCCAAACTTAAACCTCATAGGGTCTGCTCATCCCTACCTGTGACTAGAGATGATTGAACCCAACGTTCAAGTTTGGGTTTGGCGTTTGGATTCAAACAACCTTTCGGCAAATGTACCATCCTAACAAACAACTATGGCTAAGATAGGCCACGATGAAACCCTGACCTATCCTGCAACATATCCCGGTCAGGTAGCCAAACCCGAACCCAAACTTGAATTTGGGTCCGCTCATCTCTACTTGTGATATAGCATGGGATAATAGAACGCCAATAGGTCTCTTCCAAAACAAATAGACAACCAACTATTAAGAGTGCTGTTTTGGAACGATTGTTGCTCGTCTTTATAGAGTAAGGAAATGACAGAGGGCATACATGACATAGGAGCTCCATTCATATATTTTCAACTTCATCCATAACTTTCTAAAGACTCCAATTATTTCCAGGAAATGTCATAAATGCTCCATAGTTGCAGATTCCACCTTCAGCACACACAGCTATATCAAACCATGTACAATGTAGGGAATTGGATTGAACTGGTAAAAGAACAAAGTTATGGCCATTGGTTAAAGTTTTCCAAATTTTTTGTTGAATTTCTATACATCGTTAATATTTTGTGATAGACTTTTTGCTATTGTCCTGGAGTATATATAGAAAATGCTTCGATGATCTTTGATGAAATAAAACTTTATTTCAAGATCTGTAATGGCCCGGCGGTCGGGACCTTATAAGCCTTTACGCTTTTTATGACGCTTAGCAACTAAGTAGAGTATGGCCAACTCTATTATACCAATTTTGGTGATGTTTCAGCCTCATTATTCCTTAGTATTTGCCATCATCTACTGCTTGTTTCTGGTTTTGTTGCTGTTATTACTATCTGGCTGAAAGAAGGGTTAATGTTCTCTATGTTGACAGTTAAATGTATCTGATTTGTAATTCTTCTCTGCAACAAGGTCAACCATTGGTTGTCAGCCCGGAATTCCCCTCAGAGTGGGAGGTTATAAATACTCCCTCTAACTGGATTTTAGGTTGGACTAGAACAGTGTAATCCTGGAGTCCTACCAATTCACAAGGCCTGCAGAGACTAGCAACCTGCTGCTGCTGTCTCCCCTGAGAGGGTTATCCTTTCTGTCAGGTCTGCAGCTCTGCCTCTAAAAAAAGAGCTTGCCTAAACTACTGCTGAAGCAGCTCAACCATTCTCCCGCCCCAGGCTACAGGGTCAGAGTTGTGAGCTGCACCCAGACTGCATCCAACCACCAGATACCTCATGGATCAGGCAGAAAGGTCCTTCACTACATGTACACTGGGAGTGCCCTAGGGGGGACCTTCCAAACTCATTGTGGCCTCCATCTCTACATGCATCCCGTGGCTGGCCCTGCCCAGCGTGGTAGATGCCTATTCACCTGGACTAAGCTACCCATTACACAACTAGGCTGTGCATCAAGCCAGCCTATCAGGTACCAGGGAAATCTAGCTGCCCCCACGCCAAAAAGGTCAGGTCCCAAAGAAAGCACTTTGCAGGTCTTACTCTGGCTTGGTCCAGTTATCATGTCAGAACCAAAACTTCATAGTTTTTGTCCTTGCATGACGCAGCTCCATTTGTTTATAACCACATAGTAAACAGCTATGACTTGAAGACAAGAACAAGTTTATCAAAGTATATTTCTATATGTCAACAAAACCCATTGGGTCTTGACATATGAAAGCTTTTCTTGGTGTTGAAGCACTCCAATAGTTCATGGTTCAGGTTCTGTGGGGATCCCAGAATTCAACCCCATCAATCATAAACTGATGGCGTATACCACCCCATTAATTATCTTGACAATTAACGAATTGCAGCACGTCAAGGATTTTGCTAGCATTATGTAATAGTGTACAATTTGTATGATAAGGAGAGAAGAGTGGAACTCCTGAGATTCATTTTGGGTCCAGTTTAGCTGATTCAGCTGTCAGAATTATTTCAATCCAAATAATTTAGTTCCCCTTCAAATGTGCTCTAATTGCCCTGAAAAGTTTCTAAGTGCAATCACTTTCAAGAGGTCATTACACCAAGACAAAATGTTAAAGCAAGGAGGGAATCGATGAATTGTGAGTCAGAATTCTAGGATACTAAATGCTTAGGCAAGGATCTGGTACAACCTAGTGTGGTCTGAAGCCGCTCAGGAATTAGAAGATGGCTTCCAAGAGTCATCTTGCTGAACCGTACATAGATTAACCACAGCCATAGTTCGCTTGTCCAGTAGACAAAAGTTTTGGATCAGTCAAAGTGGAAAAATTTGGGGAAACCAGGACCTGATACTGCTGGATGTGGCCGAAGACCTCTTAGGGCTAGATAATTGTCTTTCCGGAATCATCTATGGCCAGTATTGGATCATAATATACCGTAGGCAGTTTGGGTGGTATCCCAGGGCCCAAGCCTTCTAGAGGGACCATGGTCATACAAACCACCCACTCGATTTTATACTAAGAAGGACCTTCACCCATGAAGTCCTCATACATTTGTTCATGGTCTCAATACGCATGTACACAAATTCCATTTCAGGATCTTTGAAGGTCCTCCATAGGTCCTGATACCTCCTCCATTTCCCAAGAAGCTTGATTCTAGTACCGTATGTAGGCAGTGAATTCCAGACTTGTAGGGGCTATAATATTCATACAGCCCAGAGCCCTTGGCGGTCTTAATTCACCCCTGTATGCAGCCAACTTCTACAGCTCTTGGAGCAGTCGAATTCTTCCCATGGCCCGTCGGTCTCAAAGTATATGACAATTTAAGTAGAACGAATCAGAAAAATATGGAGCATCCAAAACTCCTTTTGAGGAATCCATTATACAGAATTAACTTGTGAATTTATCAAAAGGGACATGCTGGTATGTAGAATTTTTTTTCCGCACAATCTTATTGTCTACTTCTTGGTTCAGAACATCTTGATTCTCCATGATAACTAAAATTAAATTATCATTCTCTAAAAAATGTTCTGTTTTACTTTTCAGTTTATTTGCAGTTTTCCTATCTTTTCGTGGGATTTGTCTGCACTGTTAATAATTTTTGCTCTCTTTTTAGAGAAGGTCCCGGAGTATATTAGTAGAGTTCACCATGTGACAACATGCTTTGATGATCTTCTTAAATGCTCTTGAACGGGTCATAAAAGTGCTCAGCAATGTAATGCCTTCATCAGTCTTGCACAGAGATTATTTTTTTCCTACTGAAGATAAATGTATAACCCGGTATTCCCGGCACGGTTAATGCGTTTCTTAGCTTCATAGTCCACCTTGATGAATATAAGCTGATTTCTTCCACGTTACTTTCTCGGAGCTTGGGATTACGCTCCGTTATAGCACTTAGAAGTGATTGCATAGGAGAAAATTCATTGCAGTTCATCTTATCCGGCACTGCACATAAATTACCCAAACTCATCTTCTAGGGTAATTCATACCATGGGAGGAACCAGTTTTACATGATTTTGCTTTTATTATCTTTTCGGCTCACCTCGCGACTGCTCGCTTGTGTGTTTATTAGTATTGTAGGGGCTTTCAATTATCTAGCAGATGGTTTCTATGCTATGAGTCAGTGGTAATGGAAAGTTTTGTCTTTTATATCTGGGTTTCCAAGATTTCTAATTGAAAAGGTCAATTAATGTTTTTATACAATGTTTTATGTATTAAAAGCTCTGTTGAATTCAATAGGATCAGCACTTGGGGATGATTGAGTGACTGTTTTCTGCCAAAAAGGTGTAAAGTGGACATGAAAAAAGACATTCAACCTTCATTCCTATTCAGTTGTGTCCACCTTTACCTTACCAAAGATTCCAGTTATCGTCAGGGGTTGTCATACTTCCATAGACATTATAATATAAGAGGTTTGGGCGGGGACCCGGAGCCCAAGCCTTCTAGGGGGCCCATAGCCACCCATCAAATGTTATACAGAGAAGGACCTTCACCCATGTAATCCTTGTATATCTGTTCTTTCTCTCAATACACACATACAGCCATTTCAGGAGCTTTGAAGCTCCTTCATAGGTCCTGAAAACTTAGATTGAAAGCAGGCAGAAGGGACACATTCTCCATTCCTCGAAAGCCTGATTCTAGTACCATATGTAGGGAAATTAACTCAAGACTTGTAGGGGCTATAATATTCATACATTCCTGGGTTAATGGCAGGCTTAATCTGCCCCTGGACACAGGTCCAAACCCTGGCACAAACAACTATGGTATACTGAGGCCATAACTGCCTCTTGTGGTTGGAAGGGGAAAGGTCCTCTCCATCTACTCCAAGCAGCCAAGCAGTTGCCTTTAAAGGAAACCTACCACCACGGATCTACCTATTAAGGTAGATCCTGTGTTAGGTGCCTCTAATGTATGTAAGGATAGCCCTTTTCAGGGCTAATCCTTTAGTCCCCTTTATCTTTTTTTATCTTTAATTGTGGTAATTTGCCAAAGAGGCTACTTGGGCATGGAGTAGCCGGAGCTGAGACTACGCGGCACGGCTACTCCACGCACCAGTAGCCTCCTTGATCCTTCTGCCCAGATATCGTCAGCGCGCAGCACTCATCCACAAAACTGGCGTTCTGTGCATGTATGGAATGCAGGCCACCAGCTGAAGGTCTGAAGCGCAGGAGCTGTCTGCTAAAGATATCTGGGTAGGATGATCAAGGAGGATACTGGGGCATGGAGTAGCCCCGGCGTGAAGCCTCAGCTCCAACTACTCTATGCCCCAGTAGCCTCTTTGGTAAATTAGCATACTACAACAATTAAATTTTTTTTAAAAAAAGCGACTAAAGGATAAGCCCTTAAAGAGGACCTGTCAGCCGTGAAAAATACCCCCACCAAATATGTTGCCCCTAATCCTGTCCCCAGCCCCTTTATATTTTTTCAATTTGTATTAAAATTTGTGTGTGCAAACTTAGTTTTAATCGATCCGACCTCTTACCAAATAAGAGGTCAGATCGTCGTACAGGTCCCCGGGCCATTGGCCGTATTCATGAGAGGGCCGGCTGACACGCCCCTTCCTCGCCCCTGTCGATTCTTACAGGTCCATGATTGACAGGGGCGTGAAGGGGTTGTGTCGGCCAGCCCTCTCATGAATACGGCCAACTGCCCGGGGACCTGTACGTCGATCAGACCTCTTATTTGGTAAGAGGTCGGATCGATTAAAACTAAGTTTGCACACACAAATTTTAATAAAAATTGAAAAAATATAAAGGGGCTGGGGACAGGATTAGGGGGAACATATTTGGTGGGGGTATTTTTCAGGGGTGACAGGTCCTCTTTAAAAGGGCTATCCTTACATACATTAGAGGCACCAACCCCCGATCTACCTTAATAGGTAGATCTGTGGTGGTAGGTTTCCTTTAATTATGTCTAGGGCCCTTACATAAGTAAATTTACAGAGGTCCAGATATGCTTCCAATTTGTCCTTCTGTGTGACCACTAGACCCATGACAGGTCCCATAGTAATTTGGTGCAGTTTTTTAGATTGTTTTCTGAATAAAAAGCAGGGCCAAAAACATGTGTGTATGTTCTCACTTTTTATTAAATTGTATGTCCAGGGATAAAAAAAGGGTCTTAAAAACACTAAACTGCTTATACTCACTGCTTCTGGTGCACCACTTACCCCTATGTTTAGAAAGGACCACTGCCGTTCACCTGCTACTGCCGTAAATCCTGTTGTAGGAGGCATACGGAAGTGCTCTGGTCGGAACAAACAACAAATAGAGGCTGGGAGTGATGGGTGATGCCTTGGGGGAAAGGGAGAGCTGGGCGAGGTCAGTATAAGTAGTTTATTGTTCTTCAAGTCCCCAAAGCCATATATCAATTTTTTTGTATCTCTAAACAACCCCTTTAACCATTTATTGTAAATCCACCCCCTTATCGCTTCCAGGTAGGAAAACAATTATCCCTTAATATTATTCCATCAAACCAAGTGCAAATATCTAGAAAAGCTGAAGATTGAAAAAAAAAAAAACGGTGGTAAAAAAATCCATGATTGGATCCAGAATTAGTGAAAAGCTTGAGAAATGGAAATTGCCAAAAACAGACTCTTGGGTTTGGCCCCACATATATTTTTTATGTACCTATAGACCTCCATAAACCCCTGGGTGGCCCAGAGAGGGTTCAGTGGGATAACTCAATAAATCTGTCCCTTAGAGGTCTCTGTCCACAGTTGCACAAGGTCCTGGTTTCCCAAAGTCGTTGATTCGTCACAAACTTTCAGGATTCATTCTTCTAGAACCACCAAATATCAAAGGGATTGTCCACCTTTCCAAAATTGAAGGGCCTTCTATAGGGAATGGAATTCATTTTAGTTTTGTAGAGATCTGTCAATTGGGACACTCGCAGATCAGCTGACTCCTAATATTTATCATATCCCGGAACCAGGCTGCTCATTCTCTAGTCTATTTGTAGTGGTGGTTTAAGGTACTGCACGCTTATGGATTCACACTCTCCAGAGCAGCTCATCTGTGTGGGTCCAGACCTTCTCAGATCTAAAATTGATGTGCATTATTAATTTCTCATACCATCTATATTTCTAGAAATTGACAAGAATGGTGGATCAGCCCACATTTGATGTGGAGACATCTTGCATATTGTCTATAGGCTGTGACTTTCTACAGTATATCATCACTTACTGGAGACTGTGATGAGAAGTCAATAAGAAGAGGCCAGCTGGGAATCCAGTGACAGATGTTCGGCACATCCCCCCCCCCCCCCCCGTGTAACGTTATATCGGGATATTATTTCTTAGGTGTACATTGTATATGTGCACTGATACGTGCAGGTTAATTATATAAACCATGTTTATTTTTAACCTGAATGAACTTCGGGAGGACGATTTCTATGCTGTGAAATTATCCGTGGCTAAATAATATTCACTAATTGCAATATTTTTCACCCTCAGACTCCGGAATAATGAAGTGTGCAGCAATGTCTAATTTACAGGATAATCTTGATGAGAGAGAAATCACAACGATGTGACTGCGGCAGAAAGGGCGCGACTATTGTATGTGTTGTTTATGGAGGATCATAGGCAGCGGACTACAGGGAATATTTGGACTTTATTGACTAGTAGTGTCAAGAGTTCAACTGAACACGACCCCATTACTTTGGAGACAACCTCTAAGGTCAAACACATCGGAGGTTCCCACATCGGAGGGAAAATTCAATTATTATTGTAAAAAAAAATAGAATTTTTGCTTTTATTTTTTTTTGTTACCAAATTTTTGTAGCGTTTGGTGCATTTTTATTCCATTTTTCAATATGGTTAATATTTTCGGATAGATTTATTTTGTGGTTACGACATATAGTCCATAGGAGATGTTCCAAATCTAGAGTTCACTCAAAAGTGGCCAGCTCTCCGCTCACCCCAAACCTCCTCTGGGTGCACGGAACATTTCAAAACTTTTATTGAAACCTGCTAAAATCCATGGAGAACGGAAACTCAGTCAACGCATTTCAAGCAAGAAGGCCTTAGTCATGATCTAAACTCGTGTTTATTGTGTGCTATACCAATGATGTTCCCAATACAAGAACAATCAACCCCAGGGTGTAACTAGGGGCCCCAAACAGTCTTCTGAATGGGGCCCCCTATTCCCTTAGAAAATATACATATTTGTATACTCACACATTTATACACACAGATCTGTCCCATGGGGGAAGTACACAGCAGGAATTAAAGATGAGAAAATCCCTAGTCCTGTTGTTCTGCTCTCCTCTCTCTGGACATTACTTATCTGGGCTGCCTATTCATGCTGTGTACTGTGGAAGGTGTGCATTGTTATGTACTTATTATGCTGTACAATGTGTAACATCATATGTATATAATGGTGCACATCCTCCATTCTTGAGTGTATCAGGTAAGATTCCGGTGCCCCCTGACACTGCACACCCCATAGCAACTGCTATGGCTGCTACCACTGTAGTTACGCCCCTGATCGACTCCCTTTTATTGGCTCTTATGATTAAGCATTAATCAACATACATTTTTTTCAAATACTGGTGATGTAGGGTTATGCGGGAGTTCAGAAGAAAATCATTAGTGGTCAATGGGTTGGTAGGAAAAATCCTGGTGGCCAATGGTGTGAACAAGAGGATGCTTGGATGTGGGGACCTGCTGAGGCAATAGTAGATTCTCACTGAACAGTCTGGTTCCCTATCAAGCTATTTGTGTACCCTTTTATTCAGCGAGGGGTTGTATTTTGATGAGGAAAAGACACATAGATGGAACATAGTTGAAACTCCCTAAATTAAGACTTCAAATCAAAGTGGGACTCCTTAGGTTGACCAGTTGACTTGCCGAGTGGCTCAAAAAGTTCCATGACAAAAAGTAATTTATATGAAAAGTAATATTCTAAAAATTTCTCATATAGGGACATAAATATATAGAGATGACTCCCCTTCCATTGTTAATAAATTTCAATATTCATTTTTACAACCCTCGACTGGCTGTAGGACTCATCACTACTCTTGGGTGTTCACGTACAGAGACTTGTCATATAACATCTTGTGAAAATCTCAGTTTGGATACAACTGAAAGCCAAAAGGAAAATGAAAGAAAATGAAAGAAGGTCCCATCTTTATCGAAAGTATCTGTCATCACTGTCTATCATTCCTCACTTATTATAAACTGATCCGTTGAGATTCCTCTACTGCGTTTACATTGAGTCGAGCTGGAATGAACGTGACTCCATACCTGATGCCTTCAGGGATCTATCTCATGTTCCATCTGATTATCTCAGCACCTTCTTCTAGTTTGGGTGGTTTATGCCATTGGAGAGGTAAACCGCTTGATACAGATATAAGACAGAAGTGTGCGGTAAGGAATGCCCTCAGGGATACCTCTCTGTAGGGTTCAGTAATGAGCAATGTAATAATTGTATCATCGACACATAATTCACCCCCAGCTTGCTGAAGACAAGTAGATGTTTTCTCTTCGCGTTGGATTCCTATCTGCAAGCACTTCGCGGAAAAAGCGATTCTGTAGCTGTTAAATCATACATTTGCTTGGAGTCTTGGAGGCGGCAGCGCAGGTAATAGATTTATAAACACAGGGGCTCGTGCCCTTCTATACTTCTCCATTTGTTTTCATCTTTTATTGATTTTTATATTTACTGTAATAACCCTGATACTATTACATTTAGGTCCTTGCTGCCATCTTTAAGGGATGCGGAGCAGCTCATGGAGGCTGTGCAGGGAGGGAGCTGTGTGTAGGGGGACGTTCATCTACCCTTAAAAGTGTCCTGGTGCATCAAAATAATTCTCATAGATATTGTATGACTGGTGTAGTGTGACTTACGGTAACATAACTATTGTAGACGGGTATTAACCCCTCGCCGTTTTTGCATTTCTAGTTTTTACTTCTTTCCTCTTAAATGCCAGAACTTCTTCATTTTACCATTTTTTCATAGGTTTGTTTTTACAGCTTTCACTGTGTGCTCCTAATAACACCTCCACTTATTTTTTGGTCAAAATGATGATAGAGAAACCAATTATTTTTTTTAGAGCTATAGGGGTTGGCCACTCTTTTCAATAAGTGCCTCTACTGCCTTGTGGATAATCCTTGAATGTTAATCAAGTGATTCAGCAGTCATGTTACTTACTTTTGTGATGTGTGTAGACTCTCTGTGATTCTTTGTCTACATGGCTGAGTTCTAAGCATTAGGAGGAGCTGTAGCAGGAAAGTTATAACTCCTGCTCTCTCCCCCTCCCCTCTTCCCTGTTTCTGTCACTGAGGACCGTGGGAAGTAAGAAACAGTGGGAGACGACATGAGGATAGCCTAGAGCAGTGAGAGAGAGCAAGCTGTGTATATGCGTCAGGCAGCTTGGTGGGAACGGGTAAAGGCTGAAGCTATCAAAGAAGGCAAAGGCACAGGGACATATACATCCAAGACATGTCTAATAGAAAAGATTTATTTAAAAGTTTCTTGTTTAATAGCTCTAAAACCTATATAAACATGTTTGCATTAATCACCCTAACATACTTTTTAATACTTTTGTGTATGTAGCTGTGTAAGATGTCATTTTTACGTACCCAGCTGACATTTTTAGTGATACCAGTTTTGGAAATGTTTCATAACTTTTTACTAAAATTTTCAGGGTGGAGGGGGGTCAGCTGCAGCCTGTGCCTGTGTCTCAGTCTCCTCAATGCATTCCCCTTTCCCTCCACCTCCTCCCTCCTCTGCCTGCTCAATGCACATGACAGGAAGTGGGGGAGGCTGGATGATTGTTGAGGCCCGCTCAACACATGCTGCTGGCAGTGTGCCAGGTAATGTGAAAAAAAGTTTTATAAGGTAGTGACATTATTCAGAATGCTGACAAAGATATATATTTTTTTAAATCAGCATAGGATAGGCAATTGGAAACTGTCACCAGCTAAAATTGGCATCCTTAGCAACAGGTTTGCTTTTAGTGTTCTAATAAGAGAGTTGGGGAGTAATGGATTGTTGAAATTGGGGCATTGATCTAGGAATTGATTCTGAGTCCCTCTTTGGGACTGTGTGTCTTCTTCTGGATCTACATGGCTGAGGAATAGGTTGTTACAAAGTTACTGTGGGTACATGAGGTTATTATGCACCACTAGAGTGTAATATGCATACATGATAGTATAAGGAAGCAGCGCTGTGATCTGCACCCCCCCCCCCACCCTGATCATCCACTTTCCCTGACTGACAGCTCCAGATATATGTATTTGACAGACTAAAGAGCCTCCATGTAAATGTATGTTTGTTGCAGCTCACATTAGTCTCGGTGCCCAGGGCACATTTTGTTGCTGTCTGCTTGGAATAGATTTGTTTTGTGGCAGACTTTCATCTTTCTGCTGAGAACAGGCACAACAATTGTTTTCTTACATTCCCTGATATTTACTGTTTCCAAATGTACTTTTATTTATAGATAGAACAATCCTCGGGAATTCTGCCTTCCAGGATTAAGTAAGGCAGCCGCACATTAACTAGTGACAAGAGCATCAAATCTAATCAGGGAACTTCCACAATACACAAAGCACGAAACACTGTCTGCCGGAGCACGCATCGCAACCGAGAAGGTGCACCACATTATATATAGTCATAGGAGAGGAGATATTATAGCTTATACTGTATATAGCATGAATGGATATCTAGATGGATAGAAGCATAGATATGAGATAGATAGAAAGATATATAGATATGAGATAGATAGATAGATAGATAGATAGATAGATAGATAGATAGATAGATATGAGATAGATAGATAGATGATATATAATGTAGATAGATAGATAGATAGATAGATAGATAGATAGATATGAGATAGATAGATAGATAGATATGAGATAGATAGATAGATAGATAGATAGATATGAGATAGATAGATAGATAGATAGATAGATAGATAGATAGATAGATAGATATGAGATATGAGATATATAGGAGATAGATAGATATGAGATAGATAGATAGATATGAGATAGATGATAGATATGAGATAGATAGATAGATAGATGATAGATGATAGATGATAGATAGATAAATAGATGATAGATAGATAGATAGATAGATAGATAGATAGATAGATAGATAGATAATAGATAGATAAACAGATGATAGATAGATATGAGATAGATAGGTATGAGATAGATGATAGATAGATAGATAGATAGATAGATAGGTATGAGATAGATGATAGATAGATAGATAGATAGATAGATAGATAGATAGATAGATATGAGATAGACGATAGATATGCGATAGATAGATAAAGATGAGATAGATAGATGGAGGATAGATATAAGATAGATAGATATGAGATAGATAGATATCAGATGATAGATATCAGACAGACGATAGATAGATAGATAGATAGATAGATAGATAGATAGATAGATAGATATCAGATGATAGCAGAGCATTGCAGACACATTGGGGCTCATTTACTAAGGGTCAGAATCGAGTACTTTCATCAGGTTTCCCGATGATTTGCGCTGAATTACCCCAGGATTTTGGTCGTGATCGGATTTTGGTGCATCGGCGCTGGCTTTCAAGCGACAGAAATCGGGGGCGTGGATGTCGGACAACCTGACGGATTCGAAAAAAACACGGAATTTCAGCACTTACATGCACTGGGACGAAGAAGGTGAACTTCAGCGGACCTTGGTGCAGCAGCGACACCTGGTGGATAACAGCGCACGGACGTTAATGAATCCCGGCAGACCCGAATCAGCGTCGGAGAACATGCCGCTGGATCGCCACTGGACCGGGTAAGTAAATGTGCCCCACTATCCTACTCTGGCACTTGATATTTACTGACCTTTTTTAAAGAATTTGGAAAAATGAGGTAAAAAAAAGACTACAATATTTCTTAGTATACGGGATAATTATGGGCGTTCTCTATTATCGGAGGCGAGAGAGAGGGGGAAGACGGAGGAGCACAGCTCTCCCTCTCACCTATTGCGAATGAATGATCCTGTGTTATCTCACAATGTAATTCTATATAAAAGTTTACAAACCTTCAAATTGAATAAAAACAAAACAACAGATGGATTAAAAATTGATAAAAATATAAGCTAAAGGGTCTAACACTCCAATCCCCACCATAGTAATCTGCTGGGTACATAGAGATGAATATAGACTTGTGTGTGTGTTTATGAGAAAGCTGAACAAATACCCAGAGGATTAACCTTCAGCTGAAGTGATAATTGGTTCTGAAGTAATTAAAATGACTTTCTTCTCTAGATATTACAGATACAGATAGTGAGGATTGTGCTTCCTGTGTGCGAGAGGAAATGAAGTGATGTGGATAAAACAAGGAGGCAGCTGGAGGGTGACTGGGGGTGCGCGTCTGCGTGTCACATCCATGAGTGTAACTATAGGGACAAAGACGTAAGTGGTAACATAATCTGTAGCAGGGCCCCGACCTACACACTGATGTGTTACAGTCTGGTCATAGACATTTATCTAATTACTATGTCACAGTGGCCCCCCACGGCACACAATACTGGGCATATGCCCCTGTAGCTATACCCCTGGTCACGGAGTGCAAGTCTTTTTCTCTGCCCTACATAATGTTATAAGTAACAATAACAGAAGTGCCTGATGTGGAAGAGTTAGTAATTTGTATTTGTCATAGTGATGACTTTAATTTTTAGTTGAATATTGTGTAATGGGTGTTCAGTCTACAAAAAACTCCAAAGTAATAGTAAAAGCATGCTAAAGTAAGTTATACAAGCCCATAAAAACAAAAAGCAACCCAATAGGGTACATTTATCATACGTTGGGATTACGTGCGTCAGGATTTATCAGGAGGCTCTGCATTTATCAGGAGGCACTGGCCTCACCACACTTCTGTCTCTGTTCTCCTTGGGCAGTTCATTAGACCTCATGATTCTCATGTGCTGTGACATGCACTGTGAGCTGTGAGGATGTATATGTATAACCAGGGGACTGCCTATATATATCTACATCTACATTTCTGTTTTTCTTCTGTCAAGATGGGGTGCAGAGTAGACTTTAATGAGAAAGAACTTTCTTGCTGCAATGAGACAAAACTGAAAAATGTAAATGGGTCTGAATACTTTCCTTATCCACTGTACATATACCACACATGTATACACTCTTACTCATACACACATGCATACACTTCTAAATACACACATGTATACAACCATGTACACACATGCATACACTTCTAAATACACACATGTATACAACCATATACACACATGCATACAATGCATTCTAAATAGCCATATAGATGCCTCATGTTGAAAATTTATTTATTGAAGTGTTTGAGGTCAGTCCCCTGGAACCCAACTCCTTCTTCTGGTGCTCCTGTTACTTAGTTCTTCTCTTAGACAGATAACTAAAGTAATCTACACACCGGAGCAGTTCGGAGGCAGCACCCACAATGCCCGCCTTGCCACTGACGTGGAAATACGAGCGCCTGGTGTTGGCAATAATTGATTTCTATAAGGCATTGTCTTGGAATCTAGGACATAGCCGGTGATAATAAATTAGGTGTTTTGATCAAAGTGAAAATATTCCATTGTTTTTTTAAATAAATATTCCTTTCAACGAGGCTGAGTAAGCGCTAGGAGCGCGGCGCACATCTGGCCAAATGTCACAACAAAGTTAGGAGGCAGACGAGAGCGCGTACATCAAGAGTGTGTTTATCTAATGTCTTATTCCCAGTTGGGGTCATGCTCAAGCAAGATGGAAAGCCGGGATAGACGGGAAGCATGCTCCTGCATTTCATTTACTCCGTCGCCCCCCTCCTGGCTGTAAAGGGACTCAACACAAAGCGTCAGTGCTCCATCAAGTACACACTATTAATCCTGGATCCAAATGAAGGCGGACCCATTTATTACTCATCGGAGTTCCTCTCCGCAAATGGATTGTGTTTAAGCTTCATATGGGAGATGCTGCATTTTAGATGATCCTCCACATTAGTACATGGCGGATTATATCCAGATAATTATTACTATATTCTTCATTTTCCTCATTGTAAGAACTGGTCCTAACATTTATTGGTCCGTACCAGTCAATCTGGAGTTAATGTAAGGGGCCTCTAGTTCAGGACCCTTAACTATTAGCCGGAGGCAAGTGCAAAGAGCATCCCAAGCTCTGGAGGTGGTGGCTCTCGCCTATGAATTACTGATAGGATTTCCAGGGAATGGTTTAATGTTTCCTCCCACCTGAGGAGGCACCATAGGGAATTCGAGATTTTGCTGCCAGTTTCTTCACCCTCTGATCAGTTGATTGTGAGGGGGCCCCTCTAATAAAGAGGAATGATATTACATTATCTATATTACTAAGATAGAAATTGTACATATTCTGCTTCAGGGAAGGCAACAGTTTCTTTCCAAATGCACAATGCTTGGTTGCATCCTCATCTTAGTTACACTATCCAGGGGCTATCAAGGTTAGAATTTGGGGCCTCCCCCATTAGTAACAGAAACGAAAAATATATCATTAAGAAAACCTGACAAACTAACCTATACTATCTGTGAAATCTGCTATTATACAGCAGAACAACTATCCATATATTGTTATTCCCCATGCCTAAAAAGTTCCATAGTCCAATTGTAAAGTTCACTCACCTTTTAAGCAAATGACCCCATGTGAGTCTGATCAATACCCGTCCAAGCCGTGCAATCCCGAAAAAGGCAAACAGTCCAACAAACGTGAGAAGCGCGACCCTTAGTAAATGAGCCCCAATATGTTATCAATCATTCAGTTTTAAATAACTGAACTGCAATATCAGTAACAGCCTTGTAGACAGGGGTGGTGCTATTGCCAGAAAACTGATATGTATTTTTAATTTAATTTAAATACATTCATTAGTGCCATGTAACACACGCCTATTACCTTGAATTACATTGATTACGAGATGTAAAACCTAATAGCAAACGACCCCTGCGCTCCCCCTTCTCATATCTATTACCGCGCCAGACAATTATTCCTGATGACATTGTTTTCTTCACGTTGTCTTCATTTGTATCCTATTGTTATAGTTGCTACATTCTATTTCCTATTCTGATAAGACGGAGACCATCTGTTATATAACCCCGATACTTCTTTTGATAGCTTTTCAATTCCTAAGAAAATCTCGTAGCGGGCTCGTAACCGCACAGCATAACAACAATGTATCTCCTCTCCCGGACGTTACTACGTTTGTTGTTATGGAAGCAGTTAAGAAAGTGGTTTAAAGGTGTCTGGCACATGTACAGGAGTAGTAAATAACATCAGGCCCATCACACAAGAAGACTAACAAATAGGGACCTCAGGGTTTTCCTCGGCTTTTTAAGATTTGCTGCTTCAGCCGTTGTTTCGGTGTTATTGTTTTCGGGAGTGTAACCTTGATTCACCCTGGATGACGACAATCACAAAAAAAATGTTTCATGAACCAGGGACACTTACTCATAGATCCAGGGACCGTGACTGTGTTAATCTTCTTATATTTGTTATCCATGGCCTCCTTCCTTCTAAAATCTGGGACTTGAACCCAGGACCCCAGCACTGCAAGGCCATAGTGCTAACCACTAAGCCACAGTGCTGCCATGGGGTCAAGGGCCTAGAAAGCAAAGTAGGCACCATGGTCCCTCACACCCGAGCGAGTGTGATGTGTCCAACTCACTTCACATCGCAACATGTGCTGGTTTGATTGCCAAGACGTACCGCTGACAAACAGAACTGGACTTACATGCTGAGTTTAGTTCCAGTTGTCAGGGTTCTGGAGAGACATTCCAACCAGCAAACATTGGAGCAGTGAGGAGAGTTGGACATATCACACTTGCTTGGGCGTGAGGGACCTAACTGGAGTGCTACTGTCTATACCGCTGAGCATGGCCGGCGCCAGCACTGGGCATACCCGGGTAAGTGCTGGGGCCCATATAAGGCTCTACATAAGGAATCAATGGGGGGGAGGGTTTTTGTATAAAATATCCATAAGAGCTCTATTTGCTATGATAATCAAAAGGAATATTTTAGGGAACAGGAGACTGAATTGTTAATGCTGCCAAATGGGTTCACTGCAAAGGGGCCCACTGAGGCTCTGTCGCCCAGGGGCCTACAGAAACCTGGAGCCGTCCCTGCCGCCAAGAGCTAATTGGCTGAACTTCCAAGTGTCGAACCTTCACCAATCTAATAAAGATTGTCCATCGTGATTATATTTTAATCATGGACAACCCCTTAAACTAGACAGTTTCTCTTTGCAAAAGAGCAGCATGTCTAATGCGGGGCCTGTAGAGGTAATTCCCAAAGCTTTCCAAAATTTCCATTTCCTGTTTGTACAATTGGAACAAGGAAAGGTCTGGAAAACCTGATCCTCAAAAGCTTCCCAAGATCCTTGGCTTCCTAAGATTTGCTGCTTCAGCCATTGTTTCAGTGTTATGAAAATGTTATATTTCTCTTTGGGTACATGTATGACCCTACGACGTTGACCCATTGAGCTTCTCCATTCAGACCTTACAGAGGATTATGTATTTTTGCTATTTAGCTACTCTGATGATGATTTTAAAGGAAGGGACTACAAAGTTACAACATTAATTGCTTTCTATTTGCTAAATGGTGTTAATTATCCATGTAGCATCAGGAGATAATTATGTTTATGTTCTCTAAGTAATAGCTGTGAATTGTGGGTTTTTTTCTACAATTTTATAGACATAATTATGTGTTTTTACAGGATTTTCAGGATCCTTTAAAGTATTTAAAGAATAATTTTTTTATGGATCTGTAGGGCAATTGTCTCATGTGTCTTACATTTTTGTCTCATGTTATCAGAAGTATTGCCTCCTCGGCATATATTCATTAATAGAGGATTTCCTATGAACAAAAGTTAGGCCCTGATCAGTAGGGGTCTCAGTGCTGAGACCCCCACAGATCGTGAAAACCAGGGGTCCGTCATACTCCTTTCCCATTTACATTACTAAGAGTAGGGAACGTCACCCAGTTGGGCACTTTTAGAGCAGTAGTCAATTAGGAAGGGACAGTTTGGGAGAGGGGTAGCATTAGGACTCTCTATTAGGGAACTGAACCGCAATGTCCGTGTTTGTGCCGAACATTGCAGGTTTGGGTCCCGAACCTGGACTTTAGCCAGAATATTGGGTTCATGTTTGGGCTCACCCCTGCCCGTAACATTGGGCAACATTGGGCAAGCATTGCCAGCATTTAAAAGGTTAGTGTCCATATTGATAGCCAGTTCCAATGGCAGGTATTACCAGCAGGGATTGAGGTCCCCGAACCAATCTTTTGTTCAATTTTTGGCTAACCTCGACACTGAACGGGTCCACTTATATCTACTCTCTATCCCATCCTAACACCTAGTCATTGCACATTGAATATGGACATAATCAATACTGGTTCCTGATCCTTCATTTTTTATATAAAAAGAACCCATAAGGTTCTGATGAGTTTCTCATCCCCCGATTCCTGTAAAGTGCATATAATGTAACTATAACTTGTGCCTGTGAAGATAAAGTAACAATCCCCATGTACAGAAACATCACATCATATCACGGAGGCCGTTGTATTGTTTTATTTATACTCTTCTTCCAAAGCGAATGTGTCTCTTTATAGAAGACATAAAATATACATCACATATATGTTACAATATACGGAACAGAGCGTAATATCATAAGTGCAGAGACGCACACTCCAGCACTATCTACTGTGCAATATATCCGAGGCCAATGTTCAGGGTGAAAATTGCTATAACTTTGTGATGCTGTACACTCCCTTGTGAGAGCAATCAGTCACATATATATATATATATATATATATATATATATTTAGCTGTAATTTTCTGCAACTTTCCCTGTAAAATGAATAAGCCTTGATGGGCTGCATGTGGTCAACTGAGACTAATAGTCTGGAGTTGTATCCAACCTTTCAGATCCTAGGAAGGCAGCAGCAGGGGAGGAGTGCACTGATTATGTGGGAGCCAGTGACCTATACATGGGGACACGTGTATCATAAGTCATAAGTCTGGCTTTTTCCGTCTGTTTTTTGAAACTTTTCTTGGCTTTTCTGCTGGTCAGATGTATCTTAGTGGTTTTTTTTTGTCTGGTGTTTGGTCTGCAGTGAATTTACGACTTTTTAGAACAAAAGTCGCAAAAAGTCGACAAACAATTCCACAGCTTTTTTCTACGCCTGCTCAGGGGCAGCTGAAGATTTGCGCCAACATTTGTGACTTTTTTTTCAACTTTTTAAACTGGATTCAGGTGATAACTCAGAGAACACTGCAGAAAACTTTGAACTTAGAAGGGAGACGGTTTTAGGTGCAAAAAAAAGTCGCAAATGAGTACAAGCACCATGAAAAGTCTCAAAAATGAAAGAAAAAGGCAAGCCAACTCTCCATGCTGGCCCACTTCGCCACCATCCGTTCCCCCTCCACACCTCTCCACGCCTATTTCAGGGCCTGTTCACCAGACTTCAGGCTGACAAGCCCTGATAAATGTGGACCAAGGTGCAGATCTCCAGCAAATGTCTAGTGGAAGCATATGAAGATTTATAAGCTCATAACATTGGGATAGTTATGGTAATTTCTACCATAGAACTTTGTAAAGAGGTTTTCATCTGAAGCAGGACATAAAGAAATGATGTCGCTTCTCCTTTAATAACTTTTTACAACAGTCTCAGGTTGTTATTTTAGAACAAATCCTCTTGTGCCACCATCAGAATTGTATCCTAGCCGGTGTATCTAATTCTCTTTCATGTATATCATCACATTCTCTTCCTTTGTTCTAGATATTCTCACTTTCACTAGATTCATTAACATTGAAGCTGTCAGTTTGGTGACTGAGCTGTTAATTGTTAATATTCGGCTTATGTCTGGAGACGCGGCCGGACAGATTACATGATCCCTACTTGTTGCCTTGTACAAAGGGATAATTGTCAACAGATACAACTACAGAAGATTCATATTACAAGTAATATTAGGTTTTGATTTAATCAAAATTTTACTGTAAAGAAACTTCCTTCTTCCGCTTTCACATTTACATATGAACATTAGAATATACAAAAGAAAGATATTGGGCCACATTTATCACTTTTGTGTGCCTAAGTGTAGTAGTTGCGCCTAAATTCAGGCGCACTATTTTGCCAGAATTATCACAAGCTACAACCATCTGTGATAAGTATATTTCCTGCCTCTTATTAATCACTTTACTTTAACACAGTTTAGGCGCAATTATGGCGCAGTTTAGGGCGCAATGTTAGATTCAGGCAGTTACATGTCATCCTGCTACAAGCTCCTCTCTGCTTCTCCCACAGCCCACAATGAAGATAACCCTCACAGCAGCACCCAGGTGTGTGACACCCAGCACCCAGTGACCTCCTCAGCAGGGGCTTCTCCTAGAGGGGATCCCCCAGTGCTGGTCTCCTGCTGCACCCCTGTAATTCTGCCCAGTATCCCCCTCAGACACTGGTGATACTGTGCAGAATTACATGGGGGACACTTGTCTGTAGTATCTGCGACATTCTGCAAACTTTTGCAAAGTTCTCTTGCTCTTGCTTTGAGCTCAGGATTTTGCAGAATGTTTTGTAAATAGAAGGTGATGAACTGTAAATAGAGTCTGCAGCTCCTGTCTGCAATGTATGTAATGTATCTATTATATGTTCTAGTGTCTGCAGAGTATCTAATGTATCTATTATATGTACTAGTGTCTGGCTGAGCTCTGCTGCTAGAAATGAGCTGTTCTGCAAAGGGGCTCAGTGCTTTCTTCTCAGATAACGCCACCTTCGGGCTGGAGTGTTTTTGAGCCCGTTTTTGCGCCTAAATGAAAACGTTGCAAGTGATGAATATCATTAGGCGCAGCAAAACATCTGGATTGGTAAGATAGATGAGGGAAAGCTGGTTATTTTTGCTGCGTGGCTAGTTTGGCGTTTAATCGCAAATATGGCGCAAAAACGGTGCACCTGAATGAAAAGGCGCAAAAACAACAGAAAAAACGAGTGATACATGTGGCCCATTGTATGCATAGATATTAGATAGATAGATAGATAGATAGATAGATAATGGATAGATGAATAGAAATAGAGAAAAGGCAGCAGTAAAATAAAGGTGTTTTTTCCCACGTTTTGCTTCTTAACGTGGAAACCTTCAAACCTTGATGGTCCTCCATACAAACCTTGAAGGATTTTTCTATGGACAGTGTAGACCTATGTTCTTCAAGAAGACCTTCCAGCACCTCCAAATCTCCAACTATTTCCCCATGTAATAGATAATGCTTCATTTATTCCGGGGCAGTTGGAATTTTTTCTCTAGTCCCAACAGTTCCTGGGAAATCAATGAAGTACCAGAGAAGGATCCAATATGATAAATACGGCTTCTACTGTCAAGTGGGCGGTTCTTGCACCACCCACCGTTCCTCAGAAACGGTTGGCACTGGGGAAAAAACTTTTAACTGCCCTGAAATCAGTAGATCGGAAACTATTTAAGGGGCCAAAAAGTTAGTGAATATGATGAGAGGTTCTTTTAATGTGACCATATTTTGTATGTAATTAGTATAGCAATATTTATAAAAATACTTACAATGTGCAATTTCACCGCACAATAGGAGACTGTACCTGAGTATCGGATATGATCATTGTATTGCCGGCAGTAGTAACCTTGTCACAGATCAAGGCCTGACACAGATGAATGGCTGATTGTCTCTTACTAATAGGACGATGACAATGACCCATTATTTATGAGATATCACTTGTGTCCCTCACATGGTAAACCACAGGCCTTGTGTAAAGGTTGTATTATTATTACCAATGCTGTATCATCCTAACCTTCCTCATACACAGTGATCATCCAGTACAATACATAGAACATGTAGACAAAGCACCAAACATCATGATAGAACAAGGAATCAATCAAGGTCATCGTCACCGTCACATACTAAGCATGAAATATAGCTGGATGGTGGATACTACAACTATTCTTAAAATATAGACCAGAAACTCAGATGTGGGAAGTGGTTTGCCACCTACCGGACTCACATCTACCTTATATAATTTATAGGGAGCCAGAAGAGCCGGCTCTTCTTAGTGAGCGGCGCCTAATGAGCCATCACTACTAAGAGACCCGAAAATTCCCATCACTTACTAGTGTGGTCATCCTGCTACACTGGGACAGTTCTCTGTCCTGTCTGCAACCTCCCACACACTTCTCTTGTGTCTGTGACACATGGTCACTTCTCTGTACTGTCTCTTCAAAAATCACTTCTCTTCTCTCCTGCTCTGAGCTGAGGCTTTTGCAGATTGTTTGTAAATAGAAGCTCATGAACTGTAAACAGAGGCTGCACATAGTGTCTTCTGAGCTCTGCTGCTGGGGATGAGCTACTCTGCACAAGAGCTCAGTGTTGCTTCTCAGTTTACGCCAACTTCAGGCTGGAGTGTTTTTGCGCCTAAATTGCACCTTAATGAACAAGTTGCTATTGATGATGAATTATTAGGCACAGCAAAACATCTGGATTGGCAGGATAAATGAGAAAAACATGGTTAGTTTTGCTGCGCTGCTATATGCATGATAGATAGATAGATAGATAGATAGATAGATAGATAGATAGATAGATAGGAGATAGATAGATATGATATAGATAGATAGATAGATAGATAGATAGATAGGAGATAGATAGATATGATATAGATATGATATAGATAGATAGATAGATAGATCGATAGATAAATAGATAGATAGATATGATATAGATAGATAGATAGATAGATAGATAGATAGATAGATAGATAGATAGATAGATAGATAGATAGATAGATAGGAGATAGATAGATATGATATAGATATGATATAGATAGATAGATAGATAGATCGATAGATAAATAGATAGACATCTCTAATGCACGTCAAATTATAATTTTTTATGATAGATAGATTAAAATTAACCTCTTCTTGCTGTGTAATTAGACAACTTTTTGGCACTACATTTGCCCCTCACAATTATTTGGCCTCTTCTTCTTGGCATAACCTCCCTGTACTTCTGATAAGTTCCCTCTAATAGAAGCAAACATTTATCATGTGGGCGATTTCCTCCATTACATTTATTCCCCCCCCCCCCCATCCTTCCGCTCCTCATTCTGCTACTTTTTATTAATCATTAAAAAAAAACTAAATAAAAGGAATTCTTCTTCTTCTTCCTAGAACTTTGCTGTTCTCTGCACATTCTCCAGACTTATTTATACCCGCCAGTTGCTTTTATTGAATCATTCCGCCGCTTACTACATATTGACTTTAGCATAAACGTTGCGCGTCTTCTGCAGTTGGGCGGCATAAATAGCTAAAAAAAAAATTCACACGTTTTCGCCGCAGCAGAAAGTTCTGCTCCCTGCAGCTCCATCACTGACACATCGCTTGATTCGACTTTCTCAGGAAGCAAAAACTTGCTTGGCAATGCCAAAAACTAGATTGGCTGATGTGATTTATTGTGAAAACAAAATCTATTACAGATTCCGCACAAAGTTGCCAGGCGACGCCGAGGTGGCTTCATCTGTAACATTTGCAAAAGGCTTTAGATAACTCTTGATTTATGGCACATAATAATATTTACACTTCTTTTTTGTGTCCTTTTTATGTGAATTTCACTCTTTTTTTTTGTAGGGCAGAGAATTTGGATTTTAAAGTTTGGTAAAAGGGGATGGTAAGGACTTCAATTTTGAGCGGTGGGGTCAAGTAACGCTTCACCAATAAACTGGAAGCAGTTTGTTCTGTCCTTGTGTGCGAGTGACACAGTAAATACATTATACTGTAAAAGAATTTTTAGAATACAATAATCCATAAAGCTTCTCTTAAAGGGGATGGACATGAAAGCTGAGTAACTGCTTGTGGCTGGATGTCACTAAGCGCACGATCAATGTACATGCAAAGAGTGCGCCTATCCTGACCATCCCCTTTAAGAAAAAATATACTGATTTTTTAATATTAAAATCTTCTCCAATAGAGGCAGTCACACTGTTACGGACAAGATAGGTTCCATAGGATTGTTCTTAAGTTGAATTTGCATGTAAGTCGAAACTGTATATTTTATAATTGTAGATTCAGCCAAAATTTAGCAATAAAGCTTCATTACAGACGCCTTACAGCTGATCATTGCAGTCTGGGACTATAGTAACATCCAGAGAGCTTCACCAGAGGTCACAGAGGGGTCTGTCTTTAAGTAGGGGTCTTCTGTAAGTCGGGTGTCCTTATGTAGGGGGCCACCTGTATTTCCCTTGTGTCAACTCTATAACAATCTACATATTTAGAAAGAAATAAACTTGTGAGACCCGAGGCTTTTAAGATAATAAAGGAACGAGTGTGAACTTAAGATTCTTGCAAAAGTGCAAGAAGGAGAGACAATTAAATAGAAGTGTATTTTTCTCAATTAAGTATTTGCAGATGTGCCAACTCGCATCACTACATCCAATGACTGTCCATAAGGATATGAGACTATCTCCTAATAGACACTGACTGACTGTAAGGAGATAAATCTATCCAGTGCCTGTCTTTAAAGGGCTATTCCAGTGAAGACAAGATACTTAAATTTACTCAGAATAACAAAATAACACATTCTTTAATTCACTGTTATTAACTAAAATCCAGCTTTTCACAGATATAATTCCAACCTGTCTCTATCAGTCCCGGTGTACACAATTTTTGTTGTCCCTGGATACGAACGTAAATCTTCAGACTATGGTTGGAATTCTCTAATGAATAGCTTCTCTTGTCTGCACGCTACTGTCTGCCCCTCCCCTCTGCATTACAAGACCATCTCAGACAAAAGCACTTCCTGTGTCTCTGATCACTCTGTGTCACTCTGATCTGTCTCATCTCTCTTTTTCTCTGTGTCAAATACTAGTAGAATATTCAGAAGCTAAATAAAAGTGTAGATAAACCCTGCACCCTGATAATCTAAGCACATTGTCAGCACACATCATTTCATAGCATAGTGGGATAAAATTATAAAGTAAGGTGTTAAAATGTTTTTTATTGTGTAAACATCACTAGGGGATTAATATTTGAGAACTTTCTTTCATGGAAGAACCCTTTAAGGAGATCAGTCTATTCAGTGACTGTAAGGAGATATGACTATCCAGTGACCATGTGTAAGGAGATATGACTATCCAGTGTATTACCATTTTGAGAAGTGGGTCTTCTTGTACCTCACTGAATACGTGATTGAAGGGGGTGTCCTCTGTACATATGGTAGAGGCCGTGCCATGTATCACAGCTTGTATATCAGTCTCATTTGGTGAGGGTGCCTAAAGGATGGCACAACCAATAGTAAAGATTTTTTAGGTTATAAATTCATTAGTCCCATGAAAATTCTCCTGTTCCTACCAGTGACCCCTTTATTCTAGCGATATACTATATATATATAAATTCCGCACATTAGTCTAGAGTCCCGGTACAGATATGGAGTCTATTAACAGCTGAGCATAAGGTGGGCCGCTACCTATGTGTATATAACACCCGGGTGTGAAATATGTCAAATCACTTGATCCTAATTATCACCTGATGGTATTATCACCTTCTAATTAGATTTTGGCTAGAAGAAGGTGACAATCCCATCCACTGGTGGTAACATCAGATGTCACGGATCACTTATAGCTCGGAGATCTGTCGCTCGTTCTATAGGGAGATGATATATAACAGGATACATGGAGGCTCTTCCCAACTAGTCTCCGATTTCTTATTAATAGGGAGCGACTGCAATCGGAAGGACATACACAATTCCTTAGAGGAATCTACTGCAAGGAACATAAGAGAAAAGGAGATGATACCACTAGCCGCCATTAGCACAGAAGGAGAAATTATACACCCATGGGGCACATTTTTTAAGGCTTGCAAGCCCTGAAGTAGGTGCAATTCCTGGCACACAACCAGGAATTGCATTTATTTCCCCAATTGTGCCATCTCCACTCCAAACTGAAAGGTATGAAGGGAGATGCCAAGTGAAGTAGAGGGCAATTGCAGGGCGTACCTGCCCCACGCCTGGGCACTGCCTATAGATAGGCCTGACCTACCGTACAACTGCCCCACCAGCCAGTGCACTGCTGCTGCCTGCTGGAATTTATCTGGAGGCTGGTGGGGGTCAAGGGGCAAGAGAACATCATCTGCTGGCTAAGTGCTCCCCCCATTGAGTGTTACAGAAGAGAGATGGGGAGAGAGGCTGTTAAAAAAGTGAATATTGAGGTCATGACTGCACTAAACAAGGGGCTACAAACTGCCATTGAGCGGTCAAGACTGACATAAAGGGGGTAGTCATGCAGGGGATTAAAATCTATGTGAATTATGTCTGTGCTGTGACATCACTGCATGTATTATCTCTGTACTGTGACATCACTGTGTGTATTATCCCTGTACTGTGACATCACTGTGTGTATTATCCCTGTACTGTGACATCGCTGTGTGTATTATCCCTGTACTATGACATCACTGTGTGTATTATCTCTGTACTGTGACATCACTGTGTGTATTATCCCTGTACTGTGACATCACTGTGTGTATTATCCCTGTACTATGACATCACTGTGTGTATTATCTCTGTACTGTGACATCACTGTGTGTATTATCCCTGTACTATGACATCACTGTGTGTATTATCTCTGTACTGTGACATCACTGTGTGCATTATCCCTTGTGAGACACTGAAGGGGTTAACTGTGGATGGGCGGTATGTTTCCCCTAGGTTTTGCTTCTATGCAAGGCCTTAGTGCTGAGGTGGGTTTGTCCAGCACCTTGGACACAGGTGATGGGAACAGCCTAATTAGCCTGGATAAAATGACTCAGCAGAGTTGAGTGGGTTGTCTCTCTGTGGAAGGAGGCTGAGAGGACACAGCTCTGACCTGTGTGTCTGGAGTAGCCACGTGATCTTTGTTTAGTGTGAGCTAGTGGACTATTTGTATAGTTAGCACCCTGACGGGTAGGTTTTCTTTTGTTTATTCAAATACCTGAATGTAAAGGCTGGTTTTATTTTGCTGCAATAAACGCAGGCGAGACCTGTTTGGACTGTACCCTGGTGTCCCTGTCTTGAACTGCATCCCAGCACCCCGCTACCACGGTCTCTACTGGGCCAAATCCTCCACATATGGTGCTTCGGATTGCGGGCAGTTCAAAAAGACATACACCTGAAAGGCTTGATACATCCTGCAACATTGCATGGCCTGGGTGAAAGCAGCAGGCAAATTGCAGGATACAGCCAAGATGGAGGACTTTATTAAATACCTGCAAGAGGAGGCCAGAGCTAATCGGCAGCTGCAGCAAGCCATGCTCCAGCAGCAGGAGGAGAGGTCCCGCCAGCAGCAAGCCATGTTTCAGCTGCAGGAGGAGAGGTCCCGCCAGCAGCAGGAAGAATCCCGAGCCATGTTCCAGCTGATGATGGAGAAGTTTTCTGGCATGATGGCAGCACCGCAAGCGACGACTACTGAGGGGTCCCATACTGGTCTGCAAGGGTACCCGGTTGTCCAGCATTCCGCACGGGCTGCAGTACAAAAGGCTTTACAAAAAATGGCGACGACCGACGACGTGGAGGCGTATCTCACTGTGTTCGAGCGAGTAGCTGAGCGAGAGGAGTTACCGGCTGAGCAGTGGGCAGATGTCCTGGCACCGTTCCTGACCGGCGAGTCGCAGAAGGCTTACTACGACCTGAGTGAAACGGAGGCCCGTAAGTACCCCCAGCTAAAGGCGGAGATTCTGGCTCGTCTTGGGGTCACCGTTCAAGTTCGCTCCAGCCGGGTCCACCAGTGGGCTTACTCAGAAAAATTACCCCCACGCTCCCAAATGCATGACCTGATCCATCTTGTCCGGAAGTGGCTACAACCAGAGGACTGCACCCCAGCACAGATGGTAGAGAGAGTGGTCCTCGACAAGTTCACCCGTTCTCTGCCCTCTCGGCTCCAGCGGTGGGTTGGACAGGCCGGTCCCACAAAAGCTGAGGAGCTTGTGACCCCATGTGATGAATTCTCTCCCCTAGAGGTCCTAGCTGGTGAGGTCGAGGGCCACGAGGAGGTGGCCGACATGCTGGACCTTGAGATTTCCCGTGACAATTTTGGGGCTGCACAGCTACAGGACCCTACCTTGGTTAAAGCACGGGAGAATGTCAAGGTGATAAATGGGGTACTCCAAATACCAGGGGCTGATAAAATATACCCCCGAATGGTGATTATTGGGGAACTGTTGTACAGGGTCGACCAGATACGGGGTGAGGAGGTTGAGCAACTTGTAGTACCCCAATCTCACCGTAGGCTGGTGCTAGAGTTGGCACACAAACATGTGCTGGGAGGGCACTTAGGTGCTGAGAAGACCCGAGAGAGGATCCTGCAGCGATTTTTCTGGCCCGGGGTATGGGAGGAGGTAAACCGGTATTGTAGCTCCTGCCCTGAGTGTCAACTTACTGCCCCGGTCTCCCACTTCAGGAGTCCTTTGGTCCCGCTTCCGATCATAGAAGTGCCCTTTGAACGGATTGCAATGGATCTGGTTGGCCCCATAGTCAAATCCTCCAGGGGGCACCAATACATCCTAGTTATCCTGGACTACGCTACGCGGTATCCCGAGGCGATTCCATTAAGGAACACCTCCTCCAAAAATATTGCTAGGGAGCTGTTCCAGGTGTTCTCACGCACAGGCCTCCCCAAGGAAATCTTGACTGACCAGGGTACCCCATTCATGTCTAGGGTAATGAAGGAGATGTGCAAGTTACTACAGGTAAAACAGCTCCGCACCTCTGTGTATCATCCTCAGACAGATGGCCTGGTCGAGAGGTTTAATAAGACCTTGAAGGGGATGCTTAAGAGGGTGGTCAGCAAAGATGGGAAGGACTGGGATTGTTTGTTGCCCTATTTGATGTTTGCCATACGGGAAGTTCCCCAGTCCTCCACGGGTTTCTCACCCTTTGAGCTGTTATATGGCCGTTCCCCACGTGGGCTTTTGGATGTAGCCAAGGAGACCTGGGAGCAGGAGAGGACCCCCCACCGTAGTGTGATAGAACACGTCTCCCTTATGCAGGACCGCATAGCGGCGGTAATGCCCCTTGTAAAGGAACACATGACAAAGGCACAAGAGGCCCAGTCTAGGGTCTACAATAGGTCAGCCAGACTCAGGACCTTTAACCCAGGCGACAGAGTGCTAGTTCTGGTGCCCACCGTGGAGAGCAAGTTCTTGGCCAAATGGCAAGGGCCATATGAGGTCATGGAGAGAGTGGGGAAGGTAACCTACAGGGTATCTCAGCCGGGGAGGAGGAAACCCGAACAGATATACCACGTGAACCTCCTAAAGCCATGGAGGGAAAGAGAGTCCCTGATGGCCATGGGAGTAGAGAAGGCGTCTGTCTCCAAGAAGGGGACACCGAAGGTAGGTGTACCCGATGCCAAGGTGCCTGAAGTACGGATCTCGGAGTCCCTCTCCAGGGCCCAGATTCAGGAAGCGAAGGAGTTTGTGCTCCGAAATATGGAGGTGTTCTCTAAGTTACCGGGACGTACTTCAGTCATCAAGCATGACATCATAACCGAACCCCACATCCGGGTACACCAAAAACCTTACCGGGTCCCTGAAGCGCGCCGGCTTGCCATATCCGAAGAAGTCAGGCAGATGTTAGACCTGGGGGTTATCGAGGAGTCTAAAAGTGACTGGTCGAGTCCTATTGTGTTGATTCCCAAACCTGATGGTTCCCTACGGTTCTGCAATGATTTTAGGAAGTTGAACGAGGTGTCCAAATTTGATTCCTATCCCATGCCCAGGGTTGACGAGTTGATAGAACGACTTGGATAGGCTAGGTTCTTCTCCACCCTTGACCTGACGAAAGGGTATTGGCAGGTACCCCTGACTGACAGGGCTAAAGAGAAGACCGCTTTTGTTACCCCTGATGGGCTTTTTCAGTACGTGGTACTCCCCTTTGGGCTACATGGGGCTCCCGCCACATTCCAGAGGTTAATGGATCTCGTGCTAAAACCTCACCGGAGTTATGCCTTGGCCTACTTAGATGACATTATAGTCTATAGTAACGACTGGGAGAGTCATCTAGCCAAAGTACAAGCAGTGGTAGACTCCCTGAGGGCAGCAGGGCTGACAGCGAACCCCCAAAAGTGTGCACTGGGTCTGGAAGAGGCCCGTTACCTGGGGTACCGTATTGGGCGAGGGGTCATCAAACCCCAAGTAAATAAAGTAGAGGCGATCCAGCAGTGGCCACGACCTTTGAGCAAGAAGCAAGTGAGGGCTTTTTTGGGCATAGTGGGCTATTATCGCCGATTTATCCCCGATTTTGCGACAATAGCGGCACCTCTGACTGACCTGACTAAGGGTAGCAGGGCGGTGATGGTAAAGTGGAGTGAAGAGGCTGAGGGGGCGTTTCAGCGACTTAAGACGGTTTTGTGTGAGGGACCGATACTGATCACCCCTAACTTCACCAAGACCTTTATTGTGCAGACTGACGCTTCTGACGTGGGCTTGGGGGCTGTCCTGTCCCAAGTAGTGGAGGGTGAGGAACATCCTGTAACATTCCTGAGCCGCAAGCTCACACCTCCTGAAAAGAACTATAGTATAGTTGAGAGGGAGTGCTTGGCGATCACATGGGCTCTGGAATCCTTGAGGTATTATTTGGTAGGGCGGCAGTTTACACTGGTGACCGATCACTCTCCCCTAACCTGGATGAGTCAGGCCAAGGAGAGGAACGCCAGGGTCACAAGGTGGTTCCTAATGCTCCAGAATTTTAAATTCACGGTGGAACATCGAGCAGGAAAATTGCATGGGAATGCCGATGCCCTATCCCGTACCCACTGTCTGATGGCCAAAAGTGTTCGTCCCCACAGGGTCAAACAGAGGGGGAGGGTATGTGAGACACTGAAGGGGTTAACTGTGGATGGGCGGTATGTTTCCCCTAGGTTTTGCTTCTATGCAAGGCCTTAGTGCTGAGGTGGGTTTGTCCAGCACCTTGGACACAGGTGATGGGAACAGCCTAATTAGCCTGGATAAAATGACTCAGCAGAGTTGAGTGGGTTGTCTCTCTGTGGAAGGAGGCTGAGAGGACACAGCTCTGACCTGTGTGTCTGGAGCAGCCACGTGAACTTTGTTTAGTGTGAGCTAGTGGACTATTTGTATAGTTAGCACCCTGACGGGTAGGTTTTCTTTTGTTTATTCAAATACCTGAATGTAAAGGCTGGTTTTATTTTGCTGCAATAAACGCAGGCGAGACCTGTTTGGACTGTACCCTGGTGTCACTGTCTTGAACTGCATCCCAGCACCCCGCTACCACGGTCTCTACTGGGCCAAATCCTCCACACCCTGTACTGTGACATCACTGTGTGTATTATCCCTGTACTATGACATCACTGTGTGTATTATCTCTGTACTGTGACATCACTGTGTGTATTATCTCTGTACTGTGACATCACTGTGTGTATTATCTCTGTACTGTGACATCACTGTGTGTATTATCCCTGAACTGTGACATCACTGTGTGTATTATCTCTGTACTGTGACATCACTGTGTGTATTATACCTGTACTGTGACATCACTGTGTGTATTATCTCTGTACTGTGACATCACTGTGTGTATTATACCTGTACTGTGACATCACTGTGTGTATTATCCCTGTACTGTGACATCACTGTGTGTATTATCTCTGTACTGTGACATCACTGTGTGTATTATCCCTGTACTGTGACATCACTGTGTGTATTATCTCTGTACTGTGACATCACTGTGTGTATTATCCCTGTACTGTGACATCGCTGTGTGTATTATTCCTGTACTGTGACATCGCTGTGTATATTATTCCTGTACTGTGACATCACTGTGTATTATCTCTGTACTGTGACATCACTGTGTGTATTATCTCTGTACTGTGACATCACTGTGTGCATTATCCCTGTACTGTGACATCACTGTGTATATTACCCCTGTACTGTGACATCACTGTGTGTATTATCCCTGTTATGTGACATCACTGTGTGTATTATCCTTGCATCTCTGGGCAGTGTCACATAACACAATAGGGGCAGAGTTAACGCTAGGGGAGCCAAAAGGACATATTACATCCCTGTTTCGACTGAGTTATGCTACTACCAAAAGATATCTTTAGAGAATCCAGATATCCAGAGACATAACCAGTCACCAATCTCTATCTCTTCCTTCGGTCATGTTGGACCCTGAGCTCACTTTGTTGTTAGTTTATCACAGAAATACCCAAACATCTCATTTCTATTTTGTTCTTATTTTGTCTTATATTGTCCAATCCTGGCATTTAGACAATGGACTCCAGCCCCCCCACTGGTCTGTAATAGGAGACTGAAAATCCCCAACATTTGACTTAGCCAACCCCATTGTAGTCTTCTAGCCAAATATGGAGGAGATCAGAGGGAAAAAGACTATTGTGTTTTCTCCGCGTGACTTCTCCTTGACCGTTTCTGCAAAATACTGAAAATTCTGCGTAATGTCAAACACCATAAGCAAGTTCTGTATATTTCATGTTTACTTTAATTTCTAACGTTTTTTATCCCTTTAACAATCAGCAAGTTTGTCCTTGACTGTTTTTTTCCTGTTTTATATCTTTCCCCTCTTCACTCTTGCTAATATTGTGCAGATGGGATTCAATATGCCATTCTTTCACAATGTACCGCAATCTCGCTAGCAAGTAAATACCGCTACAATGCTTAACCCTGCGCTA
Organism: Engystomops pustulosus; assembly: GCF_040894005.1. Taxonomy (NCBI): domain Eukaryota; kingdom Metazoa; phylum Chordata; class Amphibia; order Anura; family Leptodactylidae; genus Engystomops; species Engystomops pustulosus. The sequence continues at coordinate 31,284,742 of NC_092412.1, forward strand.
TTGTATGTCCCTGGAATGCTCGGATTCAATGCAGCTTACAATTTTTCAGTTTATTATGGAAAATCCATAAAAACATGTCTAGTTAAGAAGAGCTGATAATATCGGTCTTATATATGTGACTATTATTATGATGGATGTTATGGAGGATTTATCGAGGGAAACCTGATGAGTTTGTGTTTGATGGTTGAGACATTGGATAATAGGAGATGGGAAATAGATGAGAATAGGACCAAGGATTTATTCTGCCTTTTTTAGAGTAGTGAATATCTGTATTCCTACATTGTGCCAGTTGTCATCAGTTGGGATGAGCGGACCTGAACCCGAATGCTCACCCCCCCCTGGTAGCATCTATGATCGGTGCCGGCATCAATCGTGGGTCTTATCCTTTAAATGCTTATGGCAAAGGCATCATTTTCCCAAAGAGCTATGATCCCCTGGAAAATGCTGTTGGCATATAATGGGGCAAATTTACTTACCCGGTCCGTTCGCGATCCAGCGGCGCGTTCTCTGCACTGGATTCGGGTCCGGCCGGGATTCATCAAAGCAGTTCCTCCGACGTCCTCCAGGTGGCGCTGCTGCGCTGAAGTCCGCTGGAATGCCTCGAAATTCACCGGCCTATCCAGGATGAAGATGAGTGAAATTTTCGCGACACAATTTTTTTTTTAAATGCGGCGGTTTTTCCGAATACGTCGGGTTTTCATTCGGCCACGCCCCCCCAATTTCCGTCGCGTGCATACCGGCGCCGATGCGCCAAATTCCGATCGCGTGCGCCAAAAACCCGGGGCAATTCAGGTACAATCGGCGCAAATCGGAAATATTCGGGTAACACGTCGGGAAAACGTGAATCGGGCCCTTAGTAAATGACCCCCAATGAGTCCTTCTGGGACCGATCGTGGGTGTTGACTGCTCATGTCGGGGAGTGTGTGAGTGAGCCCGAACACCAAACTTCTGGCTGAAGTCTGGGTTGAGCTTGGGGACCCGAACACGCAATGTTAAGCACAAACCGGAGCAATTCGGGTCCGATCATCACTGGCCATCAGCTTTATAACTATATGGCAGATATAGAACTGTATTCCAGCCCGGAATTAGGTGCAAAACCAGAAATTGCACCTAATTCCGCCTTTATACTACCTCCATGCTAAGTTGGCATGGAGGGAGCACACCACGTGGCTGAGTGGGCCTGCGTGGGGCACCCCTGCCTGCACAGTGTCTCTGCACTAGCTATGGGTTTCGGCCGTTTAAGCACAGGCTATAGCACAATTCTACACCAGACTTGGGGTGGAACTGCTGCTCGTGCAGCACAGTGCAGCTTCCTGATAAATCTGGCGGGTGTCGGCGGGTGGAGACCTAGCGCCAGCATAAATCTTCTCCATTGTTTCCTTCTTTTGGATCAACACTGTTGGATTAAATGTTGGACTTGATGGACCTACATCTTTATTTAACCTCATCTACTATGATGGATGGGTTAGCTGCTCGTTGGGTGCATGGGCTTCAAAAATCACCTACTGCAGTTATAATTCTTAAAGGGGATATCCAAACCAATGGTTAAAAAAAACCCCAACTTACATTGATCTATTCTGGTTATCAGATCCCTACCACTACTACTGATGCTTTCTCCACCAAACTCTGATCTTACGACATTGGCGGAAAAAACATGTCAACACGACATGTGACCACTGTGACCAATGACTGGTTATTCGATGATCTAAGGGGGAACCAACATGGAAGCCCTATAGGCGATATAGACATTGAGGCACATTTTCTAAGGGTCTGAATCACGTTTTTCCGCCGGGTTTTATGAATTTTACCATTTTGCGCCGAATTGCCCTGGGGTTTTTGGCGCACGCAATCGGATTGTGTCGCATCAGTGCCAGCTTGCATGCAATGAAAAACGGGGAGCGTGGCTGTTGGAAAACCTGACTGATTTGGAAAAATTGCGCTATTAAAAAAAAATAAGTGTCGCTTGACACGCACTTACATGGACCAGGAAGAGGATGGTGAACTCCGGCGGACCTCAGCGGACCTCGCCGCAGCATTGACACCTAGTGGATATGGGGCACACGACCTTAGTGAATCCCGGCAAACTCAGAATCCTCGTCGGAGAACGCGCCGCTGGATCGCGACTGGACCGGGTAAGTAAATCTGACCCATTATTGATATAGTGGGGAAAACGAGACTGGTGGGGCACCAAGGCTTTGATGACTCGGCGATCCGTGGCTATGGGTGTGTTATGATTTTCTTGATGTATTTTTTTCTTTACCTTATACCATTATTCATTATTTAATTTATTTTCATCATGGGGTTGGATAACTCTTTTAAATACAGTCTTCTCTGTTCTTCAGTCTTATCATCTCCCGAGGTAGCACCGGGAAGATCACTGTTTTTTTAATATGTTTGTTCTTCCTCGCAGTACTGGGAAATATTTCTGTAATTGTTAATGTTCCCCCTGTAATAGTAAGACATTGTATCCTGCATAGTGGAACACTGGAACAAATTACCTACATTTCGGCACTGTGTTTTTATTGTTCTTAGCAGGATTTAATGAACTGTTTTGTGCGGTGCCAAGTTCGATCAGGTATCATTCCAGCTCAGAGGTAGACAATTCAATACCCATAGTACAAGACAATAGTTATAATTAGATACAATGTGGCTCATCTTACATTTTATTTTTACGGCACACGAAAACAGAGACAAGCGGTAGAGGCGCAACCCCGCATAGACTATTGATCCCACAGGTGGTGAGGGTCAAAGGGGAGACAAAGTTAGAAGTTTGAGTCTATCTGCATCAGATTCTCGATCACATCGATTATTTGTATTTCATCTTTTGGTATTAGGGGTCATGATGCAGCTCAAAGCATAAAAACTATAATTGAAAACTTTTTGAATATATTTATTCATTTCTATAGTAGGTATTCGACATCAGGTCAATAAGGTTGACCAGAATGTTGGGCAAACCCTCCAAGTACAGGTAACCTCTTCCAACGTGATGAAGGATTTTCAGGTTGGGTTTTGTTCTCATGAGAAATAGACTCCATGCCCACACAACCCTCTAGATTTTATATGCTTATCATTGTAGTACAAACCTTTGGAAAAACATGTAGAAGCATACAATTGCCATACAGAACACACGTACTCAATGCAACTAAAACTAGACCTTCCATGTCGGTGTCTTGCTCTGTGAATGGACAGTGGTAGTGGATGTTACCCTTGCTTTCACTTTTTGACCCGGCTCTTGTGAACCAACCAAAGATTCTTACTAGAGATGAGCAGACCCAATGTTTGCACTCGATTTCGCAAACCCAGACATATTGCCAAACCCGAATGAAAACATTGGTTCCACAAATCTCAACTATTTTGAAGGGCTCCAAATTAGCCAAAAAGGAATCCCGTGAGAGTTGAGGGAATTGATGTATTGACTTGATAAGAAAGGTGCTGATTTTCGAATATACAAATTTACATTTTTATTGTTCCCTTTGGATGAACATATGTAGCTCCATTTGCCAAGGAAATTGTTATTTTACCCCCTCTTGTCCTCTAAAGCACAGATGTTTTATAAAAAAAAGGTCCAATGCTGTTTGGGTAACTTTACAGGGAACCTATCATCAGGGACTTCATTTTCACTAAAGATAAGTTGCAGAAGCCCATTATAGCTCCCTGCCAAAATCCTGTGATGAGTCCCACAGCTTTGGTCTGGATGCAAAATTTGGATGCAGCTCTCAGTCCCCACCTTTCTGCTTGTGTATAACCCCTACCATACTGCTCTTGAGTGGTAAGTGGACCTCAGTGATGAAGGGGAGAGTTATACACAAGCAGAAAAGAGGGGCTGTGAGCTGAGGAGTCTGCAGCTCAGACCAGTCACATGTTGTTTTTTGAAATGCAGTCAAACCAAAGCCCAACCCCTGGGAATACACAGAGGATTCTGTAGAGAGTGCAAGGTAAGTTATAACACACAATTATATTGTAATGCAATTGCTTAGAGAAAGCAGAAAGACATATTTGCACTGCAGGTGTAATGGTATTCTGCAACTTGTCTTTAGTGAAAATGAGGTCCCTGGTGACAGGTTCCCTTTAAACAAATTTGGGGTTATGGTTAGGGTTAGAAATATATATAGGGCAACAATAAAATATAGAAAAAGGACCTTTCTATTAAAAAAAAATAAGTGTTTTAGAAGATTAAAGGGTTGTATACCAATTTGCAGAACTATTGGAGCAACACAGATTCTAACCTGAACTGAATCTTTCGAAAAATTTAGTGTACCATTGTAGACTCACGTATAGACTCTGTCGCTTATAACATTTTGAGGTGCGGTAGAAACATTTTTTTTATGTTTATTTTGTATTTGTACAAAACGGTAAAATAAAAAAATGATATAAATACATATTATATAGCTTTTAGATGTGAGGGATTGGAGCGTACACAGATGCTAAGGATCCCTGGAGAGCATCTATAAGTCTACAGCCCTGTAGGAGGTCAATATAGAAGACTCTTCAAAGCTCTAGTGAAATAACCCATGATTGACAATGACCTGATTTCTTGTGTCATATGGAACAGGTAAAATACGCATCCCTGTAGTGACCTTGTACTTGGAGGGATGGATTTCAAACATCAGACATTTCTTTACATTTCTTCATGTCAATAAGCATTCAATGTCACATAGTGCTAAGGATAGAAACACCACGTCACAAGCTTCTGGAGCTTCACAATGAACAAACAGGTGCAGTCACAATACACAAAGAGACAATTACCGAGCAATTAAATCACTGCTTGTATTAAAATAGCGAGTAACAACCTAGAACATAAAGGAAATGTAAATTTAGATCAGAAATGAACGTATCTCTGAGTGTTTTATTGATGTGAACAGTCTAATAGGGGGTTTTCCTTAGTCATCAATATCAGATAGATGTAGGGAAGCTGGCTGTTGGACACCAGGTCATCATGACACTGTAACTCCCCATGGTGCACGGACAACCTGGGGTTGAGTTAACATCCAAAGGAAATCAAAAGATCCAGTCTTGAGCCCTGTGTCCTTCATTAAAACCACTTTACTTTAAAGGGGTTTTCCCATAAAACAAGTTAGGCCCTTTCCATATTGATGAGACCCCCACAGATCACGAGAACGAGGTACCTCCGTCAGAGATGAGAGATGAATGGAGCAGAACGGACATGCGTGGCTTTCTGCTCCACTCATCTCTGGAAGGGAGATCCGATGGAGTCCCCCATCACTGAGGTCCCAACCGATCAGCAAGGTTGGCCCTATCCACAGGGCCTAACTTATTTCGTGGGAAAAGCTCTTTAAGGTAACTTGTAAATTCTTCACAAACATAGAAATATGATCCGCGCTTTTAGTTGTTACAAAGGGCACTCTCCAAATGTTCACATGAGATAACTAGCTATCTAGGTCATAGAGGTGCCAAATTTCAACGAACATCTGATCATGGTGGATTCCCAATGTTCAGAAATTAATGACCTATCCTAAGGAAAAGTCATCTGTATTGTCAAGCAGTTGACTAAAAATCACCATTTCACAGATATTTGCCCGGCCAAGCTGAACATGCATGTCGTGGGGATATGAGGAGGAAAGGCGTTTGAAGAGAAGAGCCAAATGGGTTGTGGGCAGGGGTCTGAGAAATAGCTGTTGGCCAAGCAAGTTTATATGGAAATTGTGAGACTTGATCACTATTGTCTAAGGAATAAGAAGAAAGAGGGTTTTTTTAGGCACTGAGGCCTTTTTTTTGCCAGTAAATCAAACAATTTTTCTTTATTTAAAGAGGATCTGTCAGGTTGATTTTGGACCCTAAACCAACTACAGGCCCAAATTGACCTTTTAGAAGCCTTTACATGTAAAAAAAAAAATATAATTAACTTTTATACTTACGTAGATGTGAGCCTGATGAGGCACACTCACAGCAGAAAATACAGTGTTGACGCCTCATCTCGTGTTGCAGGAAGTGAACCTGTCTTTACTGCGCATGCGCCATACCTAACCTGCTTGCATAGTGAACCCAGGGTGTAAAACGCAGGAATGCACAAGAGCGAGAGACGAGGTGAGTATTAAGGACTTTTTCCCCCGAATGCCTAAAAATCAAACAGGGTAATTTGGGACAATAAAACACCGGACAGGTTCCATTTAGAGCCTAAAGGACTGACGAAAAGAGAAACTTGACAGTTTCCATCCATCCTACAGACCCTGAATGGTCCTACAGGACACAGGTTGCACTATATGACAAATTAAACCTTCAGATGTTGGAGCTTGTTCTAGTGTTTCTAAAGTAAAGACCTTTATAATCAAACACTTATCATCGATAACAAATATTTGGTGGGTTGACTTTTTATTGGGGATCTTGATCGATGATTGGTGGCCTATCTGCTGTACTCCCTGGTGCTCTAGAAGGATCCTTTTGCTTTTGGTTCTTTCCACTGTATAGGTTCCAGCACTCAGAGGATACTGGATAGGGTGTGGTAAATGGGTGTCATACTTGAACTCATTGAACATTGATCAGAGGCCAAAAAAACCCTTGAGGAGAAGTTTCACCTCCTCCAATACCTTCAACTTTTTGCATCCTTTGGTATTGTCCCACTGATTCTGGCAGCCTTTCTTCCAAGGGATCAGTATCAGTAGATTCATCAGCCAATGTCATAAAAATACTTTCTACTGTAATGTGGGTAGTGACAGACTGTCTGCTCCACCCATGTGACAGTAGGAAACATACATAGTATATTGAGTACACAACTAACGGAACTGACTTCACCGGAACAGTAAAAATAGAGAAAAAGTTACTTAGTAGAGGTGGTAAAAGTTTCTCTTAAAAGTTTGTGTTGGGCATTTTGCGGTTCAATTCCCTTTTCAGAGTTTTATTCTTTAATTTTGGATATATTTTTTTGCAAATTTTTTTGTTCTAACATGTGCACCATGAGTATTACAGAAATGTAAAAAAGTAGCTTGTCTCAAATTATTAAAAGTTACCGGCACAAGTTTCCTTTCGTGCCGTATCTTAGCAACAGTTTATCACCCATTTATTTTTTTACGCGTCTTGTATTTTAAGTTTAATATTAAGACATGAAGAGCAAATGTTATTGTAAATTGCCTCACATGATCTCAGCAAAGGGAACTGTTGATGTAGTAAATTTCTTTTAATAAGTTATATTAACCAAGTATGGGCCAAAAGGCTAAAATGATTAGTTCTTGGTTATTAATTCTTTATTAAGTGGTGTTTTTTTTATTAGTTTTATATTTTTCTTTAAAAACGTACAGTGGGAAATGTATGAAATAGGCTGCTATAGGTTTTCATGATGTCTAAAAATCATCAAGGAATGGGAAGGGGGGGGGGGGATTTTAAAATATCTTTATTTGAGGCATCTCCAGATTTGCGCCCCAATTTGTGACTTTTTTCGGTTGAGACAATTGTCATAAAGAAAATAGAGATTTCAATAAATTTGATATTAGGAGTAACCTGCTTTGATAAACAACATCCATACCTTAAGGTCCTCTTGCACGTGGTTTTTGAAGAGACTCAACGGGGATCTTCTGTGGATGTAGACTTGCTTTCATTCTTCTGTCTCTTTATATAGTCTTAGGGGAAGACTGCAATAAAGAGTAATTTTATCCCTTTCAGAATTCCATGCGCTTCTTTGCTTTTTTAAGTTTTTTTAGGAATCCTGGAAAACCCCATAGCTGGAACAGGGGTGACAAATTGTTGATTTTAATACTGGTTTTAGCATTTTGACAATCTGTGCTCTTGCATTCCTGGCTGGAATTGTAGGGATTCATAGAACACCCTGCACCCAACAGTGGCCTCAGTGGACCCCAATGACATTTAACCAAGGACCCTTGGCACTTCCATAACACAATAACCATGGCCTTGGAACTAGCAGCAGAAAAATTACACTAGAGTAGGTCTGTGTGTCGGCATCTGTATGGATGTGCTATGCCACCTACAAGAATATAAAGATAAGTTAGCACATAGTCTAGTGTAGAAACAAGGGCTACGGTTAAGGTACAAATGAATGGCAGAAGCAGAAACATATGTCTGATGTGTCTGATCTATGTAGGTTCTTGACATGTAAAACAAGGAGTAAGTTGAGGGTACAAATGGCGGCCCGAAGAAGAAATGTATGTCTGATGTGTCTGATTTCTGTAGGTTCCTGATATGTAAAACAAGGGGGTAAGGTGAGGGTACAAATGGAGACCCTAATCATAAACTTATGTCTGATTTATGTATCTACATATAGGCTCCCTTTTGTTGATTATAGAATCTCAAGGGTTTTTGTAGGTTCCTGATATGTAAAGTAACTGGTAAGTTGAGGGTACAAATGGAGGTCCAAAGCAGACATGTATGGCTGATGTGTCTGACTTATGTATTTACATATAGGCTCCCAATATTTAATTACAGATTTTCAAGGGTTTTTCAAGAATGCTACAACATCGTATTGAATTTGTATTATGATAATTAAGAGTCTCTTTGTTGGATAATACAACACGTTTCGGCCTGGTACTCATGTTACAACATCGTATTGAATTTGTATTGTGATAATTAAGAGTCTTTTTGTTGGATAATACAACACGTTTCAGGCCTACATCAAGCTGATGTCCAATAAATCCAATAAAGCCAAATATTTGAATCTACTCCATAACTGCATTAAACCTTATGGAGTCCAGGATGCTTTTGTTTACCAACCTCAGAGTTACCCAGTTTAAAAAATAGGAGATGAAATGTTGGACAGTCTAATAATCTAACTTCAGACACTGAATATTCTATAATTATATAAATCTCCGACAGGATTAGTAAATTTGATACATTTTGCCCAATTAAAAGTTATTCAAAATCTCCAAACTTTTTGAAAATTATTTATTTTCGAAAATAACTTCCATCCCATTACACTGAATTCCATTATTGTTTTTTTTTAACTTTGATTGAAATTGATGACTAAAACCTTGGCGCCCGATCTGTGGTCTACCGATCTTATCTACGCTCCAAAGGCTCCGCTTCGATGCCAGACACTGATAATAGATAAATGAGCAATGCCAGGAAGCGGCTCAGATTGCCACGCTAAGTACTGATCATGTTCCATTATACATTTAACGCTTATCGTTATTAAAATGTAATCAGCAAAATTAATTAAACATTTGGAGTATGGTAAATGTACCCATGATGAATGGACTTTGATCTAACACATATGTGAGCAGAGACAAGGTTCATAATGTAGTCAAAAATTTGGGTGTAAAGTAAAGACCAATAATATATTACAATATTGTTTTCTTCTTCCTTTGCTCATCTGGTATCTACTATTATTATTTTATTGAATTGCTAAACAACTTTAGATTTTTTTATTTTTGTATTTTGTCATTGAACTAATTTTTTAATCTTTATTTTATAGGATTTTATTTCCTGAAATGTCACGGATATTCATATCTCCCTCCCCAGTACAGAAGACATCTGACTCTTAGAGAATATAGTGGTAAGTTAAAACCTTTTTGACATGTTTAATAACTAATATATATTTGCCAAAGGTATTTTTGGATGTGGCTTTATGAATTGTTATATTTTAGAACATCATGTTAATGTCATTAGATGAACCCTATGCCCATTGGTGGTTGCTTGGGGTTAGAGCCAGGTTCCAAAGTTGTCTTTACAGATAAGTTTCTATTGGAAATCTAGAGGGGCCAAATATCAAATATGATGCTTATCGTTAATTCATGGATATTATTTTGTGCCAATATACTTGAGTTATAATAGTATCTCTTCCAAACCTGGTGGGATCTCCCATCCAATATTTTGTGTATGGTGACTTAAAAACCAACAATGAGTCAAGATCAACCCAAGAAAGCTCAAGTATGTATATCCCGAAGAAAGCAAGACCACTGGTAGAGATCCAATCAGAGTAGGAAAAAATTCTTCGTGACCTCAGCTATTTCTTCTAAAGATTAAACTATTTGAGTTTTGTTAACTTTTCTTCTTAAGATCTAACAAATATTCATTTGATTTCCCTTGTTGAGCTCTTTCAAGCTCTCTGTTGTTTGTAATATATACTTCTCTAGAAGCCATAACTTTCCTTACCCAGGACAATATTTTTCTGGCTTTTGATGTAGCAGGCTGGCATTGAGTATTGAGAAATCAACAATTTCTCCTAAATCCTAAGCTATATGTTGTGGATCCAAAACAAACATCTAAAATGATCTGGATCTGAAAATAAGGAAAAGGGGCTGGTGTTTGATTTTTGTTTAGTGGTCTTACCCACCTGATCAAATGCAGTGAAGTTCTCATTGAGTACAAGATTCTGCTAGGTTCTTGCATGAGAGGGCACATAGCTGGCGCATGGTCTATGGTTTTGCTATATATAGTAAGTAAACAGATTGGAATAATTATCTCCCTTTAAAGTGGTTGGCCATGTAAGTGGTTGACCCATTAGAGTCATCCATATTATACTTGGAGCCACTGAGATTGGTGGGTCACATGATCCTGCTAACCTACAGAGCAAGGACTTCCTGTTAGATCCTGTTGCTGCTGGCTACCACAGATGGAGGGGCTTTGCAGCCCCTCCTATGGTTGGAGGGTAGTGCCAAGGACATCGACTGCACAGCCCCTCCGTTAGCCGGATTCCAGCAGGACACGGGAAGTCACAGGAAACCCGAATTCTTCTGTCCGACTTCCACTTCTCCTGACGACTACCAAGAAGGTTAAATAGGGTAAGTATAATTTAAGTGACCCTGTCGGGATCACTCACTTACCCTGTTAATCCTTCTGGAAGGTGGCCAATACATTGAAGTGAGTTTTGCGTATTTTTTTTCTTTTTGTGCAAAACATCAAGATTGTTTTTACCTGCATTTCGAGCAATGATTAGAATATGATTGACTGTTGCACGTTCCAATTCGTCACTGACAATAGCCAGAGTTAAGGAACATATTACCTTATGTGAAGAGATGAAAAATAATCTGCACCTGTCTCCATCAATTAGCCGTTTCTTAGTTATTAAGAGGCTAAGACAACCTGTGGCTCTCCATCTGTCGTGGAAGAATGAACCTTAGATACTCTAGATTCTGCTGTAAAATAGAGCGCTAAGTCACATTATTAAGATTAGTGAGAAGAATTATGAATTCCTCTTATGAATTATGAATAATTATAAGGATGATCATTAGTATAATTTGAGTTTTTAAGTTTTTGGATACTTTTAGAATTTTAGAATACTTTTTTTTCATGAATATTGACATTGTCATTGATTTTATAAAGAGTAGTCGAAAAATTAATATTCATGGCCCATCTGGAAATGGCTCAGAGATCTGTGAAAAAGCCATAGCTACCATTTTCTTTTATAGGGGCCATGGCTGTAGTTACAGCTTCTGGCCAATACACGGTGCAGGGATATAATGGGGGTCATTTACTAAGGGCCCGTATCGCTATTTTTCATCGGGATTCCCGGAAATGACCGGTTTGCGCTGAATTGCCCCGGGTTTTTGGTGCACGTGATCGGATTGTGGTGCATCGGAATGCATGCGAGCAAAATCGGGGGGCGTGGCTGTCAGAAAACCTGACGGATTCATAAAAAACGCGGAATTTAAAAAAGTGTCACTTGACACGCGCTTACCTGCACCCAGGAAAGGAAGGTGAACTGCGGCGAACTCCGACGGACTTCAGCGCAGCAGTGACACCTGGTGGACATTGGGCGCACAACCTTAGTGAAGACCGAAAGTAAATCTGCCCCAATATCTTCTGGGTCCGTGCCTCGTGATTGGTGTGGGGTCTTGATGTTGACACCCTACCGATTAAATATAAAGGAAATGTTCATAAATTTATTCTATTCTAAGTGAACGGGTGAGACCTTGTTACGGCTGTTTAAATCACATTTCATGAATGACATTGTAACTGCAGTAACCTGGTTTGATCACTAAATAGAGAACGGCGCTCAAAGGAATTTCTGACACTTTTATGTTTATACAACTAGTTAGACTAGATTATGCATATCATATTAGTGGGGTTATGACTGCTAGCTCCCCGACAAATCATCTGATGACTCAACCATAAATGACTAAGCTCCATCCAATGTACGGTGGTCCAGAATAATATGGCGGCTCATACCCGTTTGCTTTAATAAGAGCTGTTGTACCATGCGTAACAACTGCACAGTTGACTGAGGTGTTCTATTTCCATTTTTTCTATTTTTGGGTCACACACTAAGAATATAAATGGGTTTTGGTTGGGATTTGACCTTTTCATATATAAATATATATACATACAGGCGGTCCCCTACTTAAGTACACCCGATTTACAGATGACCCCTTGTTAAAGATGGACCCCTCTACCCACTGTGGCTGGTGAAGCTCTCTGGATGGTTTATTATAGTCCCAGGCTGCAATGCTCAGCTGTAAGGTGTCTGTAATGAAGCTTTACTGATAATCCTTGGTCCCATTACAGCAAAAAATGTTGAAACTCCAATTGTCACTGGGGAAAAAATTTTTTTTGTCTGGAACAACAATTATAAAATATACAGTTTTGACTTACATAAAAATTTAACTTAAGAACAAATCTATGGAACCCATCTTGTGCCTGTATATACAACATTTTTGAATATATATATATAGTAAAATAATTTAATTTACCGTAGTAAAAACTTTTTTTTTGATTGTGCCCTCCAAGTTTTTGTATTTGTAGTCAAGGCTCCTCTAGCATTGGAATATTGCTTACATCAACCTGTCATTAACACTATCCTCCAAGTTAATGATGAGCCAGCGGGGATTCATTAGCCACGTCAATTATATAAAAAAGATATTACAGTCCATAGAAGTGTGCCAGAATTTATTGCGCTGTCTCGTAAACGTGGCTCGCAAATGAGAGCTGAAATTGCGGGTATTAATTAAATTGGCAAGTGCGTTTCAACGTTGGGACTAGTTAGTATCGCATATTTTTTTTCCTGGTCACAATAAATCTGGCTGAACGTCACCCGATGAAGGGATTTAATTAAAATAAAGGATATTACTTAATGGTTCAATTAATAAATGTTCTTTTATCTCACTTGTATCCTTCACATTCAATGCTGTCTGTGTGATCGACTATTTTTACGGAATTTTTTTTTTCTGGGCTAATTAAGTTTTGATTCATATCAATTTTATTTTCAGTATCGGGCAAAGCGCTATAATGTTATTGCTAACTGGAGATGGGAGAGGTAACTGTTTGTACAGGTGAAATAGGAAATCACGGTGAAAGACACATTCTATAAGTGGAATTTATTAAGACTGGAGTTTCAAACACCAGTCTCAAGTTCCCCTCCCTCGCATCTAATCTAACAAGTACATCTGGTGCAATCTATGGCAAGAACCTAGTATCTGCCGGTTTTCCGACTACAGTAACTGCGGCGGGCCATCCAGCTCCCAAACAAGCCCAATGAAATAATATTATGTTGGTGCCTCATTCGGTTACCATTTAAGTCTCAAAATCCCCTCCCTGGCATCTAATCTAATCATTAGATCTGGTATAATCTATGGCAAGAGCCTCCTAGTAGACTGGTAGCAAACTATGGCAGTTCAGGCCTAATACCAAGCAAGGACAGCGGGCCATCCAGCTGCCCAACAAGCCCAATGATATAATATTTTGTTGATGCCTCATTCAGTTACCATTTAAGTTTCAAAATCCCCTCCCTGGCATTTAATCTAATAAGAAGATCTGGTGCAGTCTATGGCAAGAGCCTAAGAGCCTCTTAGTAGACCGGGAGCAAAATATGGCAGTTCAGACCTAATACCAAGCATGAACTGATGAAGAATAGTATCTGCCGTTTTTCCGACTACAGTAACTGCGGCGGGCCATCCAGCTCCCCAACAAGCCCAATAATATAATTTTATGTTGGTGCCTCATTCGGTTATGATTTATGGTTTCAAAATCCGGTCCCTGGCTTCTAATCTAATGAGTACATCTGGTGCAATCTATGGCAAGAGCCTAAGAGCCTCTTAGTAGACTGGGAGCAAACTATGGCAGTTTGGACCTCATACCAAGCATGAACTGAAGAAGAATAGTATCTGCCGGTTTTCCGACTACAGTAACTGCGACGGGCCATCCTGCTCCCCAACAAGCCCAATAATATAATATTATTTTGGTGCCTCATTTGGTTACCATTTAAGCCTCAAAATCCCCTCCCTAGCACTCTGACACCCGTATTCTAATAAGTACATCTGGTGCAATCTATGGCAAGAGCCTAAGAACTTGTTAGGAGATCGGGAGCAAACTATGGTAGTTCAGACCTAATATCAAGCATGAAGTGACGAAGAACAGTATCTGCCGGTTTTCCGACTACAGTAACTGCGGCGGGCCATCCAGCTCCCCGACAAGCCCAATAATATAATATTATGTTGGTGCCTCGTTTGGTTACCATTTAAGTCTCAAAATCCCCTCCTTTCACTCCGATACCCGTATCTAATAAGTACGTGGCGTAATCTATGGCAAGAACTTAAGAGCCTCTTAGTAGACCAGGAGCCAACTTGAATTTCTACTATAGTTTCTGCCGTTTTTACTACTACAGTAATTGCGGCGGGCCACCCCGCTTCCCAATGAACCCAAAGGGGCATGAAGGTCTGAGAAACAGATAGGGAAGGCATAATGAATCTCCCTCTATGTCTATTAAAATGATTTGCAAATTATCAAAAAGGTTTTTTTTTCATGTTATAATATAATATTATGTTGGTGCCTCATTCAGTTACCATTTAAGGTGTTGGCTATAATTTTTGATCATTTTTGAAGGGTGGATAAAATAAAAAAAATAAGTTAAAAACTTGTCGCTGTTTCAATCTCTTTCCGTTTAGTTGTTACTTCTCCATTGGGCTCTGCTGATATCTCTCTACTGTTCTACAGTAAAGTTTTATATTAGTTATTCCCACCCTTCCCTACTGACACCTAAGATACAATTCGTAGCTAGGTCCGAGTTTTTGGGAAAAAAAATCCAAGAGCTGAAATAAAACAATGAAGGCAAAAGATATTCACTAATACAGACATTACAGAACTTCCTCTCTGTGGGTAACCTGTGATATAATTTGGTGATTCTCCCTGCTATATAATATATCATTTATAGGCTTCAGCCAAAATTTTTGGAAAAAAATGAGGCAGGGTCCTAGTCTCACTTGCGCCAAATCTATTTGTGGATGTTCCTTTGTTGGACAGGTATCATCATTCGGTTAAAGGGATTGTTGTTGTGAACAGGAAGTCCCCGGGTTATGTACAAGATAGATTCTTTAAGGTAGGTTCTTAAGTTGAATTTGGATGTAAGTCGGAACTGGTATATTTTATAGTTTAGCTCCAGACAAAATAGTTTTTTTTCCCTTTGACAATTGGTTTTTCAAAATTTTGTGCCGTCATGGGAACAAGGATTATCAATAAAGCTTCATTACAGACACTTTACAGTTAATCATTGCAGCCTCGGACTAAAGTAAAGCATCCAGAGAGGTTACAGTGGGCGGAAAGGTCCGTCTGTAACTAGGGGGTCATGTTTAGTTTGAGTGTCCTTAAAGAGGACCTGTCACTTGAATATTGGCTCAGGGTTGCTACCCCAGTAATAGCGCTGTTAAACTGCTAGATATCGGAAGATAGCGATAAAGCTAGCAACCACTGCACTGCCTAAGCCTCAGAACTCTGGACCAAGCTCCCTGAGCCAAAATTCCGGTGACAGGTCCTCTTTAAGGGACCATCTGTGTACTTTCTCAAAGACTGTCCTAGGGCCTAAAGACAGTCTTTGATACTATTACCTGGGCTAAGCTGCAATACAAGACATGGCCTGTGAATAAGAATGGCGTCGTTTTGTGGGACCAACAATTCAGGTGCTCAATTTTCAACATTGGTTTAATAGAATGCGCAAGGAAATAGTATTCAATCTGTAGCCCTGTGGTTTTGTTGAGTAAACCGCTAATAATTTGTTGGATTTTATACTCTAAACTTTATGGATGTAAAATGTTCCGCCGGCTCTGGACGTCTTTGGCTTTGAAGAATCTGTTATTCAGGTTGTATTAAGCTCACTAAATAGAACAAAAAAAAATCAAACCTCTCCCGAGAGGGTGAGTGGTCGTGTGAATTATTTAGATCCTGCTTCCCTGGCAGCACAGACAAGGCAGAGATACACATCTGAGTGCCAGAGCTATTGTCTTGTTTTTGTTTTTGTAGCAGCTGCTAAAATCCCCCTTCCTCCAACCCCATGGATACGGACAGTCAATAATAAGAATATTCACTTCCCCCATTATGATATTTCATATACGAGGGGAATATGGTGGTTTCTGCTCTAAGGGGCCCCTGGAAAGCTTCATAGAATGTGAGGAGAACATTGACATCTGGAGATGCCGATCCGACCAGCTTGTCATCTCATTAAGTCAGATTATAGGGGAGAATTCCAGAAATAAGCCTGGCAGATGACTGCTACTTATTGCCATGAACACCTTGATGAATATCTGCAAGATGACAAGGAATTTATTGTTTTCTGATATAATTAACAGATTCTTCTCCAACGGTGACAAATGGGTAGAATACGGCTCAATAAAGTAATAAAAGCAGAATAAAACTTTGGCTAAAGCAATCAAAGTTGATCCGGCACCAGATAGAGTCAATAGTTTCTTTATTTAATCCAAATCATGATCATAAATTGTATAATTCATTCATTTGGACCACACACTTACTAAACGCTTGGAACATATTTAGGGCCGGCATCAGGGGGTGTTTAGTGTGATTGTGTTCAGGGGAACCCAAGGAGGAGAAGGGGCCCCAAGTCACAGAAAACTCTCCTCCCTTCCCAGGTGCAGGGAACTCACTGTGCACACAGGGCCGGGTTATCAATCTGTAGGGGGCTCACAAAATTTGTCAGCTAGGGGCCTCAAATTTCCTAGTGGTGGCCCTGAATGCATTGGTTCATGTGATTCTTGCCCTGTACTGGGTGCATTGCACAATTTTTTTTAGCATGATTTGGAATAAAGCAACTCCTGGATTTGACTACACCTGGTGCAGGGTCAACTTTTTCTGATTTAACCATCGATTTTTTAAAAATTTTCGGTCAACATGCTCCGATTGCACAGGAGTAACTCTGTGTATAAGAGTGGTGAGATGGATATATAATAAAATTATACTCATAAGAGAAAAGTTGACCCTTGAATTTCAGTAGGCAATTGCTTCATCATCTATCAAATGTTGCGTTGTTCCCCTAAGAGATAACATCATTAATGGTTCTTCTGTCTCCCGAATGGCAACATAGTGGCACGGAATGGCAAACTAGGTTGGTCTGAAAGTGCATGTTTCATAAAAGTTTATAGGAATATCTCTTGGATGAGTGTTTGGATGACAAATGGATGTATACCGCACCTCAACAGGTCTCTTTCTTCTCCATTCTTTTTCGATAACATGTTGGCCAGTGTTTCAGTGTTGGCCAGTGATTGGGCAACCACTGTCTTTTTCAGTGATGTTGTTATCTAGGATTTTGTAGAAAACTCTCCATGACATTAGCACCATATAAGTGCACCCCAAAAATTATGCTGACAACACCATTTCTTAAAAGAATAACTTTTGTCTCATTGTACAAAACACCATCCCACAAAACAAATTCTTAAGCAGGAGAGTGATTCTTATTATTACATGGTGCTATGTACAATGGGATAAAGATGTGTCCTTATGGAACAATGATATTATTGCCTGTTCTTTTGACGTTTACTAAATATTCTTCTTCCCCATTCTAAGATTGATGGTGATGCTATTACCATACCAACACCTAAAACATTCAGTGATATTTTGGTACCAACAGAAAGACAAATGAAGGCTGAAGTGTCCACCAGGTATGATTGGAGTGTCCAAGTGTCCTGGTCATTCTTAGTTATTCCCAGCTTTGTTGGGTTGGTCAATTTAGAGATGGAAACTCTTCATTGTATGTGTTTTTACTGTAAATGAATCGATTTTCTATCTTGGAGTTTACTTTTGGGTTATCCGGGTGCCACTTGTGTAGATCAAATTTTATCACTTAGCTCATGCAAGAACAAAAAACAGTTAACTTGAATAGAAGCTCAGCTGCAGTTCCCAGTGGTGACCACTACAAAGAGAACTGAAGTGGACCACCTTCTCCAATCACTGTAATTCCAATTTAGGAGGTTACTGGAGTCTGCTGATAAATGGGTAGACCCTCACCCATCTGATTGATAACCTATGGATGAGTCAACAATTTCCAAATCTGGAAAACCCCTTTAAAAACATTTATCATTAAGTAGACTAAGCTCCAGTTGACTAATGAATACTTCTTTATGACTATGTTATCGGATCACTATTAGCTATGGAACTGGTTAACGGGGTAAATTTCTGCTGATGGGTTCTCTGTACTTTTTAGACCAAACTCAAGTTGACTAATGAAATGCGACTTTAGGAATATGTTATCGGATCAGTATTAGTTATGGAACTAGATGATAGGGTAAATTTCTGCTGATGGGTTCTCTGTACTTTTTAGGCTAAGCTTCAGTTGACTAATTAATACAATGTTGTCGGATCACTATTTTATATGGAACTCTCTGCCAACGGGTTCTCTGTACTTTTTAGATTTCGGCGTTAGCACCACTGACTCTACAAAACTTTTTCATCCTAGAAAGTTGTGCAGTCTCTTGTAAAGTGCTAAACAATTAAACTTATCTTGGCATCCAGAATAACTTTGGAAAGACTATCATTTCTTGACCATAATGGCCTCTAATTTGCAGAGGAAAGGAGCAGTATTCAAAGGCTGCCTTTATCCACGATGGTAATTGAAAAGACAACAGTCATAATTGATACTTGTAGAGAGGAAACGGCGAGCCGTCTACACCTGAGGTCTCCCGGCACAAAATGCTTCTAATAGCTTCTTTTTTTCATGATCAAACACAATTTCTGTATCTCTATTGTCTGATAACTCTTACAATTTATTTCAACCAGGTGCACCAATAATTGCTCTCCTTGTTATGAGGCTTTAGAGGAATACATACAATGGAGCACACAATTATCTCAATCGCTCCGTGGATGGGATTCTGATTAGGAATATAAATGACATCGTTTCAGGGATTAAGTTCAGGTTTTAATAGATGTGGGCGAACGGAAAATTTAAATTGCGTCAAACTCGAAGATGTTATGTATATTATAGGGGTATTGTCCGAAAAGAACCGTTTCATGTCCTGGAACGTAAAGTTGATGCGAGCAAATTTGAAATTGACTTATAGGTTACGTCCAATGATACTCTTTTATGGGCAATCATACACACCAGCCAAACCCTGATTTTGGTAAGAGTGGCCAACCATTCTACTGTACCCTTTTTAGGACTTCCTTATAGGATAAGTAGCTTTAGCCACATGTGTCTCTAACATGTCCAGTCTTTTAGGGTAAAACCAGGTAGTTTTCCACTCTTCCACCAAAAACTCAGGAGCTGGCTATGCAGGTGTATAGGTTTGTGTGGAAAAGTAGATTTTGTCTGATTACTGTTCCAACTGACCCCCCACTCCCATATTTGTATAAACACATAGTTGTCCATCTTCAGCTTTTGCAGGTATGGGGCTAGCTGAAAGTGTTTTAGATATGTATGACCTGCCCTCAGGGTAGCTTATCCATTTCAAATAGGTCAGACACCAATTGGTCAGGCAGCATTTTCCCAAGGATCATTTTCCAGACCACCCCGTGATGTCACCAGGAAGCGACAATCCTGGGCAGGTAAATATCACTAAATCGATAGCATGCCTATCAAGGGTACCCCTGCGATCAACGTCAACAATCGCGGGCACACCCCTGCCCCTGTCCATGGCGCTGCCCGGGTCCCCGCACTGAACTCACCTCTCCACGCTCCTGCTCCCGTCTGGCCTGGCCCACACCTGCTCTGCTGAATTCCTGTTGTGACCTCGGACCTGACCTTTGACTTCTGCATCTCTGCCGCCTGCCCTGACTTTCTGCCTGTGCCTGACCATGAGCCTGGACTCCGTTTCTGTACTGCGACCTTGGCTGCCACCGCGGGCTAGTCGCACCTGTGGAACGACCTGCCGCAGCAAGACCCGCTTTGCGGTGGGCTCTGGTGAATACCATGTGCCACTTAGATTCCAATCCCAGGTGTTGGCAGTTCCATCTCCTGTGGTGGTCCAGGGGGTCCACTGACCCCGAACCTCGACAATGCCTTTATAGAGATGGGGGTTAGGATCCAGAACACATTCAGTTCACCTGTTCCTGTGCTAGGTGGAAAGTAATGGTGGATCCACTGAGAAGGGATTGACTCTATGGCACGTGAGCAGCGGACAAAGCCAAGGAAGGTTCATCAAGCTTTCCTTGTGTACTGTTTACATGCCAAAGACTACAATGGACCCATCTCATTGGATCTAGGCTTATTTTCCACCCAGAATTCTCTTCATAGCAGCAATAGTCAGCGATAAGCTGAATATATTTAGGATCTTAAATCCCAGCTGTATAATGGCGGGTGGTGGCTGAGTGGTCCTTGACCCTCAATGACAAAGTATTGATGGCATTTCATGCGGTGCGTAAAGGTGAATTAGACATAGATATAGTAAAGGTTTCTTTACATTTAGAGTAATAAGACTATAGAATGCCCGATTCCAAAAAATTGTGATGTCGGATACTATGACATCCTCTTACATCAATAAGAAATTGTAGGTTATCCAAAATTTAGCACTGAATGAAGTGTAACCAATCCCGGAGGGTTGAATTGGATGAACTTGTGTTCTTCCCACCATAAGCAACAACATAAAAACTAAAATCATTTTCCAGCTTTTCCAGACAAGGATTTGCCCATTTGCCCTTAAAGGGGTTGTCCACATTCCAGCAAATAATTGATATAGTTTGTGTAATGAAAAGTTATAAATTTTTCCAATATACTGCCTGCATCAATTCTTCACAGTTTCCAAGATCTCTGTTTGTTGTCTTCTTGCTGTCAGGCAATAGGAAGCTTCATTGTTTACTTCCTGTAGATAAACACCGGTCCTTGGTCATGTGATGTCACACAGGTGCACGGCCCGTTATATCACACAGTGTAATCAGAGCTATGTAATGCTAACGAGCCGTGCACCTGTGTGACATCACATGACCAAAGGCCGGTGTTTATCCAAACATGAAAGCTTCCTACAGAAAGACAGCAAGCAGAGATCTAGAAAACCGTGAGGAAATGATACAGAAAGTAGAATGGAAAATGTAATAACTTTTCGTTACACAAACAATATCAATTATTTGCTGTCATGAGCTTAAAATGGACAATCCCTTTAAATGAATGTCTTGACCATAACGTTTGACTGTTCCAATCTGATATTTTCTTCAGTTTGAGTTCTCGGCAGAAACTTTTCCACGCTTCAAATCCCAGCGTGATGTTGTTCGGTAATTTTATGTCAAAGCTAAAACCACAGAACCAAACCTAAAAAAAGGAGGAAAAAAAAACAAGCCACGCGCCTCCGCTTGCCCTTCGGAGCTGAACTCTATAAAATAGTCAGTAGGAAAGTGGGAGAAGTGGCTCGGAATAATTTACAAGAACGCATAATAACCCGACACATCGAAAAAAATATACTTTATTAATATCCAGCGCTGTGTGAATCCGAGGAGGAATCGGCAGGTGTGCGCGTGGGAAAAAAATATATGAAAAAACATTCCCAACAATTGTTTCCAATTCAATTACGTTGCGTTATTATTCCATTATCACGTCCAGGCAATTGAGAAGGTCGCAGCTTTTACTAGGTCATTGTAAATGGTCTCTGAACTGGTATCTTACACACTGATCTAATGGCGGGGCTGGTAATCCATTTAGTTTATAATATTATCCTTATGAACTGGTTATAATGGAACAATGCAGCAGATATCACCTGAAGGATATGTACACAATATACACTCTGCATTCACTATATTCCTAGAATAACTATTTCAGCTCCTTACCTAAGGCAGTGCCGGGAACTTCTATATTATTATACAGAGACATATCCTGACATCCTGACATATCCTAATGCTGTAAAACACTGTGTACAATCTGCTCAGCTCCTGCTGCTCTATAACATGCTGCCTGCAGATAGGACACTATGCACAATCTGCTCAGCTTCTCCTGTTCTATAACATGCTGCCTGCAGATAGGACACTATGTACAATCTCCTATGCTCCTCCTGCTCTATAACATGCTGCCTGCAGATAGGACACTATTTACAATCTGCTCAGCGCCTCCTGTTCTATAACATGCTGCCTGCAGATAGGACACTATGTACAATCTCCTATGCTCCTCCTGCTCCATAACATGCTGCCTGCAGATAGGACACTATGTACAATCTCCTATGCTCCTCCTGCTCTATAACATGCTGCCTGCAGATAGGACACTATGTACAATCTGCTCAGCTCCTCCTGCTCTATAACATGCTGCCTGCAGATAGGACACTATGTACAATCTGCTCAGCTCCTCCTGTTCTATAACATGCTGCCTGCAGATAGGACATTATGTACAATCTTCTCAGCTCCTGCTCTATAACATGCTGTCCACAGATAGGACACTATGTACAATCTGCTCAGCTCCTCCTGCTCTATAACATGCTGCCTGCAGATAGAACACTATGTACAATCTGCTCAGCTCCTCCTTCTATATAACATGCTGTCTGCAGATAGGACACTATGTACAATCTGCTCAGATCCTCCTGCTCTATAACATGCTGCCTGCAGATAGGACACTATGTACAATTGGCTCAGCTCCTCCTGCTCTATAACATGCTGCCTGCAGATAGGACACTATGCACAATCTGCTCAGCTCCTCCTGCTCTATAACATGCTGCCTGCAGATAGGACACTATGTACAATCTGCTCAACTCCTCCTGCTCTATAACATGTTGTCTGCAGATAGAACACTACATACAATCTGCACAGCTCCTCCTGCTCTATAACATGCTGTCTGCAGATAGGACACTTTCTCTTTATATATTTCAGGTGGTGTCTTTGGACCATCTCATGGATGTAACCTCTATATCTCCTCTTCATGTACCGGTCATTACTCCTTTCCATCCCTCCAGTTCTATACAACACTATGGATTATATTATTTATTGAATTGCCTGAAAACAAGAACCACCATTTTTTTTTAAATTCCCAGAAAAGTGTTTGGTAGAAAAGGTCGGCTTAACCTTTATCATTATTCACTTATGTAATTCCTCTGTATATTTCCATTACTTTTATGGTAACAAATGGAAGTATCTGCGGGTTTGTAGCTTTCTTTATCTCCAGTGACCCCAGTGACTGCCATCAGACAAGCATTGTTATACATTATTACTCAGAAGAACATATCTCTGTAAAGCTTCCGCTCCATAGGTCACCATCCAGGATGCTATGTAACAAGAAAACATGTTTTACAAACTTAACAAAAACTAAAGTATTCTGATATATACAAGGAGCGTAGAAAATGGAGTTTTCATAATGTTTTACTTTTTTTTTTAAGTTTAAAGGACTCAAAGGTTCCGGGTCTTTCTGTTATAAAGTAGAAGTTCTAGAATATCTACCATTAACTTCTAGCAAAGGAAAATTCCCACAACTATTTTACTCCATAACGTAAGAGGTTGTTAAGTTTGTTTTACACTCAAAAAGTTATCCTATAAATTTCCCATAGCTAAATGTGTAATGGAGCCCTGCTACCATATGGCGTGGAAGGTTTCTGACTATATTCTACAGAACAGATCGATCTGCCGTTTTATTAGTAAGAGGCCATTGTCTTCTACTTCCATAGTTCTTGTCCACACACCGTGATAGACAGTGAGAGACCTGATTACCCTGCCCACATACAGTGATAGACAGTAAGAGTCCTGATTACTCTGCCCACACTCAATGATTGCTAGTGAGAGTCCTGATTACCCCGCCCACAGACAGTGATAGACAGTGAGAGTCCTGATTACCCCGCCCACATACCGTGATTGACAGCAAGAGTGTTGATTATCCCACCCACACACAGTGATTGATAGTGAGAGTCCTGATTACCCACGCCCACATACCATGATAGACAGTGAGAGTCTTGATAACCCTGCCCACACACTGTGATTGATTGTGAGAGTTCTGATCACCCACATACCATGATTGAAGGCGAGAGTCCTGATTACCCTGCTCACACACAGTGATTGGCAGTGATAGTCCTGATTACCCTGCCCACACACAGTGATTGGCAGTGATAGTCCTGATTACCCCGCCCACACACAGTGATTAATAGCAAGAGTCCTGATTACCCCGCCCACACACTGAAGCAAGAGTCCCGATTATCCCACCTACACAGAGTGATTGAGATTGAGAGTTCTGATTACCCCGTCCACACACAATGATTGACAATGAGGGTCCTGATTACATGACCCACACACAGTGATTGACAGCGAGAGTCCAGATAACCCCTTCCACATGTAGTATTAGATAGTGGGAGTCCTGATAACCCCACCCACACCCAGTAATTAACAGCGAGATTCCCGATAACCCCACCCACGCATAGTATTAGATAGTGGAAGTCCTGATAGCCCCGCCCACACATAGTATTAGATAGTGGGAGTCCTGATAGCCCCGCCCACACATAGTATTAGATAGTGGGAGTCCTGATAGCCCCGCCCACACCCAGTAATTGGCTCTATCACATTAAATATCAATAAAACACAAACATGTTTGGTGCAAACAAAAAAGTAGTCAAAATTCAAGGAGTGTAAATACTTTTGCATCTCTATATAAATATATATATATATTCAATTGTATATAATTCATGTTATTAATTTATGACAGAAATGCATAGAATAATCTGTCCACCTCTAACCTATAGGATTAGCAGAACGTGCATGTCCTGCTGGTACTTCCGTCTGTAGCGGTAATCCTTCATCTCCTGCCAGGGACAACATCTCGGTATGCCGGACAGATAAATGTTTCCCCCATATACACCATGTAGAAGGCGTATAGCACGCTGCTGCTGCTGATTGTATGTAAGACAAGGGAGGCAGAGGACGCTGTGACTGACAAGAGCAACATATTAATATCTGTAAGTCCTGCATCCCTTTAAACACCCCCCAGGCATGTTTGTCCATCTCATCTCTTAAAAAGCAGATGGATCAGTCTCTGTAGACTGTGCTGGCAGGACGCCAGTACCAGGGATGCTGTGCAGACAGGACCATTGCTGCATCTAATCAGGACTCACACTCTATCTATTGTATCACCGAGGGGAAGAATTACTAGGGAAGATTATAGTAGAATTTGATTAATGATTTACATTTTTTTTTTTACATTTTTAAAAAAATAATTTTTATTTATCTATCTATCTATCTATCTATCTCATATGTATCTCATATCTATCTATCTATCTATCTATCTATCTCATATCTATCTCATATCTATCTATCAATCTATCTGTCTATCTATCTATCTATCTATCTATCTCATATCTATCTATCTCATATCTATCTATCCACTATCTATCTCATATCTATCTCATATCTATCTATCTATCTATCTATCTATCTATCTATCTATGTCATACCTATCTATCTATCTATCTATCTATCTATCTATCTATCTATCTATCTCATATCTATCTATCTACCTCATATCTATCTATCTCATATCTATCTATCTATCTATCTAGTTCCACAGATAGGCAGCACTCCTGTTTAGTGTTCAAAAGCGGTGGGGTATCTTTATTCCATGTGCAACGTTTCAGCTCACACAGAGCCTTTATCAAGCATAGTGTGTATGGCCAGTGGACAAACATATAAGGGCCAACATTACATTTCATTGGTCCACAACCGGACCGTGCCAATTACATTCAATAGGTTACAAAACATGTTAAAGTGCTTAGTACAGGTGCAAGGACAATACATCATAACCAATTAATAGTTGATACTGTGAAAAATATAGCATTAAATCAGTGAACAATGCAAGAGTATGTGCAGTTAAGTAAATAAATACCCTCCCATCTGGGATCGGACCGCCCACAGTCTCGGCTTTCCATTGATAAAATGTGATTTGCAGCTGGATCTGGGCGTCCAAAGTGTCAGCATCCAATGGTGTAAGAGCCGCGTCACCGGAAGTCAATGGGGTCACGTGAGCGGGCGCCCTCAGTATGTTCTTGGCGCATGCGCACTCGCTTTCTGTGTAGCGGTCGCCATATTGTTTAAGGGAAAAGAACCACACAGTCACAGTCAGATCCCGTGTAAGGGTACGAACGATGTTGTGACACTCCAAAACCAGGTGCATGTAAGTGACAACAGGTAGTGGTAACACCACCGTTGTCCTCCTGCTCGGATTATCGGGATTTCATACGGTATCCTATACAAGGACCTCCGTTATTCCATCCCTTTATCCTGCCTGGTATTGCTGGAGTAAAAGTCACGGGCTGAGGTAAAAACCCCTAACGTTCTCCTTTAGGGTCACGACTGGAATTTTTTGTGTGTACAAATAAAATATACATAAACTTTTTTGTGACCAGAGACAACAATCTACTAGTTGTAGTGATGCAGCTTTCAACTGTGTGAGTGGGAGGCACGAGACATTGCGGGGGTTAACGATCCGTCCGATGAGGGTCAAAAATTCCAAATACATCTGGAAAAAAAACAAATGAATAAATGAAAAAGGTAATAATGTTACATTTGTATGTATATACATAGACCAAGATGACTTGGGACATAAATTGTTCTGGCAGAGAAATTCTCTCAACACTATACCTAACCCATACAAAAAAAGCCAGAGGGCTATGTCATGAGCTGTTGAGCGGTCACTTCCCCAAATAAACACATTAGCACAGTCAAACTTTACTGAGCATATTGTGGTAATCAAATGAGTCCACTTAAATTGTATTCAACATTTAAACCGTGGGGTTGTAAGGTCCCCAGTCTGTGTATCCACCTTAGTTCACATCTCCTAAGTATGGCTTCCCTGTTACCCCCTCTTCTAAGTATGGGGATGTGGTCTATAATCATGAATTTGAGATCACTCTCTTTGTGTCCTGTCTCGGCAAAATGTCTACTAACAGGTAAGTCTTTTTTCTTCTTGCGGATGGTGTACCTGTGTTGCGTGAATCGCGTCTTGAAATCTAGTGTTGTCTCGCCTACGTACTTTAAGTCGCATGGGCAACTAAGCAGATATATAACGTGATCGCTATTGCAATTCAAATGATGTTGTATTTTGTATTGTGTTCCTTTGTGAGTAAATGTATCACCTTTGATGGCATAGGAACAGTTGATGCAGGACCGGCATGGATAGCATCCCTTGCGAATGGGGCCTGAAATACCCCTTTGTACCAGTGTTTTGGTTGGACCTGTATCAGTTTTTACTACGCGGTCCCTAATGTTCCGAGCTCTTCTGTATGAGAGTATCGGGGGGTTATGTAGTGCTGGTACCCCTGTGGGGTCACTCTGCAAAATTTTCCAATGTTTTTTCACTATGGATGCTATCTTGGTGCTTGTATCACAATAGGTGGAGATAAAGGGGATCCTGTCTTCTTTGTTTTTTGGTTGTGTAGGAGATAATAATTCGTCCCTGCTTTTCTTCTCCAACCTCTGCTTGTTGTCAAGAAGTACCCTGTTGGGATAGCCCCTCTGTTTAAATCTAGAAAACATCAGTGAGGTGTTTTTCTGTAATTTGTCTCTGTCACTAGCTATACGTTTGACCCTGTATAGCTGACTAAGGGGAAGAGAGTTGACCATGGGGCGTGGGTGATTGCTGTCAAAACGTAAAATAGTATTTCTGTCAGTTGGTTTATAAAAGACGTCTGTGGTTAGGCCTAGTTGCGTGTTCTCAATGAGTACATCTAAAAATTGTAGGTTCTGTTGTGACTGAACCATGGTAAATTTAATGTCACTGTCCACCGTATTAAGGTAATCATGGAAATCTGTCAATTGTTTTGAGTCACCTGTCCACAGGAGGAAGACATCGTCTATGTATCGCCACCACCCCCTGACATGTTGGAAGTGGTGGGACACATAGACGAAGTCCTCCTCGAGTGTAGTCATGACTATGTTAGCGTATGTGGGGGCCATGTTGGCCCCCATCGCCACACCCTTGAGTTGTACATAAAAGTCACTGCCAAACAAAAAGTAGTTATTGAATAGTACCAGTCTGAGTAGATCCAGAATAAACAATATCTCAGATTGCTTAAAGTTAGATCTGAGTAATTGTCTCTCCACACATTTAAGTCCCATTTCGTGATTGATAGATGTGTACAGAGATGTTACATCAAAAGAAACCAGAGTAAGATGTGTCGGGTCAGCTGGTTGTATCTGTTTCAACTTGCACAGAAAATCTGTGGTGTCCCGTATATAGGATTGTCCCCTGGTGGATATATCTCTTAAGGCCTGATCAAGAAAAATGGCGATGTTTGATGTAATGGACCCCCTACCCGACACAATCGGTCTCCCCGGGGGGTGTGTCAGACTCTTGTGTATCTTAGGTAGGGTATATATGATGGGGGTACGTGGGTGTGTGACAGTCAGGAATTTGTGCATATTATCGCTAATGGTTCCCGCAGCCACAGCTGTATCCAGAATCTGTGAAATGCGGCGTCCCAATTCGAACTTAGGGTCGGTTGGGACGAGTTTATAGACCGAGGTATCGTCCAATTGACGTCTTATCTCAGCATTGTAAGACGTCGTGTCCATAATCACGACCGCCCCGCCTTTGTCGGCTGGGCGGATCGTGATCTCATTGTCACGGGCAAGTCGTCCCAACGCGGATATTTCATCTACACATAGGTTAGCGCGTGTTAACGTGCTGCCGCTGGTTTGCTGTAATATTGTTATATCCTGTTGTACCGCGTCCTTGAACGCTAAAATGGCTGGAACCTCTATATTGGGAGAGAAATTACTTTTGTTTGACAAACCAAATTGTTTTGGGTCAAGATTGGTATAGGTCTTGGGGGTGGCAGGGTGATTGTGAAACCAGTGTTTTAAACATATACTACGATATAACCTATGTAGGTCAACATCTACTTGGAACCAATCGGTGTTAGTACAAGGACAGTAAGATAAGCCTTTCTCTAATACAGATAATTCACTCACAGATAATTGTTTAGAGGAAATATTTACCACCACCGGATTCACTTTCTCTTGTTGCTGTTCACAGCCCTCGATGGTAGAGTCCTGTTCTTTGCTGTTTTGTTTCTTTCTCCATCGGTAGTGGCGTCGACCGCCTCTCCTGGTGGTTCGTCTCTGTCCATATTGTCCCCTAAAAAAGGCTCAGGTGACAAAGGTATATTTGAAGTTGCAGTCAGATCCTCCCTTTGTGTTCTCTTTGCCGGGCTGCGTTTTTTCTTCCTTATAGGTGCTTCTTTATGTGTAATCCCCGCTGTTACTGTATGTGTGCCTTGCCAGTTATAGATCCTGCCAGTCCGGTAGTCATCGTTGTCTCTCGTCCACTTAGACCTTTTCGTTTGTTCCTGTTCATTTCTCAAGGTTGCTGTTTTTTTGTCAACATCTTTTACAAATTCATCAAATTCCGTTGTTGAGTACGTTTCTTTGAGTTTCTGTAGCAAATCCGTGCCGAGAACATCCAGTTTCTTGGTCTCAATTTGTAGGTATTCAATATTTAACATAATGAGGTCTAGGGAATATTTATTTGAAATATGCATAAATTTCAAACAAAATGACGCATCCTGTGAGAAGAGGTTGGGCCGGACATTGGACCGCATACCTCTTGGTATTCGTTTAGACTTGAGATATTCGCCAAGTGTTACGAGATGGAGTTGTAGAGATGTCTTTTTCTTCATGGTTTGTTCGTATTGTTTTCTAAGCTCGTTGACTGTCGGTGTGCTTAAGAAGGTAGTGTCGCCTTGCAGTTCACGCACAATCCGCTCCTGATCTTCCTCTGTATAGGTGAAGAGATGGAATGGTTCCCCCGAAAGTATATCCATGCTTTAAAAATATTAGTGAAAAATAAAAACTTGCGTGCAACAGGCTCCGATGCCTGGTAAATAAGTATTGGAAAGTCCAGAGCAGCACAGCAACTAGGTCGGGTGCAAAGTCCTTGACACTCTGGCTGGAGCGTCCTAAGTATATAGTTCCACAGATAGGCAGCACTCCTGTTTAGTGTTCAAAAGCGGTGGGGTATCTTTATTCCATGTGCAACGTTTCAGCTCACACAGAGCCTTTATCAAGCATAGTGTGTATGGCCAGTGGACAAACATATAAGGGCCAACATTACATTTCATTGGTCCACAACCGGACCGTGCCAATTACATTCAATAGGTTACAAAACATGTTAAAGTGCTTAGTACAGGTGCAAGGACAATACATCATAACCAATTAATAGTTGATACTGTGAAAAATATAGCATTAAATCAGTGAACAATGCAAGAGTATGTGCAGTTAAGTAAATAAATACCCTCCCATCTGGGATCGGACCGCCCACAGTCTCGGCTTTCCATTGATAAAATGTGATTTGCAGCTGGATCTGGGCGTCCAAAGTGTCAGCATCCAATGGTGTAAGAGCCGCGTCACCGGAAGTCAATGGGGTCACGTGAGCGGGCGCCCTCAGTATGTTCTTGGCGCATGCGCACTCGCTTTCTGTGTAGCGGTCGCCATATTGTTTAAGGGAAAAGAACCACACAGTCACAGTCAGATCCCGTGTAAGGGTACGAACGATGTTGTGACACTCCAAAACCAGGTGCATGTAAGTGACAACAGGTAGTGGTAACACCACCGTTGTCCTCCTGCTCGGATTATCGGGATTTCATACGGTATCCTATACAAGGACCTCCGTTATTCCATCCCTTTATCCTGCCTGGTATTGCTGGAGTAAAAGTCACGGGCTGAGGTAAAAACCCCTAACGTTCTCCTTTAGGGTCACGACTGGAATTTTTTGTGTGTACAAATAAAATATACATAAACTTTTTTGTGACCAGAGACAACAATCTACTAGTTGTAGTGATGCAGCTTTCAACTGTGTGAGTGGGAGGCACGAGACATTGCGGGGGTTAACGATCCGTCCGATGAGGGTCAAAAATTCCAAATACATCTGGAAAAAAAACAAATGAATAAATGAAAAAGGTAATAATGTTACATTTGTATGTATATACATAGACCAAGATGACTTGGGACATAAATTGTTCTGGCAGAGAAATTCTCTCAACACTATACCTAACCCATACAAGAAAAGCCAGAGGGCTATGTCATGAGCTGTTGAGCGGTCACTTCCCCAAATAAACACATTAGCACAGTCAAACTTTACTGAGCATATTGTGGTAATCAAATGAGTCCACTTAAATTGTATTCAACATTTAAACCGTGGGGTTGTAAGGTCCCCAGTCTGTGTATCCACCTTAGTTCACATCTCCTAAGTATGGCTTCCCTGTTACCCCCTCTTCTAAGTATGGGGATGTGGTCTATAATCATGAATTTGAGATCACTCTCTTTGTGTCCTGTCTCGGCAAAATGTCTACTAACAGGTAAGTCTTTTTTCTTCTTGCGGATGGTGTACCTGTGTTGCGTGAATCGCGTCTTGAAATCTAGTGTTGTCTCGCCTACGTACTTTAAGTCGCATGGGCAACTAAGCAGATATATAACGTGATCGCTATTGCAATTCAAATGATGTTGTATTTTGTATTGTGTTCCTTTGTGAGTAAATGTATCACCTTTGATGGCATAGGAACAGTTGATGCAGGACCGGCATGGATAGCATCCCTTGCGAATGGGGCCTGAAATACCCCTTTGTACCAGTGTTTTGGTTGGACCTGTATCAGTTTTTACTACGCGGTCCCTAATGTTCCGAGCTCTTCTGTATGAGAGTATCGGGGGGTTATGTAGTGCTGGTACCCCTGTGGGGTCACTCTGCAAAATTTTCCAATGTTTTTTCACTATGGATGCTATCTTGGTGCTTGTATCACAATAGGTGGAGATAAAGGGGATCCTGTCTTCTTTGTTTTTTGGTTGTGTAGGAGATAATAATTCGTCCCTGCTTTTCTTCTCCAACCTCTGCTTGTTGTCAAGAAGTACCCTGTTGGGATAGCCCCTCTGTTTAAATCTAGAAAACATCAGTGAGGTGTTTTTCTGTAATTTGTCTCTGTCACTAGCTATACGTTTGACCCTGTATAGCTGACTAAGGGGAAGAGAGTTGACCATGGGGCGTGGGTGATTGCTGTCAAAACGTAAAATAGTATTTCTGTCAGTTGGTTTATAAAAGACGTCTGTGGTTAGGCCTAGTTGCGTGTTCTCAATGAGTACATCTAAAAATTGTAGGTTCTGTTGTGACTGAACCATGGTAAATTTAATGTCACTGTCCACCGTATTAAGGTAATCATGGAAATCTGTCAATTGTTTTGAGTCACCTGTCCACAGGAGGAAGACATCGTCTATGTATCGCCACCACCCCCTGACATGTTGGAAGTGGTGGGACACATAGACGAAGTCCTCCTCGAGTGTAGTCATGACTATGTTAGCGTATGTGGGGGCCATGTTGGCCCCCATCGCCACACCCTTGAGTTGTACATAAAAGTCACTGCCAAACAAAAAGTAGTTATTGAATAGTACCAGTCTGAGTAGATCCAGAATAAACAATATCTCAGATTGCTTAAAGTTAGATCTGAGTAATTGTCTCTCCACACATTTAAGTCCCATTTCGTGATTGATAGATGTGTACAGAGATGTTACATCAAAAGAAACCAGAGTAAGATGTGTCGGGTCAGCTGGTTGTATCTGTTTCAACTTGCACAGAAAATCTGTGGTGTCCCGTATATAGGATTGTCCCCTGGTGGATATATCTCTTAAGGCCTGATCAAGAAAAATGGCGATGTTTGATGTAATGGACCCCCTACCCGACACAATCGGTCTCCCCGGGGGGTGTGTCAGACTCTTGTGTATCTTAGGTAGGGTATATATGATGGGGGTACGTGGGTGTGTGACAGTCAGGAATTTGTGCATATTATCGCTAATGGTTCCCGCAGCCACAGCTGTATCCAGAATCTGTGAAATGCGGCGTCCCAATTCGAACTTAGGGTCGGTTGGGACGAGTTTATAGACCGAGGTATCGTCCAATTGACGTCTTATCTCAGCATTGTAAGACGTCGTGTCCATAATCACGACCGCCCCGCCTTTGTCGGCTGGGCGGATCGTGATCTCATTGTCACGGGCAAGTCGTCCCAACGCGGATATTTCATCTACACATAGGTTAGCGCGTGTTAACGTGCTGCCGCTGGTTTGCTGTAATATTGTTATATCCTGTTGTACCGCGTCCTTGAACGCTAAAATGGCTGGAACCTCTATATTGGGAGAGAAATTACTTTTGTTTGACAAACCAAATTGTTTTGGGTCAAGATTGGTATAGGTCTTGGGGGTGGCAGGGTGATTGTGAAACCAGTGTTTTAAACATATACTACGATATAACCTATGTAGGTCAACATCTACTTGGAACCAATCGGTGTTAGTACAAGGACAGTAAGATAAGCCTTTCTCTAATACAGATAATTCACTCACAGATAATTGTTTAGAGGAAATATTTACCACCACCGGATTCACTTTCTCTTGTTGCTGTTCACAGCCCTCGATGGTAGAGTCCTGTTCTTTGCTGTTTTGTTTCTTTCTCCATCGGTAGTGGCGTCGACCGCCTCTCCTGGTGGTTCGTCTCTGTCCATATTGTCCCCTAAAAAAGGCTCAGGTGACAAAGGTATATTTGAAGTTGCAGTCAGATCCTCCCTTTGTGTTCTCTTTGCCGGGCTGCGTTTTTTCTTCCTTATAGGTGCTTCTTTATGTGTAATCCCCGCTGTTACTGTATGTGTGCCTTGCCAGTTATAGATCCTGCCAGTCCGGTAGTCATCGTTGTCTCTCGTCCACTTAGACCTTTTCGTTTGTTCCTGTTCATTTCTCAAGGTTGCTGTTTTTTTGTCAACATCTTTTACAAATTCATCAAATTCCGTTGTTGAGTACGTTTCTTTGAGTTTCTGTAGCAAATCCGTGCCGAGAACATCCAGTTTCTTGGTCTCAATTTGTAGGTATTCAATATTTAACATAATGAGGTCTAGGGAATATTTATTTGAAATATGCATAAATTTCAAACAAAATGACGCATCCTGTGAGAAGAGGTTGGGCCGGACATTGGACCGCATACCTCTTGGTATTCGTTTAGACTTGAGATATTCGCCAAGTGTTACGAGATGGAGTTGTAGAGATGTCTTTTTCTTCATGGTTTGTTCGTATTGTTTTCTAAGCTCGTTGACTGTCGGTGTGCTTAAGAAGGTAGTGTCGCCTTGCAGTTCACGCACAATCCGCTCCTGATCTTCCTCTGTATAGGTGAAGAGATGGAATGGTTCCCCCGAAAGTATATCCATGCTTTAAAAATATTAGTGAAAAATAAAAACTTGCGTGCAACAGGCTCCGATGCCTGGTAAATAAGTATTGGAAAGTCCAGAGCAGCACAGCAACTAGGTCGGGTGCAAAGTCCTTGACACTCTGGCTGGAGCGTCCTAAGTATATAGTTCCACAGATAGGCAGCACTCCTGTTTAGTGTTCAAAAGCGGTGGGGTATCTTTATTCCATGTGCAACGTTTCAGCTCACACAGAGCCTTTATCAAGCATAGTGTGTATGGCCAGTGGACAAACATATAAGGGCCAACATTACATTTCATTGGTCCACAACCGGACCGTGCCAATTACATTCAATAGGTTACAAAACATGTTAAAGTGCTTAGTACAGGTGCAAGGACAATACATCATAACCAATTAATAGTTGATACTGTGAAAAATATAGCATTAAATCAGTGAACAATGCAAGAGTATGTGCAGTTAAGTAAATAAATACCCTCCCATCTGGGATCGGACCGCCCACAGTCTCGGCTTTCCATTGATAAAATGTGATTTGCAGCTGGATCTGGGCGTCCAAAGTGTCAGCATCCAATGGTGTAAGAGCCGCGTCACCGGAAGTCAATGGGGTCACGTGAGCGGGCGCCCTCAGTATGTTCTTGGCGCATGCGCACTCGCTTTCTGTGTAGCGGTCGCCATATTGTTTAAGGGAAAAGAACCACACAGTCACAGTCAGATCCCGTGTAAGGGTACGAACGATGTTGTGACACTCCAAAACCAGGTGCATGTAAGTGACAACAGGTAGTGGTAACACCACCGTTGTCCTCCTGCTCGGATTATCGGGATTTCATACGGTATCCTATACAAGGACCTCCGTTATTCCATCCCTTTATCCTGCCTGGTATTGCTGGAGTAAAAGTCACGGGCTGAGGTAAAAACCCCTAACGTTCTCCTTTAGGGTCACGACTGGAATTTTTTGTGTGTACAAATAAAATATACATAAACTTTTTTGTGACCAGAGACAACAATCTACTAGTTGTAGTGATGCAGCTTTCAACTGTGTGAGTGGGAGGCACGAGACATTGCGGGGGTTAACGATCCGTCCGATGAGGGTCAAAAATTCCAAATACATCTGGAAAAAAAACAAATGAATAAATGAAAAAGGTAATAATGTTACATTTGTATGTATATACATAGACCAAGATGACTTGGGACATAAATTGTTCTGGCAGAGAAATTCTCTCAACACTATACCTAACCCATACAAGAAAAGCCAGAGGGCTATGTCATGAGCTGTTGAGCGGTCACTTCCCCAAATAAACACATTAGCACAGTCAAACTTTACTGAGCATATTGTGGTAATCAAATGAGTCCACTTAAATTGTATTCAACATTTAAACCGTGGGGTTGTAAGGTCCCCAGTCTGTGTATCCACCTTAGTTCACATCTCCTAAGTATGGCTTCCCTGTTACCCCCTCTTCTAAGTATGGGGATGTGGTCTATAATCATGAATTTGAGATCACTCTCTTTGTGTCCTGTCTCGGCAAAATGTCTACTAACAGGTAAGTCTTTTTTCTTCTTGCGGATGGTGTACCTGTGTTGCGTGAATCGCGTCTTGAAATCTAGTGTTGTCTCGCCTACGTACTTTAAGTCGCATGGGCAACTAAGCAGATATATAACGTGATCGCTATTGCAATTCAAATGATGTTGTATTTTGTATTGTGTTCCTTTGTGAGTAAATGTATCACCTTTGATGGCATAGGAACAGTTGATGCAGGACCGGCATGGATAGCATCCCTTGCGAATGGGGCCTGAAATACCCCTTTGTACCAGTGTTTTGGTTGGACCTGTATCAGTTTTTACTACGCGGTCCCTAATGTTCCGAGCTCTTCTGTATGAGAGTATCGGGGGGTTATGTAGTGCTGGTACCCCTGTGGGGTCACTCTGCAAAATTTTCCAATGTTTTTTCACTATGGATGCTATCTTGGTGCTTGTATCACAATAGGTGGAGATAAAGGGGATCCTGTCTTCTTTGTTTTTTGGTTGTGTAGGAGATAATAATTCGTCCCTGCTTTTCTTCTCCAACCTCTGCTTGTTGTCAAGAAGTACCCTGTTGGGATAGCCCCTCTGTTTAAATCTAGAAAACATCAGTGAGGTGTTTTTCTGTAATTTGTCTCTGTCACTAGCTATACGTTTGACCCTGTATAGCTGACTAAGGGGAAGAGAGTTGACCATGGGGCGTGGGTGATTGCTGTCAAAACGTAAAATAGTATTTCTGTCAGTTGGTTTATAAAAGACGTCTGTGGTTAGGCCTAGTTGCGTGTTCTCAATGAGTACATCTAAAAATTGTAGGTTCTGTTGTGACTGAACCATGGTAAATTTAATGTCACTGTCCACCGTATTAAGGTAATCATGGAAATCTGTCAATTGTTTTGAGTCACCTGTCCACAGGAGGAAGACATCGTCTATGTATCGCCACCACCCCCTGACATGTTGGAAGTGGTGGGACACATAGACGAAGTCCTCCTCGAGTGTAGTCATGACTATGTTAGCGTATGTGGGGGCCATGTTGGCCCCCATCGCCACACCCTTGAGTTGTACATAAAAGTCACTGCCAAACAAAAAGTAGTTATTGAATAGTACCAGTCTGAGTAGATCCAGAATAAACAATATCTCAGATTGCTTAAAGTTAGATCTGAGTAATTGTCTCTCCACACATTTAAGTCCCATTTCGTGATTGATAGATGTGTACAGAGATGTTACATCAAAAGAAACCAGAGTAAGATGTGTCGGGTCAGCTGGTTGTATCTGTTTCAACTTGCACAGAAAATCTGTGGTGTCCCGTATATAGGATTGTCCCCTGGTGGATATATCTCTTAAGGCCTGATCAAGAAAAATGGCGATGTTTGATGTAATGGACCCCCTACCCGACACAATCGGTCTCCCCGGGGGGTGTGTCAGACTCTTGTGTATCTTAGGTAGGGTATATATGATGGGGGTACGTGGGTGTGTGACAGTCAGGAATTTGTGCATATTATCGCTAATGGTTCCCGCAGCCACAGCTGTATCCAGAATCTGTGAAATGCGGCGTCCCAATTCGAACTTAGGGTCGGTTGGGACGAGTTTATAGACCGAGGTATCGTCCAATTGACGTCTTATCTCAGCATTGTAAGACGTCGTGTCCATAATCACGACCGCCCCGCCTTTGTCGGCTGGGCGGATCGTGATCTCATTGTCACGGGCAAGTCGTCCCAACGCGGATATTTCATCTACACATAGGTTAGCGCGTGTTAACGTGCTGCCGCTGGTTTGCTGTAATATTGTTATATCCTGTTGTACCGCGTCCTTGAACGCTAAAATGGCTGGAACCTCTATATTGGGAGAGAAATTACTTTTGTTTGACAAACCAAATTGTTTTGGGTCAAGATTGGTATAGGTCTTGGGGGTGGCAGGGTGATTGTGAAACCAGTGTTTTAAACATATACTACGATATAACCTATGTAGGTCAACATCTACTTGGAACCAATCGGTGTTAGTACAAGGACAGTAAGATAAGCCTTTCTCTAATACAGATAATTCACTCACAGATAATTGTTTAGAGGAAATATTTACCACCACCGGATTCACTTTCTCTTGTTGCTGTTCACAGCCCTCGATGGTAGAGTCCTGTTCTTTGCTGTTTTGTTTCTTTCTCCATCGGTAGTGGCGTCGACCGCCTCTCCTGGTGGTTCGTCTCTGTCCATATTGTCCCCTAAAAAAGGCTCAGGTGACAAAGGTATATTTGAAGTTGCAGTCAGATCCTCCCTTTGTGTTCTCTTTGCCGGGCTGCGTTTTTTCTTCCTTATAGGTGCTTCTTTATGTGTAATCCCCGCTGTTACTGTATGTGTGCCTTGCCAGTTATAGATCCTGCCAGTCCGGTAGTCATCGTTGTCTCTCGTCCACTTAGACCTTTTCGTTTGTTCCTGTTCATTTCTCAAGGTTGCTGTTTTTTTGTCAACATCTTTTACAAATTCATCAAATTCCGTTGTTGAGTACGTTTCTTTGAGTTTCTGTAGCAAATCCGTGCCGAGAACATCCAGTTTCTTGGTCTCAATTTGTAGGTATTCAATATTTAACATAATGAGGTCTAGGGAATATTTATTTGAAATATGCATAAATTTCAAACAAAATGACGCATCCTGTGAGAAGAGGTTGGGCCGGACATTGGACCGCATACCTCTTGGTATTCGTTTAGACTTGAGATATTCGCCAAGTGTTACGAGATGGAGTTGTAGAGATGTCTTTTTCTTCATGGTTTGTTCGTATTGTTTTCTAAGCTCGTTGACTGTCGGTGTGCTTAAGAAGGTAGTGTCGCCTTGCAGTTCACGCACAATCCGCTCCTGATCTTCCTCTGTATAGGTGAAGAGATGGAATGGTTCCCCCGAAAGTATATCCATGCTTTAAAAATATTAGTGAAAAATAAAAACTTGCGTGCAACAGGCTCCGATGCCTGGTAAATAAGTATTGGAAAGTCCAGAGCAGCACAGCAACTAGGTCGGGTGCAAAGTCCTTGACACTCTGGCTGGAGCGTCCTAAGTATATAGTTCCACAGATAGGCAGCACTCCTGTTTAGTGTTCAAAAGCGGTGGGGTAACAGGGAAGCCATACTTAGGAGATGTGAACTAAGGTGGATACACAGACTGGGGACCTTACAACCCCACGGTTTAAATGTTGAATACAATTTAAGTGGACTCATTTGATTACCACAATATGCTCAGTAAAGTTTGACTGTGCTAATGTGTTTATTTGGGGAAGTGACCGCTCAACAGCTCATGACATAGCCCTCTGGCTTTTCTTGTATGGGTTAGGTATAGTGTTGAGAGAATTTCTCTGCCAGAACAATTTATGTCCCAAGTCATCTTGGTCTATGTATATACATACAAATGTAACATTATTACCTTTTTCATTTATTCATTTGTTTTTTTTCCAGATGTATTTGGAATTTTTGACCCTCATCGGACGGATCGTTAACCCCCGCAATGTCTCGTGCCTCCCACTCACACAGTTGAAAGCTGCATCACTACAACTAGTAGATTGTTGTCTCTGGTCACAAAAAAGTTTATGTATATTTTATTTGTACACACAAAAAATTCCAGTCGTGACCCTAAAGGAGAACGTTAGGGGTTTTTACCTCAGCCCGTGACTTTTACTCCAGCAATACCAGGCAGGATAAAGGGATGGAATAACGGAGGTCCTTGTATAGGATACCGTATGAAATCCCGATAATCCGAGCAGGAGGACAACGGTGGTGTTACCACTACCTGTTGTCACTTACATGCACCTGGTTTTGGAGTGTCACAACATCGTTCGTACCCTTACACGGGATCTGACTGTGACTGTGTGGTTCTTTTCCCTTAAACAATATGGCGACCGCTACACAGAAAGCGAGTGCGCATGCGCCAAGAACATACTGAGGGCGCCCGCTCACGTGACCCCATTGACTTCCGGTGACGCGGCTCTTACACCATTGGATGCTGACACTTTGGACGCCCAGATCCAGCTGCAAATCACATTTTATCAATGGAAAGCCGAGACTGTGGGCGGTCCGATCCCAGATGGGAGGGTATTTATTTACTTAACTGCACATACTCTTGCATTGTTCACTGATTTAATGCTATATTTTTCACAGTATCAACTATTAATTGGTTATGATGTATTGTCCTTGCACCTGTACTAAGCACTTTAACATGTTTTGTAACCTATTGAATGTAATTGGCACGGTCCGGTTGTGGACCAATGAAATGTAATGTTGGCCCTTATATGTTTGTCCACTGGCCATACACACTATGCTTGATAAAGGCTCTGTGTGAGCTGAAACGTTGCACATGGAATAAAGATACCCCACCGCTTTTGAACACTAAACAGGAGTGCTGCCTATCTGTGGAACTATATACTTAGGACGCTCCAGCCAGAGTGTCAAGGACTTTGCACCCGACCTAGTTGCTGTGCTGCTCTGGACTTTCCAATACTTATTTACCAGGCATCGGAGCCTGTTGCACGCAAGTTTTTATTTTTCACTAATATTTTTAAAGCATGGATATACTTTCGGGGGAACCATTCCATCTCTTCACCTATACAGAGGAAGATCAGGAGCGGATTGTGCGTGAACTGCAAGGCGACACTACCTTCTTAAGCACACCGACAGTCAACGAGCTTAGAAAACAATACGAACAAACCATGAAGAAAAAGACATCTCTACAACTCCATCTCGTAACACTTGGCGAATATCTCAAGTCTAAACGAATACCAAGAGGTATGCGGTCCAATGTCCGGCCCAACCTCTTCTCACAGGATGCGTCATTTTGTTTGAAATTTATGCATATTTCAAATAAATATTCCCTAGACCTCATTATGTTAAATATTGAATACCTACAAATTGAGACCAAGAAACTGGATGTTCTCGGCACGGATTTGCTACAGAAACTCAAAGAAACGTACTCAACAACGGAATTTGATGAATTTGTAAAAGATGTTGACAAAAAAACAGCAACCTTGAGAAATGAACAGGAACAAACGAAAAGGTCTAAGTGGACGAGAGACAACGATGACTACCGGACTGGCAGGATCTATAACTGGCAAGGCACACATACAGTAACAGCGGGGATTACACATAAAGAAGCACCTATAAGGAAGAAAAAACGCAGCCCGGCAAAGAGAACACAAAGGGAGGATCTGACTGCAACTTCAAATATACCTTTGTCACCTGAGCCTTTTTTAGGGGACAATATGGACAGAGACGAACCACCAGGAGAGGCGGTCGACGCCACTACCGATGGAGAAAGAAACAAAACAGCAAAGAACAGGACTCTACCATCGAGGGCTGTGAACAGCAACAAGAGAAAGTGAATCCGGTGGTGGTAAATATTTCCTCTAAACAATTATCTGTGAGTGAATTATCTGTATTAGAGAAAGGCTTATCTTACTGTCCTTGTACTAACACCGATTGGTTCCAAGTAGATGTTGACCTACATAGGTTATATCGTAGTATATGTTTAAAACACTGGTTTCACAATCACCCTGCCACCCCCAAGACCTATACCAATCTTGACCCAAAACAATTTGGTTTGTCAAACAAAAGTAATTTCTCTCCCAATATAGAGGTTCCAGCCATTTTAGCGTTCAAGGACGCGGTACAACAGGATATAACAATATTACAGCAAACCAGCGGCAGCACGTTAACACGCGCTAACCTATGTGTAGATGAAATATCCGCGTTGGGACGACTTGCCCGTGACAATGAGATCACGATCCGCCCAGCCGACAAAGGCGGGGCGGTCGTGATTATGGACACGACGTCTTACAATGCTGAGATAAGACGTCAATTGGACGATACCTCGGTCTATAAACTCGTCCCAACCGACCCTAAGTTCGAATTGGGACGCCGCATTTCACAGATTCTGGATACAGCTGTGGCTGCGGGAACCATTAGCGATAATATGCACAAATTCCTGACTGTCACACACCCACGTACCCCCATCATATATACCCTACCTAAGATACACAAGAGTCTGACACACCCCCCGGGGAGACCGATTGTGTCGGGTAGGGGGTCCATTACATCAAACATCGCCATTTTTCTTGATCAGGCCTTAAGAGATATATCCACCAGGGGACAATCCTATATACGGGACACCACAGATTTTCTGTGCAAGTTGAAACAGATACAACCAGCTGACCCGACACATCTTACTCTGGTTTCTTTTGATGTAACATCTCTGTACACATCTATCAATCACGAAATGGGACTTAAATGTGTGGAGAGACAATTACTCAGATCTAACTTTAAGCAATCTGAGATATTGTTTATTCTGGATCTACTCAGACTGGTACTATTCAATAACTACTTTTTGTTTGGCAGTGACTTTTATGTACAACTCAAGGGTGTGGCGATGGGGGCCAACATGGCCCCCACATACGCTAACATAGTCATGACTACACTCGAGGAGGACTTCGTCTATGTGTCCCACCACTTCCAACATGTCAGGGGGTGGTGGCGATACATAGACGATGTCTTCCTCCTGTGGACAGGTGACTCAAAACAATTGACAGATTTCCATGATTACCTTAATACGGTGGACAGTGACATTAAATTTACCATGGTTCAGTCACAACAGAACCTACAATTTTTAGATGTACTCATTGAGAACACGCAACTAGGCCTAACCACAGACGTCTTTTATAAACCAACTGACAGAAATACTATTTTACGTTTTGACAGCAATCACCCACGCCCCATGGTCAACTCTCTTCCCCTTAGTCAGCTATACAGGGTCAAACGTATAGCTAGTGACAGAGACAAATTACAGAAAAACACCTCACTGATGTTTTCTAGATTTAAACAGAGGGGCTATCCCAACAGGGTACTTCTTGACAACAAGCAGAGGTTGGAGAAGAAAAGCAGGGACGAATTATTATCTCCTACACAACCAAAAAACAAAGAAGACAGGATCCCCTTTATCTCCACCTATTGTGATACAAGCACCAAGATAGCATCCATAGTGAAAAAACATTGGAAAATTTTGCAGAGTGACCCCACAGGGGTACCAGCACTACATAACCCCCCGATACTCTCATACAGAAGAGCTCGGAACATTAGGGACCGCGTAGTAAAAACTGATACAGGTCCAACCAAAACACTGGTACAAAGGGGTATTTCAGGCCCCATTCGCAAGGGATGCTATCCATGCCGGTCCTGCATCAACTGTTCCTATGCCATCAAAGGTGACACATTTACTCACA
The DNA here is from genome assembly GCF_040894005.1 of Engystomops pustulosus. Lineage (NCBI taxonomy): Eukaryota > Metazoa > Chordata > Amphibia > Anura > Leptodactylidae > Engystomops > Engystomops pustulosus. The sequence goes on from NC_092412.1 coordinate 31,327,714, forward strand.
AAGGAACACAATACAAAATACAACATCATTTGAATTGCAATAGCGATCACGTTATATATCTGCTTAGTTGCCCATGCGACTTAAAGTACGTAGGCGAGACAACACTAGATTTCAAGACCGCGATTCACGCAACACAGGTACACCATCCGCAAGAAGAAAAAAGACTTACCTGTTAGTAGACATTTTGCCGAGACAGGACACAAAGAGAGTGATCTCAAATTCATGATTATAGACCACATCCCCATACTTAGAAGAGGGGGTAACAGGGAAGCCATACTTAGGAGATGTGAACTAAGGTGGATACACAGACTGGGGACCTTACAACCCCCACGGTTTAAATGTTGAATACAATTTAAGTGGACTCATTTGATTACCACAATATGCTCAGTAAAGTTTGACTGTGCTAATGTGTTTATTTGGGGAAGTGACCGCTCAACAGCTCATGACATAGCCCTCTGGCTTTTCTTGTATGGGTTAGGTATAGTGTTGAGAGAATTTCTCTGCCAAACAATTTATGTCCCAAGTCATCTTGGTCTATGTATATACATACAAATGTAACATTATTACCTTTTTCATTTATTCATTTGTTTTTTTTCCAGATGTATTTGGAATTTTTGACCCTCATCGGACGGATCGTTAACCCCCGCAATGTCTCGTGCCTCCCACTCACACAGTTGAAAGCTGCATCACTACAACTAGTAGATTGTTGTCTCTGGTCACAAAAAGTTTATGTATATTTTATTTGTACACACAAAAAATTCCAGTCGTGACCCTAAAGGAGAACGTTAGGGGTTTTTACCTCAGCCCGTGACTTTTACTCCAGCAATACCAGGCAGGATAAAGGGATGGAATACGGAGGTCCTTGTATAGGATACCGTATGAAATCCCGATAATCCGAGCAGGAGGCCAACGGTGGTGTTACCACTACCTGTTGTCACTTACATGCACCTGGTTTTGGAGTGTCACAACATCGTTCGTACCCTTACACGGGATCTGACTGTGACTGTGTGGTTCTTTTCCCTTTAAACAATATGGCGACCGCTACACAGAAAGCGAGTGCGCATGCGCCAAGAACATACTGAGGGCGCCCGCTCACGTGACCCCATTGACTTCCGGTGACGCGGCTCTTACACCATTGGATGCTGACACTTTGGACGCCCAGATCCAGCTGCAAATCACATTTTATCAATGGAAAGCCGAGACTGTGGGCGGTCCGATCCCAGATGGGAGGGTATTTATTTACTTAACTGCACATACTCTTGCATTGTTCCTGATTTAATGCTATATTTTTCACAGTATCAACTATTAATTGGTTATGATGTATTGTCCTTGCACCTGTACTAAGCACTTTAACATGTTTTGTAACCTATTGAATGTAATTGGCACGGTCCGGTTGTGGACCAATGAAATGTAATGTTGGCCCTTATATGTTTGTCCACTGGCCATACACACTATGCTTGATAAAGGCTCTGTGTGAGCTGAAACGTTGCACATGGAATAAAGATACCCCACCGCTTTTGAACACTAAACAGGAGTGCTGCCTATCTGTGGAACTATATACTTAGGACGCTCCAGCCAGAGTGTCAAGGACTTTGCACCCGACCTAGTTGCTGTGCTGCTCTGGACTTTCCAATACTTATTTACCAGGCATCGGAGCCTGTTGCACGCAAGTTTTTATTTTTCACTAATATTTTTAAAGCATGGATATACTTTCGGGGGAACCATTCCATCTCTTCACCTATACAGAGGAAGATCAGGAGCGGATTGTGCGTGAACTGCAAGGCGACACTACCTTCTTAAGCACACCGACAGTCAACGAGCTTAGAAAACAATACGAACAAACCATGAAGAAAAAGACATCTCTACAACTCCATCTCGTAACACTTGGCGAATATCTCAAGTCTAAACGAATACCAAGAGGTATGCGGTCCAATGTCCGGCCCAACCTCTTCTCACAGGATGCGTCATTTTGTTTGAAATTTATGCATATTTCAAATAAATATTCCCTAGACCTCATTATGTTAAATATTGAATACCTACAAATTGAGACCAAGAAACTGGATGTTCTCGGCACGGATTTGCTACAGAAACTCAAAGAAACGTACTCAACAACGGAATTTGATGAATTTGTAAAAGATGTTGACAAAAAAACAGCAACCTTGAGAAATGAACAGGAACAAACGAAAAGGTCTAAGTGGACGAGAGACAACGATGACTACCGGACTGGCAGGATCTATAACTGGCAAGGCACACATACAGTAACAGCGGGGATTACACATAAAGAAGCACCTATAAGGAAGAAAAAACGCAGCCCGGCCAAAGAGAACACAAAGGGAGGATCTGACTGCAACTTCAAATATACCTTTGTCACCTGAGCCTTTTTTAGGGACAATATGGACAGAGACGAACCACCAGGAGAGGCGGTCGACGCCACTACCGATGGAGAAAGAAACAAAACAGCAAAGAACAGGACTCTACCATCGAGGGCTGTGAACAGCAACAAGAGAAAGTGAATCCGGTGGTGGTAAATATTTCCTCTAAACAATTATCTGTGAGTGAATTATCTGTATTAGAGAAAGGCTTATCTTACTGTCCTTGTACTAACACCGATTGGTTCCAAGTAGATGTTGACCTACATAGGTTATATCGTAGTATATGTTTAAAACACTGGGTTCACAATCACCCTGC